>NC_058130.1:242049027-242069813 GCF_016433145.1 Gracilinanus agilis
AAATTTGGAAAACAATATGGGAGAGATTAGGCCTAGATCAACATCTCACACCCTACACCAAGATAAATTCAGAATGGGTGAATGACTTGAATATAAAGAGGGAAACTATAAACAAGTTAAGTGAACACAGAATAGTTTACTTGTCAGATCTCTGGGAAAGGAAAGACTTTAAAACCAAGCAAGAGTTAGAGAAAATTACAAAATGTAAATTAAATGGTTTTGATTATATTAAACTAAAAAGCTTTTGTACAAAAAAAAACCAATGTAGTCAAAATCAGAAGGGAAACAACAAATTGGGAAAAAATCTTTATAACGAAAAACTCTGACAGAGGTCTAATCACTCAAATATACAAGGAGTTAAAGCAATTGTATAAAAAATCAAGCTATTTCCCAGTTGATAAATGGGCAAGAGACATGAATAGGCAATTTTCAGGTAAAGAAATCAAACGTATCAATAAACACATGAGAAAGTGCTCTAAATCTGTAATAATTAGAGAAAGGCAAATCAAAACAACTCTGAGGTATCACCTCACACCTAGCAGAGTGGCTAAAATGAAAGAAGAGGAGAATAATGAATGTTGGAGGGGATGTGGCAAAATTGGGACATTAATGCATTGCTGGTGGAGTTGTGAACTGATCCAGCCATTCTGGCTGGCAATTTGGAATCATGCTCAAAGGGCTATAAAAGAATGCCTGCCCTTTGATCCATCCATACCATTGCTGGGTTTGTACCTCAAAGATATCATAGAGAAACAGACTTGTACGAAAATATTTATAGCTGCGCTTTTTGTGGTGGGAACAAATTGGAAAAGGAGGGTATGTCCTTCAATTGGGGAATGGCTGAACAAAGTGTGGTATATGCGGGTGATGGAATACTATTGTGCTAAAAGGAATAATAAATTGGAGGAGTTACTGGCGAACTGGAGAGACCTCCGGGAACAGATACAGAGCGAAAGGAGCAGAGCCAAAAGAACATTGTACACAGAGACTGATATACTATGGTAAAATTGAATGTAATGGACCTCTGTACCAGCAGCAATACAATGACCCAGGACAATTCTGAGGGATTTATGGTAAAGAATGCTACCCGCATTCAGAGGAAGATCTGCAGGAGAGGAAACATATAAGAAAAACAACTGCTTGAACACATGGGTCGGGGTGGACATGATTGAGGGTGTGGACTCGAAACTACCACACCAATGCAACTACCAACAATTTGGAAATTGGTCTTGATCAATGACACATGACAAAAGTAGTGGAAATGTGCAACGGCCATGGGTGGGAGGAGTGCGAGGGGAGGGGCGAAGGGGAAAGGAGGAACATGAATCATGTAACCATGTTAAAAATGAATATTAATAAATGTTTGGGAAAAAAATAAAGGCCTGGAATAGAATCTATTGTGACTCAATTAAATTTTAAAAAAATTAGTAGTAGTAATCATGGTATCAGACAAAAGAAAAGTAAAAATTGATCTAATAAAATAAATAAGGAAGAAAATTATATCTTGATAAAAAGCACCATAGAAAATCAAGCAATATCAATACTAAATATATAGGTGCCAAATGGTATAGCTTCAAGATTCCTAAAGGAGAAGTTATATGAGATATGAAGAGAAATATACCATAAAATTATACTACTTGGAGACCTTGACATTCTACTCTCAGAAGTAGAAAAATTCAAAGAAAAATCAAAGAAACAAGACATTAAGAAAACAAATAGAACTTTAGAAAAGTTAGATTCAAAATGACAGAAAAAAACTGGAGAAAATTATGTAGGAATAGAAAGGATTATATCTTTTTTCTCAGCAATATATGGCACTCACACAACCAAATTTGGAAAAGCAGAAATATTAAATGCATTTTTACACAAATAAAATCATACCTAAACAACTAGGAATACATAAATTGTTCATGAGTAGTTTGAGTCAATCTAATAAAAATGACAATTCTACTTAAATTAATTTACCTATTCAATGTGATGCCAATAAAACTATCCCAAAATTATTTCAGAGAGCTAAAAAAATGACAAAATTGTCAGGAAAACAAAAAATCAAGAATATCAAGGAAATTAACAACAACAAAAAAAAGGCAGAGAGGAGACATAGCTGTACTAGACTTTAAATTATATTATAAACTGATAATCATCAAAACAATCTGGTATAGGCTTATAAAAACAGTAGTGAACCAATGGAATAGGTTAATCAACACTCAATAATAAATTACCATAATAACCTATTTGATAAATACAAAGATCCTAGCTTTAGAGGGAAGGACTCACTATTTGACCCAAATTGCTGGGAAAACTAGTATACAATATTAGTAGAGACCAGGTATAGAACCACTTCTCATATCGTATACCAAGATAAAGTCAAAATACAAATTTGACCTACAATAATTCTGGGAACAAATGGAAATGTAAGTGAATATTATTAAAATTCAAAGAATAATTAATTTCAGTATTCTATTACTGTTTGAAAATAGCAAAAGAAGTCTCTATCAAATTGTTTTTATGATATAAATATAATCTTGATTTGTAAATCAGAGTCAGAGAAAAATCAATATATATAACAAACTGACCAAAAATATAATTTACATATAATATTTGCAAGGCCAGAACAACATAGCACAAAGATTTTATGCTATTATCAGGTTGAATTTATTCCTGGGATTAAAGTTTGGGAGTTGGCTTCCAGTGCCAAAATGGCAAAATAAGAAAACAACAACCCTCCAGAAGTCTGCAGAGGAACAAAAATGCCTCAAAATGAATCCTGGAACAGCAGAACCAATAGAAGAAAGAGTTAAGAAATTCTCCACCCCAGAAGAGTATGGAGGGAAAACAAAGAGGCCTCATTAGGGTAGGAAGATAGAGCACTGAGCAAGTCCTGGCAGAACTCAAACAAGACACAGTACAAGCAGCAGAGGAAGGAGTAGAGCAGGCTTGGTCCAGACTCAGCAGAGGAAGAGCAGAAACCAACACAGTGCAGAACAGGCAATAGCAAGAGGAATACAAGCAACCAAAGCCCAGCCATAGCAGAGGCCAGATGTGACCGAGTAAGACAGCAGTGGGAGGAATTCACCCCAACAAGGTTCAGCTGGGCCAGGAGGAGATGGAATGCAACTAGACTCAGATCAAATAGCATCTGAACTGAACCTCTGCAAACTTCCCCACAGCAGACCATCCAGGACAACTCTGCAGAGTGCCTTTTCTAAGACTGAAATAACTAAGCCAAACCTGGGCACTGGAATAGACCACAGTGTACAAGCACTAAACAATATTACCTCAGTCCAAGGGAAAAAGTTAAGTTTCAGCATATAGGCAAATTCAAGGAAAAATATAATGCCAAAATGAGCAAAAGGCAGAGAAAAAGCCCAACCCCAGAAAACTACTTTGGCAACAGATATCATCAAAATGTAAGTTCCCAAGAGGATAGCTAAACAAAAATGAAACCCAGTAATGCCTCAAAGGAAAATGTGAAAAGATTTCAGGCAAAAATGAATTCCATGAAGAGTTCCAAAACACAATGAAAGACTCAGGAGAAAAATTAGGAAAAGAAAATGATAGAAAAAAATCAACAAATTTGAACACAAATTCACTGGAGAAAATAGCTCCCTACGAAAAGGAAATAAAGTGCCTCAAAAAAGGAAAATAACTCCTCAAGAAAGGAAGGACAAAGTCTCAAAGAATAAAATGTCTCCCTAAAAATTAAAATTGGACAAATGGAAGGTAGCTCCTTAAAATGTCAGGAAACAAAAAAAAATCCAAAGGATTAAAAAAATCTCATTGGAAAAATAACTGAATTGGAAACTATATCCAAGAGAGATAATCTAAGAACAAAATTGTATTGCCTGTACCAGAGAAAACTGCCTTGATGCTCTTGAATATGATGGGAAAATAGAAATTAAAAGAATCCACCAATCATCTCCTGAAAAAATCCTGAATTTAAAATATCTCAGGATTATTGTAGCCAAATTCAAGAACTGCAAAGACAAGGAGAAAATCCTTCAAGTAGCCAGGAAAAAATCCATAACTAACGAATCACATTCAGGATTACATAGCACCTAGCAGTTTCTACATTAAAGGATCTGAAAGCCTAGAATATGAAATTCTTCAAGACTAAGAATCTAGGCCTATAGCCAAGAATTATCTTCCCAGTGAAACTGAGCATAATACTCTGGGGAAAAGAAGTAGATATTTGATGAATAAAAGGACTTCCAGGCATTTCTGGAAAAAAAAAAAAACTATCAGAACTAAAAAGAAAATTTGATGATCAGATTTGACACTCAAGAGAAGCATATAAAGGTAAACCGAAAAAACTCAAGGGAATCAGAGGACTTAAAACAATTCCATCTCTACATGGGAAAACGATAACTAGAATACAAGTTATCTATTGTATAAGAGATACCTAAGGTACTGAAGATAATTCAGGTAATCAAAGGAAACAATAAGGTTAAACTGATTAAGTCCCTGCTTAGGAAAGTAATAACTACAATACTTTAAATATTTATGGTATGAGAGATGCTTAAGGTACATAAGATAATTTAAGGTAATCAAGAGAAATAATGGGGTTGAGTCAATTACATTATTAGTAAGGAAAGCATAACTAACAAGTTCAAGATATCTATTATACTTTAAGTACTAAGTATATAAGTACCAAGGAATAAAACATTTAGGATATTTAAGATAGTCAAAATTTTTTAAAACTTGATTACTTTTAGGGCAGAGAAGAGAAACATACCTAAACACACAGAGTAAGGAGTAATTTGAATATCATGGGATCATATAAAAAAATCATAGGATAATAAACAGAAATACAGAGGGAAAAGAGAAGATGAAAGAAAATTGGGAGTATATTATCTCACATTAGGTGAATAAATACAGTGGAAGAGAAGAGAGGGAGGGATGTTGGCCAATGCATTAACCTTCCTCTCAGAATTGGTACAAATTCTGTAGAAATAATAGCCACTTTCAGTTGAGGTATAGAAAACTCTCTTACCCCATAGGGAAGTAAAAAGGAGAAGGGGAATGAGGGGGAGGCACATGAAAGAGAAGGAGGAACTTAAGGAAGGCTGGTAGACAGAATTCAAGTTTGGTTCAATACTAGAAAACAAAATAAAAAATCATTTTAGTAAAAAAGAACAGCCAAATTTACTAGATTATATCAGTTTGATGCTGGAAAAGCTTTTGAAAGGATATAATATATATTCTCATTTATTAAAAAATAGAAAACATAGGAATAAATAGACATTACCTTAATAAGATTATTTAATAGAATCTAAGATCAAGTCAGCAGAGTATTGCAAAAGTTACAGTGTAGTTTCACGTGTTATCTTAAAATTACACTGAGACTTTTTAGACATTCTTTATATAATGGTGATTAAGATCTGATAAAATGCTGGAAATGCTGTCTCCAGTAATAGGAGAAAAAGAAATGTATTCTAAGCATAGGAAAAGAAAAAATAAAATCATTGCTTTCTGCAGATATGATCTTAACAGAATTCTATAGAGTGAACTAAAATTTTAATTGAAGCAATAACTTCAAACAAGTTACAGGTTACAAAATGAGTCTAAATCTATTGTCAGAATTTCTATAGATTGAAAACAAAACTCAGCAGGAAAGCATAGTAAGAGAAATTCCATTTAAAATAATTACAAAATGTATAAAATACTTGGGAGTCTATCTGGCATTATACACAGAGGAACAATATGAATACAATTACAAAATACTATTTGCAAAAATAAAGCACTAAATAATTGTAGAGATATGAATTGCTTATTGGTAAGATGTTTCAATATAATAAAAATGATACCATTTAAATCAATTTATATATTTGGGACCATAAGAAATTACTAAATAAATACTTTTAGGGTACAAAAAATAATAATGAAATTTATATGAGTAAAGTTTAAGCATTTCTCATCACTACCCTTATCTTCCCTTTTCTATAATGATTTTTCATACCTCTTCATAGGGCATAATTTACCTCATTCTAATTCTCCCTTTCCTTTTCTCTCAGTGCAACCCTCTCAGTCCTTGATTGATTTTTTTTACATATCATTCATATGCATACATATAATATCATACATACACATTGTTCCACATTTACATATTCATCATGTCATCATAATTAGCTTACTTTTCCACCCTCTTTCTGAGTAAATTCCTCCTATCTTTTCTCCTACTAAGAGTAATTTTTGAGAATTATAGAAATCCTCTTCCCATGTAAACATATAAACATTTTGATCTTAATGGATCCCTTAATTTTTTTTTCTTTTTTTCTTTATCTTTTTGGGCTTCTCTTGTGTCTTGTTTTTGGATTTCAATTTTTTTGTTTAGGTCTGACTTATTCCTCAGGAATGCTGGGAATCTTCTATCTTATTGAATGACCATTTTTTCTCCTAAAACAACATACTCAATTTTGCTGGATTGGTAACTTTGGGTTGCAAATCCAAATCTTTTGCCTTCCTGAATATCATATTCCATGTCTTTTTATACTTTAACATAGAAGCTGCTACTTCCTATATGATCTTGACTGTAGCTCCATGGTATTTGAATTGTTTCTTTCTGGCTGCTTGAAATATTTTTTCCTTGGCTTGGTGGCTCTTGAATTTAGCTATTTTATTCCCAGAAGTTGTCATTTGAGGATTTCTTTCTGGAGGTAATCTGTGAATTCTTTTTATTTCAATTTTATTTTCTTGTTCAAGGATCTCTGGGCAGTTATCTTTGATAATTGCTTGTAATATCATATCCAAGGTTTTTATCCTTATCATGGCTTTCAGGTAGTCCAATAATTCTCAAATTGTCTCTCCTAGATCTATTTTCTAAGTCAGTTGTTTCTTCAATAAGATATTTCATGTTTTCCTCTAATTTTTTATTCCTTTAAATTTGTTTTATTGTTTCTTGATTTCTCTTGAAATCATTAGTTTCTAGATGGTCAATTCTGATTTTTAAAGCCTGATTTTCCTCTTTTAGTTTTTGGTTCTCCTTTTTCAACTGGCCCATTTCTACTTTCATCACTGTAATTTCTTTCCCACTTTTCCTCTACCTCTGTTAATTGGATTTTGAAGTTCTTTTTGAGTTCTTCCAGAATCTCTAGTACATATTTTTCTTTTGGATTTGGGGTATATTTCCTTTGCTTTAACTTGCTTGCTCTTTGTCTTTATAAATATTCTTTAGGGTTAGTTGCTTTTTTGTTGTCCTTGTTATCTCATTTTTCCTATCTATTTATAGGTAGGCTTGTGTGTGTGTGTGTGTGTGTGGGGGGGGGGTTATGTAATGGTCTAAGAGCTGAGAGCTCTGAAAGTTCCTTCCCCTTGCTGATTCAATTGGCCTTTGTGGTGCTGATAGCTTAAAGACTTGCCTCAGGCTTAGGTGTAAGCTTTTGATCTCACTTAATCTTGATCAGGTCAGGGACTGATCAAATTCTAGTCTCAGGCTTATTCTCAAGTTTTTAGTCTCACTGTGTACTTGATGCAATCAGGCCCACCTTTGGTTGTCCTCTCTTGGAGTTCTGCCTTGAGCTTTAGGCAAAATGATCAGTACTTAGTACTTAGTACTATCATCCATCCAAAAGTGTGAATTAAGTCCTTGTCACAAGCCCAGACTAGAATTCCCTGGGCTGGGGCTTCAGACTTCTCCACAGGTTTGAAATTTAAAGACGTATGGTCTGGTTTGTACCTCTATTTGCTCACTCAGGGTCTCAGGGTCTGGATGTTAGCTCAGGCATAGTTTCCTGAACCTCAGATAGCAGATATGGGTTGGAGGGATATGGCTTGCTTTTGGCTTGCTCTTCCCTCCTTGCTACAGCTTCTTGCTGGGTTTGCTCTCCTCTCATCCCAGTGCCACAGATGTTTATTGCCTAACTTTTGGGCTTTTCTTTTCTTGAAAGAGTTGTTTTACTCTTTCTCCTTGTTGGTTTTTTCACTCCTGTATTTGTTTTGTGGTGATATTTTAATCTTGTCTTGGGAGGATTCTCATGGTGGCACAAAAGCTGCTGAGGATTACTCTACCATCTTGGCACCACCCTCTCAGAACTCTCTCATGTTTTCTTAATTTTGGATCCAGTGCTCTATTCATCACTTATAATACACAATTATGTCAAAGAAGATAATGAACTACTTTGCAAAATAGAGGAGTGGTACAGCTAAATAAGATCCATAATCCTGTATAGATTTAAATGCTTCACATTGGCATATGAATTATGAGCAAAATATTGTCAGTTTCCTTTCCCATGCAAATTTGATCCCATTTTTTTCTTAACAGAAGGCATCATACAGTTACTACCCAAAGATGGAAATACTAGTGACACTTCCAAATATAGACCAATTACATGTTTATATACTGCTAAAGGAATTTTATACAAAGGATTCACAGCTTGCATTGCTCAGGGGAAAAAAAATCTATAAATACAGAAAAAGGTTTTGCCTGAGGGAAAAATGATTATACCAAAAAGTCCTAAGGATATAACAAGAATTTATTATGATTTAGTGATTATTTAACAATCAACTTGAAAGTGCCATAGTATACACATAACATTTATTGACTGTCACAAAACCTTTGACTCATTTCTGCACTCATGCTTCTTCATGAATTGAAAATACAACAATAAAAATGTTAGAGTATTTTTTGTCTACATTTAACTCTTTTTGGAAGATTTGATGTCTACATGAAGATTTCTTTTTCTCTTTTAAAACATGTTATCAACACCATAATATCAAAGACCAAATAAACAAAATATGATATTTTCCCTAGAAATTGTTTAATTCAGTTATAGTACTGCCTATCCCTAGTACCCTTGTAATCTATCCTAAATAGAACATCATATTCAAATTAATGTCATACCAAAATATCTTATTAATCATTCGAGATACATGAAAGGCATCGAATCAGTCTCCAAAACATGTTCAACAACTTTTCCATCTCATGAATTTTTCTCTAATGATATTATAATGTACTTTGAACTCATTGAGTATAAAATTCTTAATGTATAGTAAAGAAGATGGAATCTGAAGGTTCTGAGCTCAAAAATAAAAGCAAAGTTTAACCAGTGAATGAAGGTCATTAATGTAAGGACCTAGATTGTCTAAAAGATGCATCTATCACAAAAATATCAAGGATAAATTCATGACTGAATATGTTAAGATATATAGTGGCATTTTGAAATCAAAGCTCAATGGGAAGAAAATGTTTAATACAATTAATATTAATGTAATGAAATTATTAACATAGGGATCTAGAATTATAAAATGAATTATAATAGATGTGGCAAGTATCATAACCAAAATTCATAAAATATTAACGAAAGATAGGACCTATTACTTTATGGCAGCTATGGAAAGGTCAGCACTTCCTAATCAATAGAAGAAAAAGAATTGATAGGCATTCTCAGAGCTCAAAATTGGGCTAAAACTTATAAAACTATTACTGGACCAAGCATGCTTCACTTTGCCAAACAATAGTAGATACTGACAATAATAGTAATCAGAATAATAACTAATATTTATTCATCACTTATTCTATGCCAGGGACTGTGCTAAGTCCTCCACTTTTGTCTCATTCAGTCCTTACAACAACCTTGGGTGGGTCCTATTATTATCTCCATTTCAAAGATGAGGAAACTGAGACAAACTAGAGTTAAATGACTTGTCCCAGATCACACAATTGGTAAGAGCATGCTGAGTATAATCAGAACTAGTTTGTTCCCAGATAGAGTGATTATGTTCTTTTCTCTTTGAGCCAATTCTGATGAGAGTATAATTCAGACTCCCTTCCTCACATTTCCCATTTCCTTTTCCATTTTAAAATCTCTTTTATGTCTCTTTCATGTGAGATAATCTACTCAATGCTATGACTCCTTTAAACTTTCTCCCACTGCATTTCTCTTTCTCACCTCTTCCTTTTTTTTTTTAGACATCGTCCTATCACCTATCACATGCAACTCATACACACTTTGGCTATATATATACTCCTTATAAGTGCTCTAACAATGATAAAGTTCTTTTCTTAAAATAATTTTTATTTTTTAGAAAAGTTTTCATGGTTACATGATTCATGTTCTTACTTTCCCCTTCACCCCCAGAGCTCCCCACCCCAGCTGATGCGCATTTCCCCTGGTTTTAACATGTGTCATCAATCAAGACTTATTTCCAAATTGTTGATAATTGCATTGGTGTGGTAGTTTTGGGTCTTCAGCCCCAATCATGTCCACCTCAACCCATGTGTTCAAGCAGTTGCTTTTCTTCTGTGTTTCCTCTCCTGTAGTTCTTCCTCTGAATGTGGGTAGAGTTCTTTTCCATAAGTCCCTCAGAATTGACCTAGATCATTGCATTGCTTCTAGTACAGAAGTCCATTACAATCTATTTTACCATTTTGGCTCAGCTTCTTTCATTCTGCATCAATTCCTGGAGGTCTTTCCAGTTCACATGGAATTCCTCCAGTTTATTATTCCTTTTAGACCAATAATATTCCATCACCAGCATATACCACAGTTTGTTCAGCCATTCCCAAATAGAAGGGCATACCCTCATTTTCCAGTTTTTTTGCCACCACAAAAATCGTGACTATAAATATTTTTGTACAAGTCTGTTTATCTATGATCTCTTTGGGGTACAGACCCAACAATGCTATAGCTGGAACAAAGGGCAGGCAATCTTTTATAACCCTTTGTTCGTAGTTCCAAATTGCCAGCCAGAATGGTTGGTCAGTTCACAATTCTACTAGCAATGCATTATTGCTCCAATTTGGCCACATCCCCTCCAACATTCATTACTCTCCCCTACTATCATTTAGCCAATCTGCTAGGTGTGAGGTGATACCTCAGCATTGTTTTAATTTGCATTTCTCTAATTATTAGAGATTTAGAGCACTTTCTCATGTGCTTATTGATAATTTTGATTTCTTTATCTGAAAATTGCCTATTCATGTCCCTTGCCCATTTATCGATTGGGGAATGGCTTCATTTTTTATACAATTGATTTAGCTCCTTGTATATTTGAGTAATTAGACCCTTGTCAGAGTTTTTTTGTTATAAAGATTTTTTCCCAATTTGTTGTTTCCCTTCTGATTTTGACTACATTGTTTTTGTTTGGACAAAAGCTTTTTAATTTAGTATAATCAATCATCCCATGCACATTCAGAGTTATAATTATCAGTTGTGTATTCCCAAACATTTTGGTATTCTCTCTTAGTCCTACCCATTCTTCTTAGGCTATTTCCTTTTAAACCAGTGATTTGTTTTAAATCAGTAACCCTTGTTCCCTCCATTGATTTACTACCCTTTCTACCCCTCCCTTGTTATTCACCTCTTTTTATTTTTAAGGCCTAATGAATTCCCTCTCCCTTCTCCTTCTCTCCCTTTTTTGACCTCCCCCACTCTTCTGCTCCCCTTGGTTTATCCCTTCTGACTTTCTCAGTAGGGTTAGATAGAGTTCTATATTTCAAAGGATATAGATACTCTTCCCTCTCAGGGTTAATTACACTGAGAGTAAGGTTTAAATATTACCTCTTAATGCTCTCTTCCTCTCTTTCTTACAATAGTATTCATCCCCTCCCCTTTCCATGCTCTCTTTGTGTGTAATAGAATATCCTATTTTTCTTATTCGTTCAAGTTTCTCTTGTTGTCCTCTACTATTCACACCCCCCTTTCCCACCCACCCCTTATCATCCTAGACCATTTAGTACTCCAACCTCTCCCTGTGAATAATTCTTCTAATTACTATAATAGTGGATACTATAATAGTGAATAGAGTTCACTACAGAGAATAACATTTCTCCATAAAGGAATACAAATAATCAGATCTTATTGAAGCCCTTAAAGAGGCAAATTTAAAAATAAAAGTTTTCTTTCTTTCCCCTCTATTTCTTATTTACCTTTTCATGCTTCTCTTGATTTTTGTGGTTGGATGTTGAACTTTCCATTTAGTCCTGGTCTTTTCTGTGCAAATACTTGGAAATCTTCTATTTTGTTGAATGCCTAAACTTTCCCCTGGAAGTATATAGTTAGTTTTGATGGGCAGGTGATCCTTGGTTGTAGACCCACTTCTCTTGCCTTTCTGTATATCATATTCCAAGTCTTGTGGTCTTGTAGTGTGGAGGCTCCCAGATCCTGTGTGATCCTGATTGGTGCTCCTTGATATCTGAATTGTATCTTTCTGGTTTCTTGTGAAATTTTTTTTCTTTTACTTGGAAGCTCTTGGATTTGGCTATTATAATCCTGGGGGTTGTCTTTTCTGGGTCAAGTGTAGAAGGTGATCTATGAATCCTTTCAATGTCTATATTGCCCTCTTGTTGTAGAACTTCAGGGCAATTTTGCTGAATAATTTTCTTTAGTGTGGAGTCCAAATTTCTATTAATTTCTGCTTTTTCAGAAAGACTAATGATTCTTAAATTATCTCTTCTAGAACTGTTTTCTTTATCTGTCAATTTCTCAGTGAGATATTTCATGTTTCCTTCTATTTTATCAGTCTTTTGACTTTGCTTTATTTGTTCTTGTTGTCTTGAGAGATCATTGGCTTCTACTTGCCCAATTCTTGTCTTTAGATACTGGTTTTCTGCTATATTCTTTTGATTTTCCTTTTTGATTTGGCCTATCCTGTTTTCCAGCTTTTTGATTTTGGTCTCCAATTTGCTTATCAATTATTTTGATTTGGGGGCATCTTTTTCTAATTGCCCAATTCTAACCTTTAGAGATTGGTTTTTGGCTATAATCTTTTGGTTTTCTTTTTGAATCTGGTCTGTTTGGTTCTTCAAGGCTTCCAGGTAGTCATTTCTGGTCTTCAATTTGCTTATAGATTCATTTGATTTCTGAGCCTCACTTTCTAATTGTGAAATTCTGCCTTTTAAACTATTATTTTCTTGCCAGTTCTCTACTGTCTTTCTCATAATCTCAGATTTGAACTCTTCAAGAGCTTGTGACCAGTTTTCATTTTTGGAGGAAGGTTTGGATATGATTACTTGTTTGTTCTCCTCTGCTGTTTGCTCTGTTGTCTGGATTTTTTCTGTGTAAAAGTTGTCGAGTATAGGGGGCCATGCCTCTATATGATTTTTTGGGGTCCTGAGCGGCGTGGTGGCATAGGATGGTTAAAGCAGGAGAAAGAAAATGAGAACAACTAGACTAGTGGTTAGCCCATGCTGTCCCGAATTCTGTGGGCATGGAAGTTTATTATATATCCTTCTCAAAGAGGTCACAGTTGGTAAGGGGCAATAAATCACGTATAATCCATTGAAGTCTAAAGAATACAGATGCAAAGACAAATGGTAAATTCCAAACCCCAATTCAGAGGGGATAATTCCAGGAGAGGAAATATCCCAGGGAGATGCTCACCAGTCAAATCCTAAAGGAGCCAGTTCTAATCTGAATATGCACTCTTATCTAATTAACATTTGTTAGGAAAGGAATCATTAACTCAGTAGATGCTGGTCTCCACTTCAAAGGTCTCCAATAAGAATTCTATGAAAGGTGGGGATCAAAGACTGAGTCAAAAGAGGAGCCTCAGATTTTTATCTTAGATGGCCCATTCAGTCTGCATCCTGACATGCAGTGCAGAAAAATCATACACACAGTTTTACTTGCCGATGATTTTGTAATGGGATCCAGATAAAATATCTGTTACAGACTCTGTTTCTCTAAATGACTCCTAATAACCTTTTTGGAGGGATCAAGTTGATTTTGGATTAACCTACCTTCTGGTACCAGAGCCTTTTTGGGGCTCAAGTGACCAGGACCAAACACAAAGACTGCCTCAGCCTGGATTGGTCACGTAGGGAATCCAGATAACAGGCCCTAAATTTGATCCTATTTCTCCAAAGGTTTTACTACATAGAACGGCTTCCCACAGTCGAGTGTTAAAGATTTCTTCTTGATCTTTTTCTTCTGGGGTTCTTGTCTCCGGCTTGCCATTGTTAGCCCAGTGCCCTCTCAGCTATATCCTCAAGCTCAGGGTCTGTCTGTGCTCTTTAGGTTCCTGAGGTCTCAGGTCTAGTTGTTCTCAGGGTCAGGCCTCCTGGTGGTCCCCTTACTTGTTCCTCTGCCCGAAGCTCCTTTAACAGTCTCAGGGCACTGCTTCCATAGTCATGCACCCCTCTGCACTGGGTCCCCACCCAAGGTCCACGCCTGAGCTCAGGATCTACATCTGCAGCTGCGACTGAGCCTGCATTCAGGGTCTGTGTTCAAAGTCTGTGCATTCTTTGGTCTCTTGGGGTCTTAAGTCTTGCTGCTCTCAGGAACAGGCCCTGGTGACCCCAGGTAGCTGCCAAGGACTTAATGGGTGCCCCAAACTTGCTCTAACTCTTTTGCTCTGGCTTTGGCATTGTAAGTGGGGGGAAGGGGGTTGCTCAGCTCGCATTTTAGCGAGAGCTGTTTCACCCCCTTATAACATGGAAATGCCCTGATCCCACGTACCTTCAATGCTCTGGCCTGTTGTGGGTTCCCTTTGTTCATCTGAATTTTTTTTATGTTCCCTTGAGGAGTCCTATATGTTTTGTTTAGGAGAGGTTAAGCAGCTGCTTTTTACTCTGCCACCATCTTAACCTGGAACTCAATGATAAAGTTCTTATGAATTTTAAGTATCATCTTTCCATACAGGGATGTAAGCAGTTTAACCTTATTAAATTACTTATGATTTCTCTTTCCTGTTAGCTTTTTTATGCTTTTCTTAAGTATTGTACACGAGAGTCAGTGTTTTCTACTCAGCTCTGGTATTTTCATCAGAAATTTTTTACAGTCTTTACTTCAATGAATACTCATTTTTTCCTCTGAAGGATTATACCCATTATTCCTGGGTACATGATTCTTTGTTGAAATCTTAACTCCTTTACTCTCTCAAATATCATATTCCAGGCCTTCAGATGCTTTTAATGTAGAAGCTACAAAGTCTTCTGCTATTCTAAAGTAGCTCTACAATATTTGATTTCTTTTTTTTTTTCCAGCTGCTCACAATATTCTCTCCCTGATCTAGGAGTTCTGGAATTTGACTAAACTGTTCCTGTAAGTTATTCTTTTGGGATGTCTTTCAGAAGGTGATTGGTAGATTCTTTCCATTAGTATTTTACCCTCTGGTTCTAAAATATCAGGGCAATTTTCCTTGAAAATTTATTCAGAGATTACATTTAGGATTTTTTTTTCATGACTTTCAGGTCATCCAAAAATTCTTAAATCATCTTTCCTGGAATTATTTTTCAGGTCATTTCTCTTCTAATGACATAGTAAATATTTCATTCTATTATTTTTCATTCATTAGACTGTTTTATAGTTTCTTCATGTTGCATAGAGTCATTAGCTTTTACTTGCCCAATTCTAATTAAAAAAATAATTTCTTCAATGAGCTTTTGTACTTCCTTTTCCATTTGGCCTATTCTGCTTTTAAAGGTGTTCTCTTCAGTGGGTTCTTGTGCATATGTTTTAATTGGCCTATTTCATTTTTAAGCTATTATTTTCTTCATTTTTTTGCCTCCTTTACCAAGTTATCAACTCATTTTTCATTCTTTTCCTGCATTCTTTTCACTTTTTTTAAACAAAATTCTCTTCTTCCTCCTTATTTGATTTTTTAAATGTTTTAAAACTCCTCTCAAAAGTTGTTTTCAGCTTGAGACCTATTCATTTTTCTTTGAATCTTTAGATTTAGTAGTACTGACTTAGTATTTTCTTCTGTTTTGTTCTTCCCTGTCACCAAAATAACTTTCTACATTGAAGTCTTTTTTGTTGTTATCATTTGCTCATTTTTCTAGCCATTTTTTAAACTCTAAAATTAAAAAAAAAGTAAATCTCGGCTCTGTTCCTATGGTGAAGGGGGCAATGTCTCAAGCTTTAGGCTCTTTGTAAAGCTGTTTACAGAGTTTGCCCTATGGATTTGTAAGTTTTTAGTTCTTCTAAAGTAGTAAGTTCTAAGGAGATATTTTCTAATCTCTTGTCCTATGCACTTGTTTGTGAGTGACCTTAAGTACTCTTTTCCTCACTGCAACTGTGACCAGGATTCCCTCCTCCTCTGGGACCATAAACACAAATGTTATAGTGCTACCCCTTGAGACCTGGGACTTAAACCTGGGACTATGACTTGGATCTGCATATAGAAAATGCAACAGAGCCATGCATCCATAGCCAGAAAACAGACCCCTATAATGGTCAGTTGTCCAGCACCCTTAATGTCTGTGAGCTAAAAGATCTGGAAAGCTTTGATTGAGCTTCGGCCAATACCTATGTCAGCTTGTCAAAGTTGAGTCTTCTTTGATGTACCAATCTTCAATCCACTCTCATTCTAGTGCAACAGAACTTTCATGTCAACCCTTTAAGTTGTCTTGGGATAAAACATTGGTTCACCCTGACTTTTTATTTGTTCTGCCACTCCAGAATTTGTTTTGTGGCATTATACCAAAATGGTTTGTAGGATAATTTGGGAGAAATCATGATGGTCCCTATTCTTTCATCTCTATTAGTTGGAAAGAATTTCCCCTTGCCATATGAAATAAATCTGGCCTGGAAGAGCAAAGGATCTCATCCCAAGTCACAGAAGATTTTAGTAGCAGAATCAAGATGCAAACTCATGTCTTCTGACTATAAATCCCAGGGGTCTTCCCACTAAATTATCCTGCCAGAAGCTTTTTCCTATCCCTTTTCATTTATGTATTAAAGCTCTCAAAGAAAATATAATTTCAGTGATTCTAAGAGATGGAATAAAGGTCATCTAAACCAACACCTTCACTTTACAAATGACTAACTAGAAATGGTCATGTGAAATGACCAAGGTATAGCCAATATATGACAGAGTTCCTGGAATCCAGTCCAAAGTGACTTTACTAGAAATAGCATGATAAAGTGGACAGACAATTAAGTCTTGGGTAAAAATACCTAAATTTTAGAACATGACTAATATGGAAATATGTTATCCATGTATAGCCTATATTAAATTACTTGTTTTTTCATTGTAGGTAGAGAAGAGGTAAGAAAACAGAGAATTTGGAATTAATTAAAAAAAAAACTTACCTTCTGTTTTGGAACAAATTGTTCCAAGGCAGAAGACAGATAAATGCTAGGTAATGGGGGTTAAGTGACTTGCCCAGGGTCACACAGCTAGGAAGTGTCTGAGGCCATATTTGAACCTAAGACTTCCTATCTCTAGGCCTGGCTTTCAATCCACTGAGCCACCCAGTTGCCCTAGGAACTAATTTTTTTTAAATGAATATCAAAAATTTTTTCCATAAATTTGAAAATAATATTTGAAAATATATGATATTAAACTAGTCATTTAATTTCACTGGGTTATTGTCTGTAACAAATAAAATAATATAAAGTGCTTTACTACTATAAAGTGACATAAAATTTTTAATTATTACATTGTCACATGCTTCTAGAGCAGGGATCGGCAACGTATGGCTCTCGAGCCACATCTGGCTCCACCTCCCGACCTGCCAGTCTGGGCAGAGCTCCAGGATGTGCTCCAGGGGGCCCTTCAGCCCCTGCCCCATATTCCAGAGCCTTCTGCCTCCATCCTTCTCCTTCCTCAGGCATTTATGGCTCTCATGGCCAAAAAGGTTGCCGACCATTGCTCTAGAGAATGGATAGACTTAAAGGCAGCTTCTGCTCTGAGTCAAAATTCAACAAATTAAGGTGGCTGGAGATTCCACAATTTTCATATGACTCCCAGAGGATATAACACTTATCCATTTAAGGGAAGGTTAATCTATCTTTTAACTTTAGAGCAAGAGTAAAAATATAATAGGAAAAGGAATCAGTAGTATTATTTGTAATAAGTAAATCTTCCTTAGACTTCTCAGTGTTTCTAAAAAAGTGTGTTCTAATATTCTGAGGTCATTGAATTTGGTACTTTTATTCCTTGTATATTATTATCATAAGGGGATTTTGTGTATTTCTATTTGTTTTATCGCTATATTTAATTTTTTGTGAAGAAATTAATTCTCCTTGAGAAACCAACATAAACTAATGCATATCAGGACTTTTTCTGAAACATAGCTTTGGAGAACTGTTTTAGGGACACTGAGAGGTAAAGCCGATATGTGTCAGACTTCAACCAAAGTTTTTTTGGTTCAGAGGCTGCCTATGTAATCAGTGTGCCACTCAGACTCTCTTAAGAGACTCAGCATGTAATAAATGTCTCCCCTTGCCAACTTCCATCTTTGTATTGTCATGAAGGTGGTTAGTCTGCTTGTAGCTGCCATGCACATAAAGACTTGTTAGATAACGTCCCTTTCCCCAGAAGGTAGAAAAAAGACATAGATAAATTAAGAGTAATTGGTTTATATTTTTAAGTACATTCCTGTCCCTCATGAAATTCTATTAATACCTGTTTTTAGCCTTACTTGTCCTTTTCTAATAAATAGAATAATATATTTAAATATCATCTAAGATTTTTCTCACAGTAGAATTATGCCTTTGCAAACAGCTTCATCTCATTTTATTTTTCCAACTCAACATAAAACCACAGAGCCTCTAACTTGTATGCCCGTCTGGTGCATGGGATATGATTTGGATAAAATTGCTTTCCTTAGAGACATTATAAGTAATTCATCCTTTCCCTAATGTGGTCAATAACTAAGATCCAGTGAGTACAGTGAAGTAAAACATAATATGGACTTCTCAAACTATTCTCTTATGAGGGGATGGCTCTATATTATTCAGGAAATCCTATATTTAGATCAACCTAATGTGAGAATTTATCTATTGTTCTGAAACTAACTGCATTCTGTTCTTTTCTGCTAATAAGGGTGTCAAAGTAGAATTTTAGAAAGAAGGACTCTTTAGAAATAATTTTCATCTTAGTTCTAACCTGAATTTCATTTAAGTTCTAGCCTGAGTTTCACTTGAATTCATTAGGCAGGAGTCACTTTGCAGTTACACTGATCTCAGCAAATTTAACAAGGTGGGACTACTCTTTGTGTGTGCAGGGACAAGAGAGATATAAGGAGGACATGAGCATGTTAGTCGAGTGGGAGCAGACTAAGGGAAGTCTTGAAAAATCAACAAAAGTTTTATTTGGCTGTAAGATTTGATCAAGCCATTATCACAAAGGTAGCCTTGGTTGTTAATGATTTGCTAGCCTATGAGAACTCTTCCAGTTATAGATGAATGAAAACTTTTGTTTTCAAGACAAGAGTAAGGGGTATATCAAGGAATAGATATAACATAGCTAGGCATATATACCAACAAAGTCAAAAATAAAAAGGCCCCATATATGGCTGAATTGTTATAGTAACACTTTGCATGATAGTATAAAAGAGAAACTAAAACGAAGTGGATATATCATATTAAGAATGACTGAACAAATTAAGATATACATAAAATTGGATATTGTTGTCATATAAGATAAATATGAGAGATCTAGATAAATATTATTAGTATTATTCAGAGTACAGGAAGAGTAGTCAATAAAAATACACACAATGATAACAATGTAAAAAATATAATACAAAAATGAATTTGAATTTTCAATAATTTTTATGACAAATCTTTGACACAATAGTGGTCAAGAAACATATCTTCCTCACTTTATTGAAGAGATAGAGAACTAAGAATATGGAAAGTAATATGTCTATCAGATCTGTTTTTTCTTTTTATTGTTGTTTATTAACTATATTCCTTTCTTACAAAGGAGGACTCATTTATAAAAAAATGAATATATCTGGAAATGACTGTAAGCACAAAAGCAGAAGATTTTAATAACTTTTTTTAAATGTACAATGAGTAGGGACATTCCATGAAAAGAAGTGATATATTCATGTTGATATTCTTCCTATAACTTGTATGTTATTTGCATCCCTGCCCTCGCAAAACTGTGAAGGGACAATTTCTTTTTGAGAAGAGGATCATTCAAATCTATTGGAGGTTCTATTTTTTTTTATAATGCTGATTCTATGACAGAAGGTGAGTTTTTTTTAACATTTATTAATATTCATTTTTAACATGGTTACATGATTCATGCTCCTCCTTTCCCCTTCACCCCCCCCCTCAATCCCCCCACCCATGGCCGATGCGCATTTCCACTAGTTTTGTCATGTGTCCTTGATCAAGACCAATTTCCAAATCATTGATAATTGCACTGGTGTGGTAGTTTCGATTCCACACCCTCAATCATGTCCACCCCGACCCATGCATTCAAGCAGTTGTTTTTCTTGTATGTTTCCTCTCCTGCAGTCCTTCCTCTGAATGTGGGTAGCATCTTTACCATAAATCCCTCAGAGGTGTCCTGGGTCATTGCATTGCTGCTAGTACAGAAGTCCATTACATTCAATTTTACCACAGTATGGGCAGCTGTGTAGCTCAGTGGATTGAGAGCCAGGCCTAGAGACGGGAGGTCCTAGGTTCAAATCCGGCCTCAGACACTTCCCAGCTGTGTGACCCTGGGCAAGTCACTTGACCCCCATTGCCTACCCTTACCACTCTTCCACCTATAAGTTAATACACAGAAGTTAAGGGTTTAAAAAAATAAAAAAAATAATAATAAATTAAATCAATTTTACCACAGTATATCAGTCTCTGTGTACAATGTTCTTCTGGCTCTGCTCCTTTCGCTCTGCATCTGTTCCCGGAGGTCTCTCCAGTTCACCTGGAACTCCTCCAGTTTATTATTCCTTTTAGCACAATAGTATTCCATCACCCGCATATACCACAGTTTGTTCAGCCATTCCCCAATTGAAGGACATACCCTCCTTTTCCAATTTGTTGCCACCACAAAAAGCGCAGCTATGAATATTTTCGTACAAGTCTGTTTCTCTATGATCTCTTTGGGGTACAAACCCAGCAATGGTATGGTTGGATCAAAGGGCAGGCATTCTTTTATAG
>NC_058130.1:242074811-242147347 GCF_016433145.1 Gracilinanus agilis
AGGAATACAGATAATTAGATCTCACTGAGGCCCTTAAAAAGGCAAATTTAAAAATTATAAGTTTTCTTTCTTTTCCCTCTGTATCTTATTTACCTTTTCAGGTTTCTCTTGATTTTTGTGGTTCAATATCAAACTTTCCATTTAGCCCTGGTCTTTTCTGTGCAAATACCTGGAATTCTTCAATTTTGTTGAATGCCCATACTTTCCCCTGGAAATATATAGTCAATTTTGATGGGTAGTTGATCCGTGGTTGCAGGCCCAGCTCTCTTGCCTTTCTGAATATCGTATTCCAAGCCTTACGGTCTTTTAGCGTGGAGGCTGCCAGATCCTGTGTAATCCTGATTGGTGCTCCTTGATATTTGAATTGTGTCTTTCTGGCTTCTTGTAAGATTTTTTCTTTTGCTTGGAAACTCTTGAATTTTGCAATAATATTTCTATGAATCCTTTCGATGTCTATAATGCCCTCTTGTTGTAGGACTTCAGGGCAATTTTGCTGAATAATTTCTTTTAGTACAGAGTCCAGGTTTCTATTTATTTCTGGTTTTTCTGGAAGACCAATTATCCTCAAATTGTCTCTTCTAGACTGGTTTTCTTGGTCTGTCACTCTCTCATTGAGATATTTCATGTTTCCTTCTATTTTTTCAGTCTTTTGACTTTGTTTTATTTGTTCTTGTTGTCTTAAGAGATCATTAGCTTCTACTTGCTCAATTCTAGCCTTTAGAGATTGATTTTCGGCTATGATCTTTTGGTTTTCGGCCATAATCTTCTCGTTTTTGGCCATAATCTTCTGGTATTCCTTTTCAATCTGGTCATTTCTGGTGTTCAATTGCAAGATTCTACCTTTTAAACAGTTATTTTCTTGCCAGATCTCTTCCATTTTCCTCAAAATCTCAGTTTTCAACTGTTCCATAGCTTGTGAGGAGTTCTTATTTGAGGAGGGTCTGGATGCTTGTTTGTTCTCCTCCTCTGTTTGCTCAGTTGTCTGGATTTTCTCTGTGTAAAAGTTGTGGAGTGTTAAAGGCTTCTTTTTCTTGTTGTTATTCTTTCTCTTCTGAGCTTCCTGAGACTGGGTAGCCTCATTAGCCCAGCAGCTTCTCAGTTTTATCCTCGCGCTCAGTGTCTGTCCACAGTCTATTGGCTCCTGAGGTCTGAGTTCTGGTTTTTTTCAAGGTCAAGCCCCCTGGTGGACCACCTTGCTTGATCCTCTGCTGGAGGTTCCTTTACAAGTCTCAGGGCGCTGCTTCCACATTCGTATACCCGTCTGCACTGGTTCCCCACTCAGGTTTTTAGAGCTTTAGTTCCTGGCTGTGTCTGCCTCCACCCACGCCTCCCCCAGTGCCTGTGCTCTCCGCCCCTTGCTCTGCTCCTGCGCTCAGATTTCACGTGCGTTCTTTGGCTTATTGGGGTCCTAAATCTTGCTGCTCTCAGGAGCATGCCAATGATTCGATGGGTGCCCCAAACTTGCTCTATTTCTTTTGAGCTGGCTTCAGAGCTATAGATGTTGTGTGTGGAGGGGGTGGGGCGGTTGCTCAGCCCGTGATTTAGTGAGAGCTGTTTCACCCCTTTATAGCATGGAAATGCCTCGATTCCACGTACCTTCCACACTGTGCCCTGTTGTGGGGTTCCTCCGTTCGTCTGGACTTGTTTTTATGTCCCCTTGAGGAGTTTTGTGTGTTTTGGTCAGGAGAGGTTAAGAGCTGCTTCTTATTCTGCCGCTATCTTAACCCGGAACCTGGAGGTTCTATTTTTAAAAGTTTTTCTAGATTATGTGTCAATGCAATTTTTTTTTACCCTTGTACTTCGGTGTATTGTCTCATAGGTGGAAGATTGGTAAGGGTGGGCAATGGGGGTTAAGTGACTTGCCCAGGGTCACACAGCTGGGAAGTGGCTGAGGCCGGGTTTGAACCTAGGATCTCCTGTCTCTAGGCCTGACTCTCACTCCACTGAGCTACCCAGCTGCCCCCTCAATGCAATTTTAATAATCATTTTCTAACATTTTGTAATTATTATACTCCCCTCTACCTACCCTTCTCCAAGATGGCAGGTAACATTATATAGGTCTTACATGTATTATCTAACACATATGACCACACTTGTCAGGTTGTGAAAGAAGACACATATTGCTTCTGGGACAAAATTAATGGAGGAAATAAAATCAAGAATGGTATGTATTCAGACTCTATAAGTTTCTTCTGTAGTAGTGGATAGCCTTTTTTTTTTCATAAATCCATTGAAGTTGCCTTGAATCCTTGCATTGCCGATAATAGTTGTCAGTCACAGATGATCATCATACATTATTGCCATAAATGTATACAGTGTTCTCCCGGTTCTGTTCATTTCATTTTTCTTCACTTAATATTCATATTTATTTTAATTTTTTGTGTGTATGTGATCATCTTGTTCATCACTTTAAATATATATATATATATATATATATATATATATATCTTTATTTATTTCAGTAACAAATTTACACATAAGTTTTCTAAAGTATATGATTCCTGTTGTCTCCCTCCTGTCTTCCTTACCCCCACCCAGGGTTGACAAGTACTTTCACTGGATTATACATGCATTATCACTTAAAACATATTTCCATATTATTCACTTTTATATGAGAATGATCTTATAAATCCCAAACCAATAATCATATATTCAAATAAACAAGTAACAAATCATGTGTTTTCATGTGCATTTCTATCCTAATAGTTCTTTCTCTAGAAGTGGATAACCTTCTTTTTCATAAGTCTCTCAGAATTATCCTGGATCCTTGTATTGCTGCTGGTAGTAGAAAAATCTATCTAATTTAGCATCCCATATTTCAGTTTGTGTGTAGAATGTTCTCCTGCTTCTGCTTATTTCATTCTGCAACAGTTCATGTAGGTCTTTCCAGTTCTTTCTAAAATATCCTGTTCATTGTTTCTTAGAGCACAGTAGTATTCCATCACCATCACATACCACACTTTTTGCAGTCATTCCTTAATTCCTTAATTTACTTTCCAATTCTTTGCCACCACAAAAAACACAGCTATAAATATTTTTTTGTATAAACTGGTCCTTTCCCATTTTTTAATCTCTGGGATACCGTCCTAGTAGTAGTATTGTTGAAGCAAAAGGAATGCATCTTTTTAAAGCCTTTGGGCATCATCCCAAATTGCCTTCCAGAATGGTTGGATCAATTCACAACTCCACCAGCAATGCATTATTAGCCCAATTTTGCCACATCCCCTCCAACATTTATCATTTTCCTTCACTTTCATATTGGCCAAACTGCTAGGTGTGAGGTGGTATCTCAGAGTTATTTTAATTTGCATTTCTCTGATCTGGAGGGATTTGATAGTTTTGATTTCTGCATGTGAAAACTGCCTGTTCATATCTTGTCCATCACTTAAAGTACCATAGAATTTCATTACAATCATATACCACAATTTGTTTGGTCATTCTCCAACAGATGAACATCCCTTCAGTTTCCAGTTTATTTTCCACCACAAAAGAGCTTCCATATAAATAGGATTCTATTAATAGTATAGGGAATATATGTTTTCAACACACCCTCAAATACATATATACATAATATATTTTATATACATATATACACATACACAGAGAGAGAGCTCTCTCATATGGATACTATATTTCTATATATTATATAGATAAAAGATATGTTCATATATCATCTAAATAATATATATACATTATAGCCTATTTATATATTTTATTATCTATATTACTCAAATAATATAGATAGATGTCTTTATAGATAGAAGTGTGCTGAAAATATATATTCCTTATACTGTTAATAGGGATCCCCAAAAGATAGCTTTCATCCTGGGTCAAAAGAATATAAGCTCATGAACATACTAGGGAGCTAAGAGAAGCAGAGCTCAGTAGAGGCTAGACTATTATTAGTGGCAGTAGAAGACAAATTACTATAATCGCAATAAATACAAGTTATATGTTATATTTAAGTTTGAGGAAACCTTGAGGATTTCACATTCATCTATGAGTATGCATTCCAAAAAGTCAGTAAGTCAAGATAATAGGTACAGTTTAGTGTTATGGAAAATCACTGGACTTGAAGTGAAACTATTACAAAATTTTACCATAGAAAAAGACCTTAGTGACCATCTAGTTCAACCCATACAAGAAATGAAGTTTCCCTCTACTAGACAAATAATCATACATTTCCTTCTTAAATAACTCAAAAGAAAATCATTACCTCTTGATTTGAATTATTCCATTTTCAACCAAGTACAGTTTGGAATTTTTCTGATTTATATTCTAAATTTGCTTCTCTGCCATTTCCAATGATTGCTCCTAGTTTCACAGCAAGAACAAATAGGATTTCTTCTCCATGTGACAAACCTTCAGCTTTAAAAACAGCTTCCATCTTCTCTTAAAATGTTCTCTCTGTATGGCTAAAACACCTCTAGTTCCTTCAGCTAATGTTCACATACATGAACCCATTGGCCTTCACCATTTTGGATGTTTTATTAACAGTCTCCAGCTTTTTGATGTCATAACTTTTAAAATGTTTTGTTTGTTACATTAAAATTCCTAGGTATTTCCCTTTCTCCCTCCCCTCCTAGCAGTAGAGAAGGCATCATTAGACAAAAAGAAGTACATATACATAAAACTATGTCTTGCTTGTTTATATTTATCAGTTGTTTTTCTAGAGGTGGACATATGCAAGTTAATTTTCAAACAATATTTTTGTTGCTGTATATGATGCTCTCTTGGTTCTGCTCTTTTCAGTCTTCATAATTTCATGTAGGTCTTTCCATGTCTTTAAAAAAATTAGCCTGCTTGTCATTTCTTGTTCAGTGTCATTTTTTAAAAGGTGGTACCCAGAACTAACTAGATGCACTGTGATTAGGTCAAAATGCAAAGGGCCTCTTACTCTCCTACATTTGCATGCTATTATTTTCAGTGTAAAGCAGTCACATTAGCATTTTTAACTGCCATACCACAATGCTGACTCATATAGAGTTTTCAGTTCACTAAAAACCCCTGATCACTTTCAGAACTACTGCCCAACCAGGCATACTCCATCCTGTACTTATTAAGATTATTCTTTATATAAACAAGTGCAACGCTTATCATTTGTCCTGAGTTTCATTTTACCAATATAGCCCAATGTTCTATCTAGCCTGTCAAGATCTGTTAGGATCTTATCATCCACTATGCCAGCTCTTCCTTCTATATGGAGTCATCTACAAAGTTGATAACTATGTTATCTATAGCTTTATGCAAATCATTAATAAAAATGTTAAATAACACAGGTTGTAGAACCCTGGGACACCCTGACAGAAACCTACCACAATGCATTCAATCATTAAAAATTCTCTTTGAGACTAGCCATCAAAACATGTCTAATTCCTTCTAAATGTGTTATTGTTTACTCTGGATCTTTCCACCTTTTCCTTAATAATATTATGAGATAGTTTACCAAAAGCTTTATTTAAACTTATATAAATTATAGTCACTTATCTTCTAGTTTAATAATTCTGACCAAAAGTAAGGAAATGAGATTTAGTATTGCATGGGCAGCTAGATACTCTTTTATGATCCATTTATTTATCTGGAGTATCAGATAATCCTTCTTAGGTATTTTGGTTCTGATGCTAAGGTCATCCTTCTTATCTCAGTCAATTATTAAGAACCTACTATGTGCCAAGCTCTGTGCTAAATGGTAGGAATACAATAAAAGGTAAAAGACAATCCCTGTTCTTGAGGTTCTTACATACATAAATACATATAAAGTAAGAAATATGCAGAACATAGGGAAGACACTAGAATTAAGAAGGGTTTAAGAGGTTTTCCTGTAGAAGATGAGATTTTACTTGGGACTTCAAAGACTGGAAGGGGAAGTAGTCAATGTAGAGGTGGGAGAGTATTCTAATGACTTTTGACAGAGAAAATGCCTAGAATGGAGACATGTAGTGTCTTTCTCATGAAACAACCAGGAGGCCAGTGTCATTCATCTAAGAAAGTAAAAGCAAAATACGCACAAATAGTTCTATTGTGCCTCTATTGTCAGTTATCATCATCCTATTCACCCCAAGAAATTACCTATATTCTTTATTGGAGAGCCATTTTCTCCCAATATAGATAAATGAAATTTGCACTCAGAGCTCATCAGTTTTTTTTTTTTTCCCTAGATATTTAAAGCATTTTTCATCATGAATCCTTTGGAATTGTTTTGTATTGTTGTATTCATTAGAGTAGCTAAAATTTTCACAGTTTATCATTCCAATATTGTCCTTTCTGTATACAATGGTCTAATTCTGCTCATTTCAGTTTACATCATTTCATTTAGATCTTCTCAGATTTTCCTGAAACTACCTCTTTTATTATTTCTTGTAGCAAAGTAGCTTTCCTTCACATTATAATACCACACTTTGTTTATCTATTCTCCAATTCCCCAATGGTATCCACTCAATTTATAAATATTCACCACCACAAAAAGAGCTGCTATAAATATTTTTGTGTATATATATGCGTGCGTGCGTGCGTGCGTGCGTGCGTGCGTGCGTGTGTGTGTGTGTGTGTGTGTGTGTTTCCTTTTCCTTCTTTTATCTCTTTGGGATACAGAGGAGTAGTGGTTTTGCTGAGTCAAAGGGTATGTACATTTTAATAGTACTTTGGGCATAGTTTCAGGTTTTTCTCCAGATGGTTGGAATAGTTCCCAACTCCACCAACAATTCATTAGTATACTTATGCTCCCACATCCTTTTTAGTATTTAAGTGAAATAGTACCTTAGAGTTTTGTTTTGTTTTTAATTTGCATTTCTGTAATCCAGAGTGGTTTAGAGCGTTTTATATGTCTATGGATAGCTTTAATTTCATCTTCTGAAAACTGCCTTTTCATACCCTTCGATCATTTATCAAATGGGAAATGGCTTTTATTTGATAAAATTGATGCAGCTTCCTACATATTTAAGAAATAGGTCTTTGATCAGAAAAAAAAGTTACTGTAAAAATATTTTATATGAATTCATCATTTCTGGTACCATTTAGCAAAATATAGGTTTCCTGATGATCTCTTTTAATTAATTTTATTTTTCCTTATTTTTGCCTGAGATCACATTTGATACCCTTGCCATTTTTATTTAAGTTAAACATAAAAGAATCATTCACTTCTACCTTCCAAATTCTATTTATTTTATTTTTTATATTTTATTTTCCTATTTAGACATATTAACAGTTTTCAGCATACATTTTCCAAAATTATAAAATCCAAATTGTCTCCTTCCACCCCTTTCCCTCCTAACTCATGAAAATGGTAAGTAATTTAAATTGCATTATACATGTATTTTCATACAAAACTTATTTTCATATTGGTCATGATTGCAAGAGAATATTCATAAAACCTAATTCTAATTCTTAAGATATTATTTTCCTCACTGACTTTTTGTACCTCTTTATACCATTAGGCCAATTCTCTCTCTTTTTTTAAATGTTATTTTCTTCAGTGTTTTTTGTGCCTCTTTTAAAAAATTGTTTATTTTCTTACATTACTTTCATTTATTATTTTCCCAATTTTCCTCTTATCTTTCTTTAATTCTTCAAAGAATTCTTGCTGGCTTTGTGTTAAATTCATATTTTGTTCTTCTGAATTTATGTCTAGATCTTCCCTGCCACAGAAGTAGCTTTTTATGGGCCAACTCTTTTATTTTTTACTTATTTCTGGACTTAATGCACTAGTGGCTACTAGGAAACACTGGATTTTCCCCCTCTGGAACCTCTATTGGATAAATTATTCAATAGAAGAGGGTACTATTAACATGAGACACCTCCCATTCTGTCATCCATGTGAAGTGAGCTAAAGTTCTCTTCCCTTTCTACCTAGTGTGCAGGTACCTGTGTCTCCATTAAGGCAAAGTGCCTAGCAATATAAAAGCTACTATATATGGTTGGAGTTTTAATTCTACTTTTCCAATTACCAGGAGGATAGACTACAAAAATCTAGGAATATATCTGCTCCCTTTAGTCAGAACCTGTATGGTGAATAGTGCCTCAGACTGATATTCATTTTTGAAGAGACCAAAATTTCCTCTTTTCTTTTCTTAAACTTCTGACCACCTCTGTCTTTCCTTCATAAATTGAGAGTAAGTCAAACAAAAACACTAATAATAACACCTGACATACCAATGGTTATCATTTTCAGAGATTTTGTGACAAAGGCATCACTTTGATATAGATGCCTTATTTAAATAATTCTGTAGAAAGAACACTGGAAGAGAAGTCAGAAAATTTTAGTTAAAATACCAGTTCTTTTTTTTTCACCCATTACTTGATCTTGGATAAGTATTATAATAGCCATGAATCTCATCTCTTCCTTCAGTAAATGAGGAAGTTGAGCTAAATGATCATGAAGGTCCTTTACAATTATAAACCCATAGGATGCCTGGATATGCTTCCCTTTTGTAGACAAAGTTTGAGCACTGTGTTCTGCTTACTACCGTTATTTTCCATTCTATAATATCAATTGAACAATATTGACCTTTGAATGAATCACTATATGCAGCCACCATACACTGGCTATATATTTTGTGCTTAGCACTTTGCTGCCCAACTCTTAAAATTAAAACACTGGTTCTTTTCAGCAGAGTCTAAATGAATCATACCCACTAGCTGCCTCTGTGAGACAGGTATTGCCAATAATCATTTATTAAAGAAAGGACTAATTCTCTAGTCACTAGGTTATCGAGTAGAGAAGGAAATGGCAAGCCACTGAAATATCTTTGCCAGAAAAACCTCAAATGGGGTCACAAAGAGTTGGACATGACTGAACTGAATGAACAAGATGGTTATCTAGATTGCCTCTTTTTCTCCCATTTCTTGCGATGCTTACTTTGCAACCATTTCACTATTTATTAGACAATTTGGAAGAAGAAAAACACTTTGGAAAAGTAAATAAAGTGAAAACTCCATTTGCCTCTCTAATTACCCATTACATCTACTTAAAGGGTTGATGGAAAAAAGAATCTATATGATAATAATTGGCTATAATAAAGGATTTTACTTTATGTCCATTTGATTTGTTTGTTAGCACTCTCACCTGAAGTCTGATGTAGGTGATAAGAGAGCAAGTCTTGGATGTGAAATCAAGGTCTGCTTCTTTACTCATACTAACTGTGTATAGTAGACAAAGAACTTTTTTTGGAGGCAGGAAAACTTGAGGTCAAATTTTATCTCATACATATATTGATTACATGACTCTCCACAACTCATTCAGCCTCTCAGTAAAATGGAAAAATCTCTAAGGCTAGAAGTTACAGAGAAATTGCCAACCTGTGCCAGTAGAGGAAGTCTCCATATATGGTGATATATATATATTTATATGTACACACAATACATGCATATATGTATATATACATATAGCCATACACATAAATGTATATATGTATACATGCATATATTTCTATACATGTACACATGTATGTATATGTACACACAACATCTGAATATGTATATACTTGTATTTTTTTCCTTGAAATCTTTCCCTAAATTTTGTCTTTGTATCACTACTGCCTAGCTTTGCACATAGTTGGGCCTTATTAATGATTATTGATTGATTTAGTTTGCTAAGTACAAAATGTGCCTAGATATAGAAGATCATAAGATGTATAAAGAGACGTATGTCTGTGAGCATATACACATACATATTTGTATATTTGTATATGTATATACACAAAAATATTCATATGTACTTGTATAAGATTCAGTGCGGTAGAATGGATAAAAAAAAACCTTCCAAATAAAAAAGAAATGAGTTTAAGTCCTACTTCTGACACATCTGGTGATTTGACTCATAGACAAATCCCATAACTTTCCTGTGTCCTTGACAAATGTCTTAAACTTTATAAGTTGAAGGAGTTAATTGATGCTCTGCAATGACAGTTTTTTTTCTCACCAAAAGTCTCTTACACTGGTGAAATCAGAGGTCCAGTCTAAGAAAAATATTATAACAAATACTAAGGTAGAAATATTCTTTGTCTTTGTCCAGAATGAGACTAAACTGGAGGGCATTTAACTGGTGAACTTTAGAGAAAATTGAAGTTTTAAAAATATTTTTGTTTGTTTGTTTTTGTTTGTTTTTTAAACCCTTAACTTCTGTGCATTGGCTCCTTGGTGGAAGAGTGCTAAGGGTGGGCAATGGAGGGTCAAGTGACTTGCCCAGGGTCACACAGCTGGGAAGTGTCTGAGGCCAGATTTGAACCTAGGACCGCCCCCTCACCCCCGTCTCTAGGCCTGACTCTCAATCCACTGAGCTACCCAGCTGCCCCCTTAAAAATATTTTAATTGTCCAGATAGAGTAGAAGTTACTGACCTCAAAACTTCAGCCTCTTGAGCCGTCATTTTCCCTGGGAATTTGTCCAACTTATTCTTCAGACATTGTCTGAAAGATACCTATGTTGCAGCTTGTCTTATGACATCAAATAGCTAGCATTGATGTGACTTATTGGAAATACTGAGTTCATTTCCACACAGTTATCATGCAATATGGACTTGAAATAAAGATGAAATAGCCATATACAGCTTCCACACTGACACCTTTATTTCTAGATTTCACCTCTTTTATATTCTTTAAAGAGAATGAACAGTGAGGTGGCTACTTCTGCATGATCAGAAAATGGGGATTGATGCATGTCAACATGTAGTATAATTTAGGATTTATGAGATTTTTAAAAGAGAAAATAGAATGGAAAGTTTTACTTGTACTTTTCCTGTTTAAATCAGGGAATTTTCCCCTTTCTGAGCCTAATTCTTTTATCATAAAAATAGCACTGAATAGTGAAGAATTTTTGAGATATTTTGCTTCTTTATTGCTAATATTTTACATGGTTTGGCTTTTACATCATTTGAATTCGATTTTAGAAATTAAAGGTCATGAACAGTATAATGGTATGCTCTTGTTTATAAATATTAAGACTATGACAATAAATCTGGAAGAGCATCTTATTAGTGTTCCTAAGTGAACCCATTTTTATAATATTTAATCAGGAAGTTTCAAATCCAAAAATTCAAAATTATCTGATGTATATGTATTTGCATCCATCTACTTGTGTATATACACAAGTCTGAAATTTTTATGGATCTATGATCACATCAGGAAAGGTATTATATTCAAAGGTACAGATGAGAGGGGAAGAATAAGTATTTCTCAGGGAATTACTATGTGCCTGACATTGAGCTCAGAACTTTGCAAATATTATCCTATTTCAGACCTAAGAGACATACTATTATTTTCCCCATTTGCTAGTGCAGAAAACTGAGGCTTATAGAAGTTAGTAATGTTTCTAGGGTCACACAGCTAGTGTCTGAGTCTGGATTTGATCTCAGATCTTCCAAACTCTGGGTCCCACTTCTATCCACTCATCACCAGCTGGCTCTGACCAAATCATACATGCCTAATCCATTGTAACTCTTGTCTCTTTCTTGAATATTTTTAACAGTAATATTTTACAGTGTTATTCCTGTCCAGTTTTTAAGTGATTGTGTGCAGCAGCCTACTCACACTCACTTTGAATTTCTGTCTGTCTGTTTTTCTCTCTGCCTTTCTGTCTCTCTCTGTGTCTCTCTGCCTCTCTGTTTCTCTCATTCTGTCTCTCTCTGTGTCTGTTTCTCTGCCTCTGTTTCTGACTCTGAGTCTCTGGGTCTTTCAAAATGTATGTTTCAGATTTCCAAAATTATGTTGAATATACTTAATTATGGATATGCATCTCAAGCAACCTTCCTTGGGAACTGCCCTTTTCTGAAAATTGCCTATGTGCAGTTCATGTACATAATTATGTACATAATAGAAACCTCACGGAGACTCCACAGGGAGCAATACCTTTTTCTGGCTCTCTCCTCTGCCAAATGACCTAATAACAATCTTTTTTAAAAAACAGATAACATTTTATTTTTAAAAATTTTAATAACAAAATTCTACATGGATTTTCAGGTTATTTAAACAAAACTTTCTCCCTCCCTTCTTCCCTTCCCCCCTCCCAGAGCTGACAAGCAAATCAATCTGCATTATACATGTACAAATAGGTAAAACATTTCCATATTATTCATTTTATGAGTGAATAATCTTATAAAACCAAAATCCCAAATCATAAACCCAAATAAGTTAGTGAGAAATCATATATTTTCATCTGTATTCCTACTTCAACATTTCTTTCTCTAGAGGTAGATAGCATTCTTTTTCATACATCCTTAGAATTTCTCTGGATCGTTATATTGCTATTAGTAGCAAAGACTATCCCATTTGATCATTCTATAATATTTCAGTCACTTTGCATAATGTTCTCCTGGTTCTGCTTATTTCACACTGCTTCAGTTCACAAAGGTCTTTTCAGTTCTTTCAGAAATCATTTTGTTCATCATTCCTTAGAGCACAATACTATTCCATCACCATCATATATGACAATTTGTTCAACCGTTCCCCAGCTGAAGGACATCCCTTTAGCTTTCAATTCTTTGCCATCACAAAAAGAGCAGCTATGAATATTTTTTATACAAACAGGTCCTTTCCCATTGGTTTTTATTTTATCTCTTTTGGATACAGACCTAGTACATTATTACTGAATTAAAGGGTATGCATTCTTTTATAATTCTTTGGGCATAATTCCAATTGCCCTCCAGAATGGTTGGATCAGTTTACAACTCCACCAGCAATGCATTAGTGTCCCAATTTTGTTACATCCCCTCCAATATTTATCGTTTTCCTTTACTGTCATATTGGTCAATCTGATAGGTATGAGGGGATACCTCAGAGTTACTTTAATTTGCAATTCTCTACTCAAGAGGGATTTAGAATTTTTTCATATGATTATTAATAGCTTTGTTATCTTCACATGAAAACTGCCTATTCATATCCTTTGTCCATGTATAAATAAGGGAATGATTTGTATTCTTATAAATTTGACTTAGTTCCTTATATATTTGATGAATTTTAACAGAGAATTTTCTCATAATTTTTCCAGTTTATTGTTTTCCTTCTAATCTTTTTTACATCAGTTTTGTTTGTACAAAAACTTTTTAAAATTTAACATTAAATTATTCATTTTACACCTTTTAATATTTTAATATTTTAATATTAAAATCTTGTTTGTTCATAAATTCTTCCTTTCTCCTTAGATTTGACAGGTAAACTAATATTCTATGTGCCCCTAATTTACTTATAACATCTCTATTTATGTTGAAATTATGTACCCATTTTAACTTTATATTGATATAGGGTATTAAATGTTGATCTAAACCTAAATTTTGCCATATGGTTTTCCTATTTTCCCAGCAGTTTTTTTCAGTGAGTTCTTATTCCCAAACCTGGGATCTTTGGATTTATCAAACACTAGATTGCTGAAGTCCTTTACCCCTAATCTGATGATTACTGCTTTATTACTGTTAGGTCACTGTTCACATTTTTTTCTTTAGTTCCCTTCATATTCTTGACTTTTTGTGCTTCTAGATGAATTTTGTTATATTTTATAGTTCTATAAAAAGTTTATTGATAGATTGATTACTATGACACTAGATAAGTAATTAATTTAGGTAGGATTACCATTTTTAATATATTACCTCAGCCTCTCCAAGATCAATTAATGTTTTTCAAATTGATTTGATCTATCTTTATTTGCATGAAAAGTGTTTTGTAATTGTGTTCATATAATTCCTACATTTGTCTTGGCAGATAAATTCCCAGATATTTTATATTGTCTTGAGTCATTTTAAATGAGTTTCCTTTACTAACTCTTGCTGCTGAGCTTTGTTAAAAATATATAGAAATGGTGATGATGTGTGTGGATTTATTTTATATACTGCATCTTTGCTAAAATTATTATTTCAACTAGTTTTTAGTTGATTTTTTAACATTCTTTAAGTATAACAATGTATCTTCTGCAAAGAGTGATAGTTTAGTTTCCTAACTGCCTATTTTAATCCCTTCAATTTCTTTTTCTTCTCTAATTGCTGCCACTAGCATTTCTAGTACAATATTAAATAATAAAGGTGATAATGGGCATCCTTCCTTCACTCCTAATCTCATTGAGAAGCCATCTAAATTATTCCCATTGCAGATGATACTTGCTGATGACTTTAAATAAATACTATTTATTATTTGAGGAAAGGCCCTTTAATTCCTTTATTTTCTTGTTGTTTTTTTTCACTAGTAATGGGAGTTTTATTTTGTCAAAGACCTTTTCTGCATCTATTGAGATAATCATGTGATTTCTGTTAGTCTGATAGGGTGAATTATGCTGATATTAAACCAGTTTTTCATTCCTGGTATAAATCCCACCCGGTCATAGTGCATAAACTTTGTGACAAATTACTGTAGTCTCTTTGCTAGCGTTTTAGTATTATTTAATTATTTATTGTTAAGATTTTTGCATCAATGTTCATTAGAGAAATTTGTGTACAATTTTCTTTCTCATGTTTTAAATCCTTCTAGCTTAAGTATCAGCACCATATTTTCTTCACTAAAAGAATTTTTTAGGACTCCTTGCCTTATTTTGCCAAATGTTTTGAATAGGATTAAGTTAACTTAATTGGGATTAATTTAATTGGGATTAAGTGTTCTTTAATATTTGATAGAATTCACAAGGTACTTTTTAAATGTTGGTTTGCAAGGATTGTCAGAGTGGTTTCAGCCTACATTGCTACTGTCACCATCTTGGCTTTAACCTAATAATCTTTCAAAAAGTTCTTTTTAGGTTTTGTTCTTAATTGACAAATTACAACTCTGATTTTTCCATTATATTTTGCTGCAATCTATGGTATATTACTTAACTTATTTCCTTATTGGTAACTCAATGATCCCCCAAAGTCCTATCAACTCTATCAGCTCTGATTTTTCTTAATGCAACAATCCTCACACCTTGCCTAATTGACATTTTATTCTTCATTTAAAATCATGTGTTGTTCCTAGTCCTTCAAGGATGATCTCCTCAGTTTTTGTACTAGCTAAACTAAATGTTTTATTGTTAATGCATATTTAATTTATATTTAACTTGTTTTGTGAGTTCCCTGGATAAAGGACAATGTCCTCTGAATTTTATAGTTTGTAAATTTTCAAGCACTCTTATGATACTTTATAAATAATAAATAAAAGTAAGAAGTTTCAAATTTACAAGCATTTCCAAAGGGGCCAAATGTTGAATTTTGTAATGCAAACTGCCACAGGATAAGTTGAAAAGGTGACTAAAATAGATTTTTCTGCATACCAAGATGATTTGTTTTCATCCCTCAATGGGCCTTGGGAATCCTTAACACTGTCAAGAAAACCAACTTCAAAAAATTACTAAAACTTTCATTTTAGACAGGTAGAAAATCTTTAATATACTTTAGTAACAGCAAGAAAAAAGAAAAAAATTGTAGAGTAGGATAATGTTATTTTCTAAACAGGAAAAAAGACCCCAAAGATTTGATGCTGATTATGAAAATTGAACAACTAAAGTTGACCAAATTCAGGGGAAGTGGGTGGAATAGAAGAATGACTTCCTGGACCCTGAGTAGTTCCCCTACCTCTTTCTTTATCACTTGCTATCAAGGAATACACAATTATTTTTTTCTGACTCACATCAGTGCTATCAGCTCTCTATTCCAAATATCCCAGGTTGCTGGATGAGACCAGCCCAAGTACAAAGTCTAACTTCAATTCTCTGGCCTTTTACCTCCACAATCAAGTTCATGACCAAAACCTCAGACACTAAGCCTATCACCTCTAAGAAAAGAGTCCTATGCCCTAGAGTTTTCCCATGCAGGAGGATTTGAGGACCACCATTCACTGTCAGCAAGGAGTCCAAATCATAAGATAAGAGACATTGGTCATAAATTCACTTTTCTCCCTTACTCTACATCTCACTCAGGAACAATTGTGATGCCCTTTATAAACTGATGAAGAATGGAATGAGAACCAAAAATTTTGTTTATACAATTACAATGCCATAAAGACAAGCAACTTTGAAAGCTCTAAGAACTGTGGCAAATAAAATGATATTCCATGATTCTAAAGGACCTGGTATGACATTGAATAAATTAATTTGGGTAAAACTATCATTTTTTATATTGGTTAAGTCTATCCATGAGCAGTTACTGTTTTACCACTTGTTTTAGACTTGGCTTTATTTAGATGAGAAGTATTTTGGAAATTGTGTTCATAAAGTTCCTGGATTTGTCTTGGCAGGTAGATTCACAAGTACAGGTATCCATTCCACACTGCTGGGGTTAGGGGTGCAGTGCTCTGAAGACCTAGAAAATCTACATAAAATTCTTTTGCCTTCCCTTCACACCAGAGAAGTCTAAATATTTTTTTCTTTTTCTTTTATGGATTATTTGTAGTAGCTTATTGTAAATTTTGGGTTAAGTGTGCAATTCTGATTTCCTACACTTTTTTCTTTAATCTTCTGGCCTTCATATGTCATCTGAAGCTTCTGCAAAACTCTTTTTTAAAATTCCCATTTAATTTCTTATGCTTACCCACAATATATTGAGTAATATATTAAGACCAATATGGGAAAAGTTGTCATGTGGAAGGGATAACTGTATTTTAGATTTCTATAGTTATTTTAAATGGAATTTCTCTTTCTATTTCAAGCTGCTGTACTTTGTTGGTACTATAAAGAAACAATGTTATTAATTTATTTTATATCCTACACCTTTGCTGAAGTTGTGAGTAATTTCATCTTGCTTTTTTTTATCAATTCTATAGGATTATCTAAGTATACCATCACATCATTTGAAAAGAGTAATAGTTTAGTTTCCTTGTTGTGTATTATTATACTTCCTTCAATTTCTTTTTCATCTCTTTTTGCTACAACTAGCATTTCTAGTTGAATCTGTGGTGATAATGGGCATCCTTGCTTGACCTCTGATCTTATTGGGAAGACTTCTAGCTTATCTTTAATGTATATAATTCTAGCTGATGGTTTTAGATAGATTCTAATAATTTTAAGGAAATTTCCATTTATTCTTATCTTCTCTAATGATTTTTTTGAATAGGTGTTGCATTTTGTTAAAAAAGCTTTTCCTGTACATATTTAGATAATCATAGCATATCTGTTGATTTTGTTACTGATATGGTCAATTATGCTAAATAGTTTTCCTAATATTAAACCAACTCCTCCATTCCTGGTGTAAATCCCAAACATAGTGTATGATCTTTGTGATTTTTTTTTTAACCCTTGTACTTTGGTGTATTGTCTCATAGGTGGAAAAATGGTAAGGGTGGGCAATGGGGGTCAAGTGACTTGCCCAGGGTCACACAGCTGGGAAGTGGCTGAGGCCGTGTGATATTTTTTCTATAATCTCCATGATAGTATTTTGTTTAAAATTTTTGCTTCAATATTGACAAAAGAAATTTGTCAGGACACTTTCTTTGCCTATTTCTCCAAATATTTTTGGTAGGATTGGAATTAATTATTCTTTAAATATTTGATAGAATCCACTTTTAAATCCACCTGTCCCTGCAGATTTTTTCTTTGAGAGTTCATTGGTGGCTTATTTAATTTCTTTTTCTAAGATAGAGTTATTTAAGTATTATGTTTTCTTCTTCTATTAATCTGGACAATTTATATTTCTGTAAATATTCATTCATTTTACTTATATGGTCAGATTTGCTGGCATATAATTGGACACAATAGTTGAATTTATCTTTTAATGTTTTTTTTTTCTTGATACTTACATTTGTATTTCAAAAATTTATACTCAGTGTATGTTGGGAAAAAAAGGAAAGAGAGAAGGGAGGAGGCTTGAGGTAGTGTGGTGGAGTTTCCCTCTGACTGCCAGATGATCTCCTGCTTCTAATCTCAGGAGATCAGTGTTGTATTGGGAAGCTGTAAAATGACTGGGGTCTGTAACAATCAAATCTCCCTAATCCTTTGGTCAATGGAGGGACACACCCAGAAGTAGGCTTGACTGGAAGGGAGGGGTAGGATCTTGTCTACCTGCTCCTTTACTTCCCCCCTCACTAGGCAGTTGGAAAGTCAGTTACAGTATGGTGGACAATCTGACTTGATATCTTCTGGGCCAAAATGGTAAGTGGAGAAAGGCAAACTCCTTATGATTATATCTTTCTCTATATTATTCCCCACAGGATAGAATAGGAGAAGCTTGATGTCTTTGAAGCTCACAGGCACAGAGTTTAGGATTAACTTCTGGGCTACAATTAGGACGAATTTGGCTTGAGGAGGTTGTGAGTATACTCCCAAAATATATCTAGGCACTGCTCCCAGTTGATAAAAGGTTTAATGATAGGTGGGAATGAGAAGGATGGGAGATGGATAAGGATTGATAAGGTCAGGGAAACCCTCAAACAGTTATGTCATAACAGCCCCTCCCCCCAAAGGGGGATAGGTATCCTGAATAGCTGATCTGCTCTCTAACCCTATAAATATTCTTCTTCTATATCAAGATAACTAAACTAAGGTAGACTGCTATATTGTTGAATGTCTAACCAAAGTAAATAAAGCAGCTTGGCAGTCAGGAACTAAATGGCTCAATTCAGAGTTACCCAGATTATCCTTCTGCTCAGATTCAAGACCCAAGTCCCCCAAGACCAACCCAGGACTCCAGACCAGCAAACAGGGTGACCTGCCTTCTTCTACCAGGGCTCCAACTGACTTTAACTTCTCCCTCTCTTAGAGTTCTGAGGGGCACTATAGAATTCTGTGATGTAGCCTGAACCCCTCTCTGCAACTTGAACCCCTCTCTGCAATATGAATCTCACATCAGGCATAGTGATGTGGGCTGAAATGTTCTACAACTCCTGCCAAGTAGCTGTAAACAATCAAAACAACATGGGAAAGAAAACCAGTTGACTAACACAGGGCCATGTTTTTCAGTTAAGACATAGAGGTTACTTAAGATTTACAATGACGAGAAAACTACTTATATCAGATAACTTAAGTCTGAGGTTAAGGAGCATCAGTTTACTAGTCACAGTGGACTATGTCCAAACAACACTCATTTCCACAATCACTGCCCTCCTTTGGAGTCTGCACAGAATCAGACAGAAGTAACCTGAAGTTACCCTGAGTTATTCCATTTACATTGTGGTATGCTCTCCCCTAGTGGGCAAGCAATGAATCACGGGTGAAGCCTTGCAGACCAAAGTGAATTATGGGTAAAGTTACATCAGTACCTTGGGAACAGACATGGTAACAACTGCCCAATCAAACCTTAGTAACTAACCTAGGCAAAAAGCATTCCTGAAAACCTCTTAGGGCCTTTCCACTACTGGACCACTTCATCACCACAGTCTTTCCATTACCACATCTTTCTATAACCAATCCTTTTCCATCACCATGGCCATACCACCTCCATCATTTCCTAAAAGCAACAAAGCTTACTTGACAAGGAAATTCTGAGGTATTAATTCTTTGGACAAGATGCAAATCTTGCTCCCCCCACATCAGTAGCTATCAGAGATGTCAGAAGAAGAGGAAGTGGGGGGGGTGAATTTCTTTCACTTCTGCCTTTTCAGCAGTAAATAGCTCTGCTACCAAGATGGCACCCACAGTCATTAAGCAGGGGACCCAGCTCTGACTGTCCTACCCATCATGGCTCTTACAGCTTGACATCCTTTTCCACCATTCTCAACATGGCTTTAAGAGTGCTTACTGTCATCCCTCTTCTTGTCAGCCATGAATGGAGAGTAGGACAGAAGTTCTTTGCCTCAGCTTCCTGTTCCCAGCTGGATCCTGATTGCCAGTGTGCTGGTGAGTAGGGAGCAGAACAAAAGTGACTCCTGGCTCCCATCCATTTACTGTTGCATTCTACGTCCATCACAGTGTTTCTGCCACACAATCAAATGTAATGAACTTCTCTGCTAGCAGCAATGCAATGATTCAGGACATTTCTGAGGGACCTATGAGAAAGAATGCTATCTGTATCCAGAGAAAGAACTGTGGGAGTAGAAACACAGAAGAAAAACAACTGCTTGATCACATGGTTCGATGGGGATATGATTGAGGATGTAGACTCTAAACAATCACCGTAATGCAAATATCAATAATATGGAAATAGATCTTGATCAATGACACATGTAAAACCCAGTGGAATTGCACTTCAGCTATGGGAGGGGGTGGGAGGAGGGGAGGGAAAGAACATGAATTATGTAAACATGGAAAAATTTTCTTAATCAATAAAAAAATTAAAAAACAAAACAAAAAACATGTTTCTGCCACCAAGGCTACCACTTGCTGCTGCCATTGCTAAGCACTGCCACAACTACTGTTGAGATCAAAAGACCTTGAGGGTGCTTCCCTTACCAATCATCACTTCTATGACAAATCTAAGCCTTTTATCTGCCTGGATGGGTCTTCCACTATCCCCTTTGATAAAACAAATGTGGACTACTATGATTGTCAGGATGACTCTGATGAACCAGGGACTGCTGCCTGCCGGGAGAGACATTTCCACTAAAGAAGTGCTAGTTATAAAAGTCCCACTACATTCTCTTGAGCTGTGTCAGTGATGGGATCTCTGATTCCTGCAATGCCAGAAATGATTACAACATTGGTATCATCTGTGAAAACACATGCAGAGAAATGGGCCAGAAGGAAAAGGTGACTCTGGAACAAATGGCACTGGCTGCCTGTGAAAGCTTCTGGCTCAAGAAGATCCTAATTGAACAAGGGAAGAAGATCCAAAGTGGAAATGTAGATCAAACTCCTTTCTTTGCAAGAATAGAAGAAGGCCCAGGAGCAGCAGATGGTGATGCTGAGAAGAGTGAAGGAGGAAGTAGAGAAACCTGTGAAAGAATACAAGGAGTGGCACCAGAGGCTATGGGAAGAGCAGCAGGCAGCAATCAGGGACACATGGGATCAGGAAAAGGCTGCAAATGCTCTCCTGGCACTAGAAGATAACACTGATGAAGTTATTTCAGTGAGTGAAATTTGGATCCACCCAGAATTACACTAGGTGGTGATAGGACTTTGTCAGAGGCAGAAGTCCAAGCTCCTCCTGGAAGAGGGCTTTTAGGTGATACTGCCAGCTTTGGGGCAGCTATCAAGGAGAAGTACCAGTGGGAGTCCCTGCTCACTGTGCCACCTCTTGCTGAGACCACAGTGGAGAAGATGCTGAAGGCTCCTAAAGAGCCAGCCCCAATAGAGCATGAAGATGAAGGAGGAAGTTGGAGGAAGAAGCAGAGGAGGATGAAGAGAAAGAAGAGATAAGCACCAAGGAGGATAAGAAGCCCTTGACCCCACAGCCAGTTAAGGACGGTGAAGAGGCGAAGAAGCACAAGATCCGTATGATGAGACAAGCCAGGACTATCGTGATTCTGCCCAGGAAGCTTGCAACCATTTTGAAGAAGCTGAAAAGTTACTGATGGAGATGGAAGAGTTCATCAGAAACCATGAGCAAGAGATGGTATGGTAAGGAAATTCTGGATATTGACTATTATATTCCTTGAATTTTCATTTGAGATTTTCTTTTGGAAGGTTTCTAGTGGATTAATTTAAAGGTCCTCAAGCCATTTCATTTCTGTGGATTTGGGCAGTTTTCCTTGATGATTTCTCAAAATAGGAATCCAAATTCTCTCTTTCTTTTGGGATGGCTTTCAGGTAATTCAATGATTCCTAGATAATCTCTCTTGAATCTGTTTATAGGTAAGTTATTTTGAAATGAGATCTCTTACATTTTCTTCTATCTTTCTGTCAGTTTTAAAAACTTTGTTTTCAGATTCCTACTTTAAGGGTTGCATTTTGAACTAGACAACAGAATTATGGAATTCCTCTTGGTTGAAGATTCAAGATACAGATAGTAGTGAATGGTTCCAAACTCTGTCAGCTACTTGGAAGAGTCTGCAATTTCAGCATGATAAGGTTCTTTTCCCACTCTCCTTCCCTGTTCTTCAATTCCTGATCTGTCCTGGTCACTTTTCTACAACATTTATCTATGATTCTACTGTGAGGTTAGACTGACAAAGTTGCAGCCACACCAATAGCTGGTTTATTCTGACAGTCTGTATCCAAATTCCTGCTGTAAGGTTAAAGAAACAAAAGTATCCATCTTAACCCCGAAATATACTTCTTGACGAGTTCACCTGCCTATGGACTGATTAAAGACTTTGGATTAAAAAAAAACACAACTGGTTCAAAAGTTAGAGGACCTGGGATTAAATTCTTTTCTATCCAAGTGACCTGAGCAAGTCATTCAACTTCATTAAACTTCAGTTTGCATATTTGCAAAAAGAAGATTTTAGACTAAATGACAAGAAACCTCTTTCCAATTCTTTATCTGTGATCCTGTGATTATAAAATATGGTTTCAAAAAAGTGTTTTGAATTTCTCATAATTAGAGAATGCAAATCAAAGCAATTCTGAGATACTACCTCACACCTAGTAAATTGGCTAATATGAGAGCAAAGGAAATTAATAATATTGGAGCGGATGTGGCAAAATGGTGATATTAATACACTGCTGGTGGAGTTGTGAATTGATCCAACCACTCTGGGTGGCAATTTGGAATTATGCCCAAAGGGCTTTAAATGACTGCCCTTTGATCCAGCCATACCACTGCTGAGTTCATATCCCCAAAGAGATAATAAGGAAGAAACCTTGTACAAAAATATTTATAGCCACACTCTTCATGGTGGCAAAAAATGGAAAATGAGGGGGTGTTCATCGATTGGAGAATGGCTGAACAAATTTTTGTACCTGTTGGTGATGGAATACTATTTTGCTGAAAAGAATGATGAACTGGAGGATTTCCATGTGGACTGGAACAACCTCCAGGAATTGATGTAGAGCAAAAGGAGCAGAAGCAGGAAAATGTTGTACACAGAGACTGATACACTATGGTACAATCAAACATAATGAAAAAAAAAAAACATAATGGACTTCTCTACTGGCAGCCAAACAATGATACAAGACAATTCTGAGGGATTTATGAGAAATAATGATATTCACATCCAAAGAAAGAAGTGTGGAAGTAGAAACACAGACGAAAAACATTTGCTTGATTGCCTGGTTCATTGGGGATATGATTGGGGTTGTAAACTTTAAATGATCACCCTAGTGCAAAAATTAATAATGTGGAAATAGATCTTGATCAATGATGTGTGTGAAATACAGTTGAATTGCTCATTGAATATGGGGTGGGGGAGAAAGGGGTGGGAAGGAGTATGAATTATGTAACCATGAAAAAATATTTTAAATAAATAAATAAATAAAAATGTAAAAATATGGTTTCAAAATGCTTTTGTAAAGTTTTTTGTTTGTTTTTCTTTAAAGGAAGTTAAACAATGTCCTTTACATAGTAGGGGATTGAAGTCCACTGTTTGAATGGTTTTTAATTACTAAAATTGTTAATAACTAAAATAGCTGTTAATTAATAAAATAACTAAAAATAATGTGTACCAAATCACTCCATACATAAGCCATACAGGATGTTTCCTGGGTAGGGCTGGCCCAACAGAAGGATGGAAATTTCTAGACATCATCAAACTCCAAATCATTTCCCTTTATGAGGAAGTGCATTAGGCCATACCACTAATTATGATATAAGGGTCTATAATTATTTTCCTTTATTTTTCTCTTCCAGTACATGGATACAATGCAAAGTTTTATTGTACTTTTTTTTTATCTACTCACACTTCTAGTTCCCAAAGAGTTCTAGGAATTTGGCAGGTGATTCTGTGCATATGTATATGTTTATGTTAGTGTTAAATATATGTATTCCTCCTCCTAGCAATTCCATAACTATGGCAAGGGACTAGGGGAGTAAACTGGCAAATGAGAATGAAAATTGTAAGTCATACTGCAGTTGCAAAACTAACAAACAAAAACCTAATTCCCTACCCCCCCCCAATTATCCCAGATAGTGATAAATGCCAACCCCAAGATAGATAACAGGCTGGATTAATGCTAATTTTATCAACAACTTGAAGGATTAGGAGGTTTTCAGACTGATATCATTGGAGATTGAGAAATGGTTTTCCAGTTTCTAAACTTGTACACAACTGATAACTAATGAGTAGCTTTTCCTTTCAACTGCTCTTTTATAGCTTAGAAGAGTCAGGTAGAGAAAGAGGGGGAAAAAATCTTCCACAATGGTAATGGATTTATTTATAACTTTGAACATTTTCCCTGCTTTCTTCTTCTTTTTTTGTCCTCAAGAGGAAGTGCTAATTGCCTTGTTCATTTATTTTGCTTTAGAATGCTTTCTCCCCATATATTTTAGGCCATTTCCTCCAAATCTATTTCTTCTGTGTCTTGTTGATTTTCCAAAGTGGCACAAGAAAACATTTCCACCGACCAATATGTGTTTGATGACATGACCTACATTTGTATAGCGCCTTAAACTTTCTTTCAAATGACTTTCAGGCCTTTTATGGCATTTGAACTTCAGAGGGAGTTTAAAGGAAGGCTGGTATTATCTTTTCACAGATGAGAGAAATGAAGTTCAATGTTGGTAGTATAATCCTTGCATCAGAGACTCCTTACTGACATAATATGCCTGGGTATACTTTGAATTCCTTTACAAATCTCTCTCACGCTTGTTGCCCTTACCTGAATGATGTCTAGGAATGTCTCCATTTGAGGTTCTTAAAAGAAATAATCATATAACTAATTTCATTCATTGAACTTGGTTTTCCACACCCAGGTAATGCTTGGGAACTCCAATGTGGTGCTTCCACAAAATATTGCTATCATTTCCTTTTGAGTACTAATATAATAAGGACATCAAGACTATAACTCATTTTCTTCACACCACAAAGAATGCAAAAAAGATTCATGATACATAGACCATTAAAGTAATTTCATACTTTTCTTTCCCTTTCTAATGCACTGCTACCTTCCCCAATTAGCCTAGAGGCTATAGCAGTTGTGTAAAATAACATTTTTAACTCAAAGTCTTATTTCTTATAGTGTGCCCAGTGTTGTGTCACATCTAGAATTGACAATAGACTGTATGAATTGTCCATTTGTCAAAATTTAAAGGGTTAAGAGATTTTAAGTCTAATATCATTTAATTGTTTTAATACTACCTTGATTAATAGTCCTTTATACTCCTGATTGTCTTCCTCTTGATATTTTCTAGCTTATTAATGTTCTCCCAAGATTGTGGGGACCAGAATTATACAAAATACTCTAGACAGATAGTCAATAAAGGGCAGAATACATTAGAACTATCATGTCCTTAGTCCCAGAAGTTAGATGTCTTATTTCAACCCAAGATTGCCTCAATTTTCTGTTTACTATATCACACCATGGACTCCCAGTTTAACTCATAATCCAGTAAGACCTCTAGATTTTTTTAAATTTGCCCCTCAGACAAATGATTATCTAACCATACTTCATGATCTTATATTCAGAGTTGATTTTGTTTCTTAACTCCAACATGTCTTCACATTTATATGTATTTAAAAGTATTCCTATTATTTGAACTCAATAATTCAGCCTCCCTAGACTTTTTTTTTATCCTTAACCTATTAACTTGTCAGTCAATCAATCAAGAAGTATTTTTTTCAGTCCTTACTATGGGCCAGGTACCATATGCTGTGTTAGCTATCTCTCTTTGCTCTGTGTCATATGTAAATTTAATAAGCCTCCTAGCTTTGCCTTTCTCCAAACAATTGTTGTTAACAAGATAAAAACAACAACAACAAAAAAACCTAATCACACTATACTGTGACTATGAATATTTTGATCATTTTTCAGTATGGCCATTCAAAAAATTCTACTGTATCCAATGACATACATGCACCCACTTCATATCTCTAATTGCTATTCAACTCTTCCCACAGATGTTTACTACTGTGGCTAATAGGCTCACAATTCTATGGCTACTGGTTGCTCTAGACCTTTAGCTACCAGTCATTAACCATCATGTCCCCTCTTACCATTGTTGGTACTCCTCCCTCAAGCATGGTGCTAGCTGCTGAACAGCTATGGCATGGAGGGATTATATTAGAAATTAAATCCATATTTCTTGCTCTTCAGAATTAAATAGTCACCATCAAAACACCTCTGTGCTTATGATACTTCCATCTCTTCCAAATATGCCCAGGATCAGAATATCTTTGAATGGCCAATTCAAGGATTTTTGTTCTTTCGATTAGGTCCCCTAACCATTTCTTCCCTCATAAAAGACTTCCCTGTTTGGCTTCAGAAACAACTCTTAAATCAAGTTAAGCTGGCTAGGGCATATATGGGCAAGTTCATGATGAACATATTCACATTTCTTCCCTCCAGATAGTACATCTCACATTTAGTCAGCACTTCCCACAGAGTCTTTTTAGTATTCAGAATACCACCCATTTTCCTTCACTTTTCCATTATCTGCTTCCCTCTGTGACAGCTGGACCAGTTTAAATAAATTACTCTGGACCTTCTTCACCATACCTCAAAGATCTCCAAATGGAAACTTCCAGAGGGATGGCAAGAATATGTTTTCACCCTAGTGAAGAAGTTCAATTACAAATAGGATTCTCTAGTTGCATTAATTGCAAAATTCGTGACTTACACAGAATCATAGGATGATAGAGTTAGAAGTGATCTTTCATTTCATCTAGTTCAAAACAATTTTTTTTCACATGAGGAAACTAGGGATTCCAGAAGTTGTGATAACCAAAGGTCTCAGAAAAAGCAAATGGTAGAGCTAAGATTAGGATTAAACACCATAACACAAAGGTCGGTCCTTTCCTCACTCTAGCACACTGTCCCCCTGTAGTATCATGTTCTTTCCAATATATTCAAATGTCTTCATATGTGATGATGATATTTGGCATAGTTTTTAACTGAAGATGCAAGTCTCTAAGGATGCTCCTCAAACTAGAGGAAACAAGTCTGACTTAGCAAATAAAATCTTTTACCATGTTTAAAACAAATTGTGATGCTATTTCATTAAAACTTCTTTTATACATCTCTCCATTAATTCAGAATATTATAATTCAGAGAGGGACTGGACAAAAATTGGTCAGTGGTTAGCAAGCTGGGTTTGGAAGGAGGCAACCAAGATATTGTTACCAAACAGAGTCCCTTAGGGGACCTGCTAATGAAGAGTTATGAATTATTCATAATCAGTCTTTCAATTGTTTGCATGTAAAAGGGTGCTTCTGGAGTGCTTGAATATAATATCTTTTCTTCAGTTTAAAAACTGATCCTTGAAATTTCCTTTACACAGTTCCTTTACTTAGCAAACTCCTTTCTCATACATAGTGCAAAGGTATCAAACTTCAGTGCAGTTCCTGAAGGAATTATCACAAACTTGGAATCAGTGGGGTCTGAATTAATGAGCTATTCTTCTACTTTGAAACTAGTTAGAAGCAAGAACAAGTTATACGAATGTGGTCCCACTTGACCTTGTTGCTGAGTAGTATTATAAACTAGTTCAAAAGAGAAATGCCTTTTACAGGAAAAAAAGCTTTTGCTTCCAGTTGACACAAGAGTCCCTTGAAACACCTATGCAACATCTCTTTAAAACTGAGTCAAAATTTGAGTCATGCTTGCTAGCAAATTAAAATATCTTAATCAAAATTTAGAACTGAATTTAAAGAGCCACATTAAAAAATTTTAATTAGAAGAGGGGAAGCCAGGGCTATAGAATGATCACCTGAACAAACACTGGCTGGAGCAGATGGCAATTTCAGATAACTTAATTCTTGCTGCCAGAAAAAGGGATGCACAATACAAATTACTTTTTGATGTGGTATCACTTTGGGTATGGTTGAAACTCCACCCTCAGATGTCATTAGAAGACAGAGTTGTTATAGACTCTCCCTTGGCTAACAGATCTAAACTATTACGCAGATTTAAAACAGTTCATAAAGAATCAAAGTTAACATTAAATTAACTTAAAATAGCACTATGCAAAATACTATTTAGGAAGGTAGATATCAAAGAAGTACAGAGACATAACTGATGCTTTTTTAACTTTAGCACTTAGTGAAAAACATAAAAAGTATTAGGAGTGAGTAGCATGTGATGAACCCTCAAACCTACATGTGTAGACACATTGATTTCGAGAGAAGAAAGAAGATCAAGATCCATACATAAGTACAGCCCCTACATTATCCTGTCAGTATGAGGCGAGGGAGGGCATAGAAATAAGAGATGAAAAGGAAAAGGGGCACACGGCACTTAACTACTATAATTATTTTTAAACTTAATAGGTGATGTGGAGCAGTAGATCAAGAGCTAACCTAAAGCCAGAAGAGATTGTTTCATTTACAACTTTGTGTCACTGGAACCCAGAACAATACTGAAAACATATTAAGCACATTATTAATGCTCTTTGAAATTGGATTGAGTTTGATTGTTTGGTCTTTTCTGGAATGTGAGCTTGAGTAGGGACTTGCCATTAGATTTGTAGATTAATGAGAAAATTCCTGATTCTGAAAGGGTAGATTAGATCTAAGTGTTACAGGATGGACTGAACCTGTAGGTAAATCAGACGTAACTACTGTGCCAAGAAATTCAAAAATTTTTACCAATAGTCTATCTATTATCTCTGAGGTTAACTGAGCTACATCGCCCACAGAAAATTAATGAACAGAGCAGTGATATATTAGATATTAGAAAGATCATGTATCAAGCAACAATTCAGATAACTTATTGATTAAGGGAATAGAAAGTCATCTCTACACTCTTAGCTGGATTACTAAAATGGTTTCTTAACTGATCTCCTTTCAAGTGTCTCTCCTTTCCAATTCCTTCTCCATGCAACTACCAAAGTTATTTTCCCAAAACACATAACTATATCACTCTGCATCTCCATCAGTTCCAGTATATCCAATTGCCTCTAGGATCAAAAAAATTTTATTCAATTTAGCTTTTAAAGACTCTTCACAACTTGGCCGCAGTCTACTTTTCCAGTTTGATTATATAATTCTCTTCTTTCTTCACTCTACAGTCCAGACAAATTGGCCTTCTTATGCCTTACAAACCTTTGTTTCTCATTTCTGCACCTTTGCACTGGATGTGTTGTATATCCATAATGCACTTCTTCCTCACTTCCATATTTTAGAATTACTTGATTCCTTCAAGACTGCTCAAATGACACCTTGTACTTTCTTTCCTTATCACTTTCACTTTGTATATATTTATTCATTAATCTATTTGTTGTATTTCTCTTATCCTACATAGAAAGCAAACTGCCTGAGGTTTGTGACTATATCATTTTTGTTTTTTTGTATTTCTGAGGTCTGCCGCAGAATCTGGAATATAGTAGATATTTCATGAATGTTTTTAAAAAATTGATTAGGGAAGACAGATCATGAAACAAATTGAATTGCTTACAGTATTTTCAAAGTACCACTATGGCTTTGTTTCACAGTGGATATATAGCTCTGCATTTGCAATACATTCTTTGCAAAAAGGGGATAGATGTGGAGGTACATTTTATTCTTGTGGATGCATCTTTGATATTTCAAAGCCATGAATTACTTAGAGCCAGTCTTGTACAATCTTGTTCAGGTTTAAAAACAAACAAACAAACAAAACATGACAACTAAGTAATTAGACTAGACACCTTTTGTGCCCTATAAATTGATTCTGGTGGCAGTTTTGAAAAGGTTGGTCTAAAAACTTTTGGAGTAATGACAATACTCTTGTTATTACCTTCTAGCTTTCTAAATTGACTACCCAAAAGAACACAGTTATGTTTGTTATACTAATTAATCTCATTACTTTTTAGTTCAATAATAATACCTCCAGTCAGTGAGCATTTATTAAATATCTACTATATGTAAAGGACATTTTTAAGCTTCGATGATATAAAGAAAAACATTCTCTGCTATCATAGTATCATAGAAGAGCTCAAGAATAAGACAGGTCAGTGGTGGGAGAGGCATGCTGGAAGTTAAGATGGCAAGGTGAGGGATGTTCAGCTCATACAAACCTTCCAAATATGCAAAGATAGAAAACAACATACCTTAAAACAAAGGAAAGCAGGAAGGATATGCTTCCCTGTGGTGAGAAGGGAGAGAAACATATGGAGAGCAGCATTTGGGGAACCAGCAGAACCAGACATGAAAAGACAGAATAGGAGCAGTTCCTGTGGTTGAGGCAACAAATAAACAGAGTGAGGGACAGTACAGCACAGCAGACAACAGGTAAACCACCAGAAGGAGTGAAATCCAGTTGCAGAAAAAAGGTAAAAATCCTCACCACAAGAAGCCAGGGGGACCCACTCCCTCAAAGTGCAACCTAACTAAACCAAACACAACAAAGCCTTCTCCAAAACACCAGAGAAAGTTAAACAGCAAGCTTGGAACAATGCTCCCTCTAGCCCCGGAACAGAGAAGAATCTCAACAAATAAGATAATGAGGAGGGGAATAATAACATGAAAAATGAGCAAAAGACAAAGAAAAAAACTGTTAGAAAGTTAACTATAGTGACAGGGAAGACCAAAATATAGACTCAGAAGAGGAAAACAATTGCAAAAAAAGAAACATATGAAGCTCCAAAAGAAAGTGAGAAAAGATATCAGGCCTCAAAAAACAAACAAACAAACAAACAAACACATAAACAAAAACTCTTGGAAAAATTGAAAAGAAGCTTAAAAATCAAACAATGAAATAAATTATAAAAAAAATTAACAACCTCAAAACTAGAATAAACCCAATGGAGATGAATACCAAAGATAATGAATGAAGAAAACAACTGCATAAAAACAAGAATGAGTCAAATGGAAATGGAAGACAAAAAAAATTATTAAAGAAAATTACTGTAATGGCTGAACAAATTGTGGTATCTGATGGTGATGAAATACTATTGTGTTGAAAGAAATGATGATCTGGAGGGTTTCTATGTGAACTGGAAAGACCTCCAAGAATTAATGCAGAGGGAAATGAGTAGAATCAGGACAACATTGTACATAGAGACAAATACATTATGGCACAATGAAATGTAACAGACTCTTCTACTTGCAGCAATGCAATGATCTAGGAAAGTTCTGAGGGATTTATGAGAAAAAACACTATCCACCTGCAGAGAAAAAACTGTGGAAGTAGAAACACAGAAGAAAAACATATGATTGATCATGTGGTTCAGTAGGGATAAGATTGAGGTTTTTGTCTTGAAAAGATCACTCTAGGGGGCAGCTGGGGAGCTCAGTGGGTTAAGAGCCAGGCCTAGAGACGGGAGGTCCTAGGTTCAAATCTGGCCTCAGACACTTCCCAGATGTGTGACCCTGGGCAAGTCACTTGATCCCCATTGCCTACTCTTACCATTCTTCCACCTATAAGTCAATACACAGAAGTTAAGGGTTTAAAATAAAATTAAAAAAATAAAAAATATCACTCTATTACAAATATGAATAATATGGAAATAGGTTTTGAACAATGATACATATAATTCAGTGGAATTGCTCATCAACTCCAGGAGAGGGGAGGGAAGAATCATGAATCATGTAAACATGGTAAAAATATTCTAAATAAATAAATAAATATTTTTTAAAATTAATGTAAAAATTAGAATGGGCCAAATGGAAAAAGAAACAGTATTTCAAGTAAAAAAAAACAACTTCCTAAAAATTAGAATTGGGCAAGTGGAAGATAATGACACCGTAAGGAATGAAGAAACAATAAGACAAAATCAAAAGAATGAAAAAAATAGAAGAAAATCTGAACTACCACACTGGAAAAATAACTGACCTAGAATACAGATTCAGGTAAAACAATCTAAGATTCATCAGACTACTTTATCCAGTAGCAGATTGTTTAAATGATTATTGCTTTATAGTATAGTTTGAGATCTATTACTGCTAGGCCACCTTCCTTCACATTTTTATTCATTAATTCCCTTTATATTCTTGACCTTTTGTTCTTCCAGATGAATTTTGTTATTATTTTTTTTAGGTCTACAAATGATTTTTTTGGTAGTTTGTTGAGTAAGACACTAAGTAAATTTATTTTGGTAGAATTTCCATTTTTGTTGAATTAGCTCAAACTGCCAATGAACAATTAATACTTTTCCTCTTGTTTAAATCTGATTTTATTTGTGTGAAAAATGTAGTTCTGTTCACACAATTCCAGTGTCTGTCTTGTCAGGTATATTCCCAGGCATTTTCTTTTAAATGGTATTTCTCTTTCTATCTCTTGCTGCTGGGTTTTGCTGGTAATATATAGAAATGCTGATAATTTATATAGGTTTGTTTTGCATCCTGCAACTTTGCTAAATTTATTAATTATTTCAACTAGTTTTTATTGATTCTCTAGAATATACTCTAATATATACAATCATGTCATTTGCAAAGAGTGATAGAAGTAGACTCATTTTCTACTTTAATTCCTTCAATTTCTTTTTCCTCTCATTGCTAAAGCTAATATTTCTAGTGAAATATTAAAAAATAGTGGTGATAATGGGCATCCTTTATTCAGCCTTGATCTCATTTGGAAGGCATCTAATTTATCCCCATTACAAATAACATTTTCTTATAATTGTAGATATAGACTACTTATCATTTTAAGTAATGGCCCATCGTGTGCTTTCTAGTGTTTTGTTTAGTTTTTTAATAGGAATGGGTATTGTATTTTGTCAAAGACTTTCTCTGCATCTTTTGAAATAACCATGTGATTTCTGTTAGTGTTGTTATAGATATGGTCAATTATGCAGATAGTTTTCCCAATATTAAACCAGCCTTGCCATTTCTGGTACAAATTCCACCAGATCATAATGAATGATCCTTATGATCCTTATTACTGTAATCTCTTTGCTAGAATTTTATTTAAAATTCTTGCATCTGTTAAAGAAATTGGTCTATTATTTTCTTTCTCTGTTTTTGACCTTCCTGGCTTAAGTATTAGCACAATATTTGTGTCATACAAATAATTTGTTAGGACTCCTTCTCTCCCTGTTCCCCCAATATAGTATTGTGATTAATTAAATGATTAATAGAATTCACTTGTGAATCTATCTGGCCTTAGGGATTTTTTCTTAGAGAATTCAGTGATGGTTTGTTCATTTTTTTTCTGAGATAAGTTTTTTTAATGTACCCTATTTCTTCTTTTGTTAATCTAGTCAATTTATGTTTTTGTAAATAGTCATCCAGTTCACTTAGATTGTCATATTTATTGTCATACAGATGGGCAAAATAGCACCTAATGTTTGCTTTAATTTCCTTTTCATTGTTTGTGAATTCACCCTTTTTATTTTTGTTACTAGGAATTGGATTTTCTTCTTTCCTTCTTAAAATCAAATTAACCAATGAACTCTCTAATTTATTTATTTTATTTTTATAAAACGAACATCTTGTATTATTTTTAGGTCAATGATTCTTTTATTTTCAATTTCATTATTAATTTCTTCTTTGATTTTTGGGATTTCCATTTTAGTTTTTAACTAATATAAGGCTTTAGAGATAAAAATACACTCCTAAGTACTGCTTTGGCTGAATCACATAAATTTTGATATGTTTTCTCTTCATTATTATTCTGTTTAATGAAATTGTTTATTGTTTCTATAATTTGTTCTTTAACCCACCCCTTTTTTAATTAGAAGATTTTTAAAATTAATTTTAATTTGTCTTTTTGAGTGTCCATATTAATTATAATTTTATTACATGCCAATTTGAAAAGGATGAATTTATTATTTCTGTTTTTCTACATATAATTGTAAAGCTTCTAATGCCTTAATCCATGGTTAGCTTTTGTGTAGGTTCCATGTACTAGTGAAAAGAAAGTATATTCCATTCCATTCACATTCAATTTTCTCCAGACATCTATGAAATCTAACTTTTCTAAAATTTCATTTAATCCTTTCACTTTTTATTTTTTAATTTTATTTTATCTAGATCTGAGAGGGGAAAGTTAAGGTCCCCCATTAGTATAGTTTTACTGTCTATCTCCTCCAGAAGCACATTTAATTCCTCCTTTAAAAATTTGGAAGCTATGCCATTTGGTGCATATATGTTCAGTATTTGGTGCATATATGTTTATTCTATATAATTCATTGCCTATAGCACCATGTATCAAGATGTAATTTCCTTCCTCATCTCCTTTAATTATATCGCTAAGATTCTGATTGATACTCCCACTTTTTTTTTTTACTTCATCTTAAGCACAATCAATTCTATTCCATCCCCTTACCCTTATTCTGTGTGTCTGTCTGCCCCAAATGTGTTTCCTTTAAACAATATATAATATGATTCTGGTTTATAATACCCTTTGCTATCTGCTTCCATTTTATGAGTAAGTTTATTCCATTTATATTGTTATGATACACATCTGTGTATTCCTCTCCGTTTTATTTTCCCCTTTTGATCCTGCTCTTTCTCCCTTTTTTTCATTCTGTCCATCCTCACAAGTGTTTTGCTTTTACCCACTCCATTGCAACTTCCCTCAACCCTTCTATTATCTCACTTGTCTTATTCCCTTCATACTTCTCCATATGTATTCTATACCCAAATAAGTATGGTTGTTATTCCTCTTTGAGCCTCTTCCAACAAGAGTAAGATTTAAGCATTGCCCATCACAACCCTCATTCTCACCCTTCAGTATAATAGGGGTTTTTTGCTCCCCTTTGGGTGAAGTAATTTATCCTGTTCTACTTTCCCCTCCCCTTTTCTATCAGTGCAATCCTCTTTTTCATCCCTTGCATTTTTTACATGTCATGTCTTCCTAGTCAATCATTTTCAAATCTTTTTTCTCAACTTTTATTTTTATATTAAAGATGACCTCTGTTCTCAAGGTAGAGGATGCACTCTCTTAAACTTCAAGTTTTCCTTGCTGTAATCCTCAGCTTTAGTTCAAGGTTTTTGCATGTTTCAGTTCTTCCATGATAGCATGATGCCTTCTGGGCTGGGAGCTATGAAAACCACTTTCCACTGCTGATTCAGTCTCTCCCAGGGATTACTGATGACTTACTTGTAAGGCTCAGAGCCCTGTAAACTACCTTATTCTAGGGCTTAGGGCCTAACCTTAGGTTTTGGCGGGGGTCCAGGACTCACTCTGGGATTACATATGCCAGTTACAATGAAGACTTTTTCCCCTAGGGTTCAAGTTCTCCCTGCAGACTTAGCAGGGGCTCTGGACCTCCTCCTTGGTTTCAACTAGCTAAGTGCACTGAAAATTGACTTGCACTTATCTTCGTTGTCTTATTCTCAGGTGTTTTTCTTGATCTTCCTCGAGACTATAGTAGCTATTTTATGGTTGGATTCTTTTGCTGTTGCATGCTTGTTTTTTTCCCCTTATTATTTGATTTGGAACTTTATGTTCATTTGGGGGCTCTATTCCTAGCATGAGGCTAGGAAGGTACACTGCTTCAAGTTTCAGACTTTTTTCTCCACTAAAAGTACTCTTCCCTGCCTTTGAGCTATGACCCAAAAGTAGGTATAGGCAATGGAGGTGCCAAACTGTGTCTACTCCTTATGTAGTGCTAGCATAGCAGTGTCCTGTAATCTCTTTCAGACCAGAGGCCACATCTCCTTATGTTCTCTGGCTTGAGAGATACTAAAACTGTTGCTGCTTCTTTTGCCACCACCTAGTCCTACTACTACATGGGCATTGGGCCAGCCTTCATCCCCTTATCAAAGATCTCTTTTTTTCCAGTTTCCTTCATTGTCCTGGGATGGAAGACTTTCTCACTCTGACCTTTTGTTGATTCTGTCACTATAGAATTTGATTTGAAGCATTAGTTTTAGGTTTGGAGGGGAATGTTAGGAGCTCAGTTCAGTACTTTCTATACTCTTTGTCTTAAATCCATCCTCATTGTATGAAAATATTTTAAAGATAAACTAATGGATCTTAGGTTAAAAATAACTTTCCTAAACCTTGATTCTTTCAGTAATTCAGATATGGTATTCAGTATTCAGATACGCCATCAGTAATTCAGAAAATACCATATGTGTTTAGCAAAGTAAAGTTTTCTAAAAGTGCCCTATGTTCTAAATTATTGTTAGTTCTCAATTATGCATAGCAGTGGAAGAAAACACCAAACACCCTAATAGTTTCTTTGAAATATGATTCTTCTAAAATAGATTTGCTTTCCCTCAAAGTTTTCTTTAGGATAATTCTAAATTAAGAAAATAGTCTCTGGAAAGAGTTTGCCCTACTTTGGGTGGCAAAGCTGTGTATCTGGTTAAGCATTGGATAATCCACAGTTGATTCTCTATGCCTACACTATATTTTACTTGCACACTCACACATAAAAACTGTGATATTAATACAAGTAACTTGATTTTGGAGCTTCCTCCACCAACTCAGATGGCAATTTGTTAGTATATAAATACCATGGATTTCTTGTTGCAGATAGACTTTAAGTTACTTAGGCTCACATAGCTAGTGTTACAAGTATGATTTGAGCAGAGTTTTTCCCTAACTCTAAGCCCAACACTGAAGTCACCATTCCATGCTGCCTCTGATTTATACATAATAGTTTGTGCAGTTAAATAAACATTGCCTGTGGTTCAAAATATCCAAAATGTAGTTTTCTCAGAAGACAATAGACTTCCTTTCACTGGAGATCTTCAAACTAAGCATGGATGACCACTTGTCATAACTGTTATAAAGAGGATCATTAAGGTATCAAGTGGATTAGATGATCTTTGAAGTTCCTTCAACTTTTAAATTTCAGGATTCTGTGTGGATAATTAAGAGTTTAATTTTAAAAGATTTTGCAGGGATTGCATCATTGAAAATACTTCTAATCACTATCTAGATTCAGGGAAAGCATGATCTAAAGTGTTATCTATTGTAATGGAATGGCAGTCTAGGTTCTAGTTTTGACTCTTCTAATAGCTTGATGCATTAATTTGGGCAAATCATTGAATAGCGCTTCAGTTTACTCAATGGAAAACAGGAAGATTATAATAATTCTATGCACTTCAATTCATCTTTTCTTTGTTCATCACTTAATTAATTTCATAATTTTCCCCAGGGCAAGAAGACTTCCTTCAGAAACCTTCACCAAGACTCACCCCTGGCGCCAGAATTTTTCTGTCACCACTATAGGAAGACTCTCTGTGCCCTTCTCTTCGCAATTTTGTTGTTAATAGTGACCCTCAGGAACGCATCTCCAGTGAATAATGAGGATTCAATGTACCTGCTTCCTACCAAATTTGTGAAGTTTTTCTAAGTATTAGTGAGATTCTCAATAATTAGGGAATCATTTGGTGTGCTGAAGCAGTAATTTATTTAATGATACCCAAGGGAAATTAAGAAGTTATTACAGTTTCCAAAAGTGTCCAACTCATTCCCAAGGAGTAGTTCATACTTAGGAAGAAGTGGCACAATGTTCTTTAAGTATTTTGAGCTCTGTAGGGAATAGTGCAGTAAGAAGGAAGGCAACACTACCACAAAGGTTTCTCTCACCACTGGACATCACACAGATACAGAGATAATGCTTTTCTTTTTTCCTACACTACTGGAGCCTTTTGAGAATAAATAGCTAGGGGATAGTGCAGAAAGAAATCTTGCAAAATAGTGAAATAGTGTTTGCAAGGGTTTTCCATTCACAAAAGTTTTCTTTTCCATAGGAAGTCAAGGTGTTCATTCAAGGAGCCGGGATTTTAAAGATAATAGTTATTTCAAATAATTTTTCAATTTATTTAGACCTACAAGGCAAGACCATTTTAGTATCAGCAGCTAAGAGAGAAAACTTCATTCTCAATATAACCTATATAGAAATGTCATACCTCAAATTCTACACTGAGTTCATTCTATTTACCCCTGAATTTGCCCCTTTTTCTGATGACTTTCTTCCCATTCAACTATGAGTTCCCTGAGAATAGGAAATGATTTTGTCTTTCTTTGTATGAACAGCACTTAGCACAATTTCTGATATACATACAGAAGGTGCTTAATTAATGCTTGTTAACTGGACACTATCAACTTCATTACCACAAAATTTTCCATGTTTGAAACTTTGATGTTATTTCATTCTGCTCCATTACTTCAAATTCAGTATTTACCAAATCCTATTGATCTTATCCTAGCCATATTTCTCATTATCATCTCTTCTATTGCCACTGCTACCATCTTAGCATAGGCCTCTGTTACCAAACACAATGATCTTTTAAGAGCTTTTCTCATTTCTATCATCTCCTTTCCTCAATCCAAACTATAATATTGATTGCTACTAGGCTAATATTACTGGTTCATAGATCTTATCAAGTCCTTCTTCTGCAAAAAAAATATTCAATGCTATCTTTTACTTTAAAAAAATTCAAATGACTTTATCTAGTATTCTAGTCCTAACACTCTGCTGTCACCATTTAGTCAGGATGCTATCCCGTTCTATAGAGTCTATATTCTGATCAGACTAAACCATTCTCTATCTCCCAAACTCAGAGAAGCAGAAAACAGGTGAAGTGGCCTGTAGGAGAAACAGAGAGAGGAGGCCAATTTGGCTATATTACAGAGTAAGAAAGGGGTACAATAAGGCTATGATAATAGTTGGAGATCTGGTTGTATACGACTTTAAATGCCAAACAGAGAAATTCATATTTTATCCCAGAAGTAATAGGAAGTCACTGGAATTGATTGAGTAGGAGAGTCACATGGCCAGATCTCTGCTTAAGGAAAATTACTTTGGCAGCAATGTGTAGGATGCACTGGAGTGGTGAAAAACTAAATATGCCTGAGATATTCTCCCTCCCTTCTTTGTCTGTTAAATCCCCACTCAAATTCTTCATTTTCCAAAAAGTCTTCCTTAATCTCCTAACCTTCAATCAATAATTCTTTTTCCATTCAGAACTTATACTCCTGTGGCATACTAATCATATATTATTTTGTTTTACAGTTATTAGCATATATACATATATATTATTATCTCTATAAGAGTATAAAGGATAAGAGTTATGTCTTACTAAAACTTTGTATCCCCCTCTGGGCCTAACATAGCTCCATATATACAAAAAATGTTTAATAAATATTTGTTGAATTTAATAAAAGGTAAAGTTGTTTTTTCAAATATTTTCACTTTGGACAATGAGTGGCTTCCCTACTAGGGCACAGTAGGGAACAGATTTTCCATAAACATGTATTATAACAATTTTATGGCCCAAAATTTATGGATGGGATGAATTTAGATGACTCCCCCTCCTTTTTTAGGAATCTTAGTGTTTTCGAAAGGGGAAACTATCTTTGGGTTAAGCATCACTCACAATTCCATAACAGAAGAGGAAGCTAAGTTTATTAGAGAGTAATTCTATCTTCAACTGTCTCAACAGGGTAGATTATAGAATGGCCTTGGAGTTTCATTGATATATTTCTTTGTGCTATTCATTTAAATGAACATATTTGATGTTGGATAATCCATGTCAAATTCATTTCTGAGCCACCTCAGAAGCTTTAAGCAAAATAAAAGCCAACCCCCTCCAATAAGAAAAAAGCATAAACAAAACAAAACAAAAAAACCTAGCAGCTAACAATCCCCAACGTCCTGGTTTCATAATTAATATAAACAAAAGCATGTTTAATCCTCTGTCGAGTGTAAATAAAACCAACAGCATATTCACAGCTCACAAATGCAATTCTTAAATCAATTTCATAACACTAAAAAAATAAAATAAGTTTATCTCAGCAGGTTTCATATTTCAAGTTGCTATAATTTGGAACAGGACATTTTAGGAAACAAGTTATGGAGGGAGAGAAATAATGAGTTCAGTTATCTGGGAATAAAAAATTTGAGCCATTTCATATATTTTAATGATGTCACAAATAACCACCAGGCGAATTCCATTGAATCATTTACTTCCTTAATAGGAGATAGGGATTGGCTTGCCAAAGCCTAACTTTTCATAGATTATTTAGTTTAGGAAAAGAAAAAAATCATTGTAAATCAAATGCTACAATGGAAGTTTCACAGAGATTATATCATTACTTTCTCATATACACATCTGTTTTACAACCATGGACATCATGGAAGATTCTCTGCAACCAGACACCTTATGATGATGGTGACATAGTGATTTAAAAAGCTGCCCCAAAAAACCAAAAGACAGATTCAAGACCTACCTCTGGTACATGCTGGCTGCATTGCTGTGGATAGGACACTTAACTTGTCAGTGCTATGCACTTTTTTAGACTGGGTTGCTGAAAAGATGTCAAATTTGTGATAATCAGATTAAGTCTACACTGCCCATCTTTAGATTTAATCACCAAAGGTGAGAACATCTCTAATTCTTGGAGGTCCATAACCCACATATGGGTGATAAATCACAATCAACTAACCCGCCCCCAGGCAGTACTATGAGAATCTTCTATTTTGATTTTGGACATGCAAATTAGAAGGGAGGCGCAGGAAGTTACACATAAATGACCCCTTTAAAAGGAGAAGGTCCTCAGTCAGCTGGGGTCTTCAGTGGAAGAGAGAATCTGGCGAAGGACCTTTTCTTGATCATGGAGGAGTATTGGAAAGCTGAGACTCTGGTGAGACCTCAAACTCTTCCCTTTGAATTGTCACTTGGATAGGTTAGGCTGACTCTTTCTCTCTTCCCTTGGTGTTTCTGGAGGCTCTAGCCTTAAGGAGGCCTCTCTTGCCTCTCTAATTGTAAAAGGCCTTGTGGCTAGGAGCTTTGTTTAATTAACCTCTGTGCCCCTCTGCTGGGCCTCTAAATTCTTACCTGGTCCTGGCCTCTGGTCTGGGCCAGAGTTTCTCTCTCAATTTCCCTATCTTCAACCTTCCTAATTGTAATAAACTTCCATAAAAATCAATTTTGATTTGAGATTATTCTTAATTGAGGATTGATAATAGTTCAATCCTCTGGCGACCATCTTTTAATATATTGAACCCATAAAACCCCTTTTCCCCCCCTTGCAAACTGCATGGCTATGAGGAGTTTCCTCCTCTGATAGTGCCCTATATGAATAAAATTGCAAATTGTTCCCTAGGCTGCAGGTTGTATCTGACACTTTTTTGCCACCTAATCACACCTGGTCTGCTCTAAACAGGAAAGTTTCTTACTAAAACTGAGATAGGATGAGTTTGATTTGAACATCCTATTTATTGTGTTGTTGTTTTTTCATTCTCACCTTCTTTCAGTGTTTTTTTTTGTCACAATAAAAACCTATTCTACATATTACATGTAGGCTTAACTCAGCGCTATTGTCATAACTATAATTAGTAATTCTGACATCTGGTATAAATAAGTTTAGCTGAGAAGGAAAGTCTCAGCTATGACTGCTGCTATTCATGGCTAAGCTAGACTAGATGCAGGTGTCACAATGATTGAAGCAGATAAAGAACTGGAGATCTAGATGTTCAAACAGGGTGGGAGTCAGAGTATAAAAGAACTCTGTAACTTACTGGTGCTGAACTTTTTGGAGAATATACAAGTTGACATGAAAATGATAGCAAGAATAATATGGATAATTTATACGGAATTTCAAAGTGGAGGAGAGATGGTTCTTAAATGTTGGTAATTGTGGGAGTGGCAAAGAGGCATTGGAATCAAGGAGAATGACAACTTGTTCTCTTGGTGTTGCATGTCAGGGAATGTAAGATGAGAGTAGCCAGCCTTGGAAAGAATGCCAAAGGATCCACGTCTCTTGATGCTAGTCACATCTATAGGCACCCTTTCCAAGGTTTGCATTTTTTGCTTTAGGAGAAAGCTAAATTTCTGAGTATGAGGAGATAGAAGAAATGTAAGAAGAAGAAATATAGAGAGAATACGAGACACAATTTGAAGGAATTCTTGAGGGAAAACCAGAAAGCGACAGAAGAACAGTTTAGGGGCTGGAGGAGAGAGGCTATACCTGACCTCCACAGGACTAAGAGTGTTTTAAATAATAGAATGAGGAGTTAGAGAAAAAAGCAAGAAAGGCAAAGTTCACAACGACTTCAAGTTAAGCCCAATTTTCCTAAAAATTGAGGTGGTAGGGAAGTGATTGGATCCCTGGTGTTTAGGGGAAATATATTTTGTACTTATATTCTTGCTATATCTTTTCATAAAATTGATTGGTCTTAATTGGTTAAATAGGAGGATACTAATCACTGGACCAATTCATTATATAAATTACATACTAACTCTAACTAATGGTTGATTTTGGGGAGAAGATACAGGGATGGGGAAGAAGATAAAGTATTATATAGTAAACTTCTAACTTCTTAAGGTTACCTGTAGGACCTTGATATGAAGATATCAAGCTATGAAGCTTTTAGAGATCTTCTAGAAAACCAACTCATCCTCATCTGTGTAAATAGGAATTAGAATAAGGACTTTTAGTATTTGTAGGGCTACATTTAAAAGTGAGGGAAGAAATAATTTCTTTTTGAAGTGGACAAGAGACCATTTACAAACTTTTGCAATGCCCTTATGTGGGCATGCCAGATTTATTTGTGGTGGGACTATCTTTCCCAAAAGATAATTGAAGCAAAGAAAGATTCAGTGACTTGCCCAAAAATATACATATAGTAAATGGCTGAAAAGGGATTCAAACCCAAATCCAATGTCTCAAAATTGTGTGCTTTTTAAGTATGCCTTGTCATTATTCAAAGACAATAAGCCAGAAAGTTAATGACAGGGAATATAAAGAAGGATTCAAAGCCCAGAACTACCAAGCAAAAACTTCAATAAAAGGCCAGTTTGCTAGTATATACTTCAGAAAAAGGAAAAAAAATAATAAGAAAGAATGATGAAAACATCAAGGTAAATAGAGAGTCCTCTTCTAAGTGTAAGATTAAAATTAAATATCCAGATATTCCAAGTATTATTTTTATAAGATTTATTATAATAATAACTTGAAGTAAAGGGAAGTAAAGTGAGAGGGAGAAAGAGTGTTTTTTCCAGCTCCATTAACAGGAAAAAGACCCCACTGTTGTGGTTAGAGAAAATTTCACCAACAACACCTAAGCACATACCTGAGGACACAGAGGAAAGGAATTCTGGAGAACGTAGTCCTGGGGTACAAAATTCCAACTACACATAAGCAAATATTACAATTTGAAGAGAAGCAACCTAATACTACCCAGTAAAATAGAGAACCCTATAGATAACCCAGAGCTGAGATAATGACAGATGAAAACAGAAAGGACAACTACCTAACTTATGATTTGCTTTTATTTCCTTCACTAAGGATAATCACAGGACTAGAAAAATAAGATAGTATGGTTAGCAAGAGATTATCAGATTATGAAAGGAGATGATAATAAATTACCAAACAGATTTTCATGCCCCATTGAATTTAATCAATTTGCAAAGGGAAAGAAAGCAGATCCTTTAAATTAAAGATAAATAACCAACCCTCAAAGCACTGCACTCAATGTCTCACTCACAAAATGAATTTAAAAGTCAGATGATAACATGCTATAGGTTAGGCTAATCATATCACAGGTTTGAGCAAATCTTGGGCAATTCATGTATCTGAGGGTTATGTATTAAGTTTGCATGGTACATCTATGATGGAAGAAGTAGACACCAAGCATTAATACAAGAAGACATTTTGCATCAATTTCTTATATCAATAAATACTTATATTTATTATTAAATAGATGGGTTATTAAGAGTAAAAAAAAGAAAGTGTCGATCACTATGCATAAGCTTGAGTTCGTGAAAAGACTTAAGCTCAATTAATTTCATTTCTATTTTGTCCTAATTTGATGGAGTCATACCAGAAGAAGAATAACCATAAACATATGCATGACCACATATGTGTGCACACAGTAACACATGTATCCATAATTACAGTTTTAAGTAATAGAACAAGTATTAGAACCTAAAGCAACAAAATAGCAGAAGTAAAAGAGACAAAGATTTGACTGACAGTTGTTGAAAGTGTCTGATTGCTTCAATATTGTACTACAAATGCCAGCTATAGTAATGAGGAAAAGAAATAGAAGGAATTAGAATAGGCAATGAGGAAATAAATCATTCTTCACAGTTAATATGATGGCATATTTAGAGAATTCTAAAGAATCAAATAAAAATAGTTAAAAATTTACAATTTTAACGAAGTTGCAGGATATAAAATAAACCCATATAAATCATCAGCAATTCTACATATTGCCAACAAACCAGCAGCAAGAGGTAAAAAAAGAAAGTCCATTTTAATTAACTATAGATAATTTAAAATACTTGAGAATGTACTTGCCCAGACAAACCCAGGAACTATATGAAAACAATCACAAAACACTGTTAATATAAATGAAGTCAGATCTAAACAATTGGAAAAATATTAATGGTTCATGAATGGCTGAGCCAATATAATAAAATGACAATTCCACCTATATTAATATACTTATTCAGTGCCATACATATTTAACTGCCCAAAAATATTTTATAAAGCTGTAAAAATAATAAAATTCATCTGGAAAGGAAGTCAAGTTAATCAATAAAAAAAGTTAATGAATGTGTTCTAGCAGTACCAGATCTCAAGCTGTACCATAATGCAGTAATCATCAAAACAATCTGATACTGGTTAAGAAATAGAGTAGTGGATCACTGGAATAGATTAAGTACACAATATTTAGAAATAAATGACCACAGAAATTTAGTAGTTGATAAATCAAAGGATCCAAACTTTGGGAAGAGAAGTCACTATTTGCTAAAAACTGTTGGGAAATTTGGAAAATGGAATGGCAGAGACTGGGGATAGCCCTACATCTTATACCATACACCAAGATGAGGTCAACACTGCAGTAGCAATAATATATAAAGAACAACTGTGAATCACTTAGCTATTCACAGTAATATAGTGATCCAAGACAATCCCAAAGACACATGATGAAAAATGTCATCTGCTTCCAGAGAAAGAACAGATGGAGTCTGAATGCACTCCAAAACATATTATCTTTCACTTTCTTTCTTGTTGTTTTTCTTTTTCTTTGAGATTTCTTCCACAAAATAACTAACATGGAAAACCATTTTATATGATTGCACATGTAAAGTCTATACGAGATTACTTAGCTTCTCAGGGAGGAGGACAAGTAAGAGAAAATGAAGAAGCCAGAGTGGAAGAAAAAGAGAGAATATGGAACTTAATTTTTTTAAGAGAATGTTAAAATTGTTTTACATGTATATGATGAGAAATAAAAGATTTTTAAAAGGAAGTGTCTGATTTCAAGTAAGCTTTTTCATTTTAAAATGTTTATCTTTTCTTTTATTATATATTTCATTTTCCAATATATTCTTCCCTTTGCTCACCCACCATCTTTTTTAAAGAAATAACAAAAAAAGAAAGAAAAGAAAGCATTTCAGCAAAAGTAGCCAACACATAAACCAAATGATGCAGTAAAAACATTTTTCCTCACCCATGGGTTCCCTCCTCTGCCAAGAAGGTCCAGGTATTATTTTTGCAGACTAGTTATTATAATTGCATGATGTAAAACTTCAGTCATTATAATTATATGTTATAAATCTCCATTTAGCATTTGTTGTTCTTTCAATTTATAAATTACATGCAAATTTAAATAATATAATCTTCTTTTTCTATGGCAGTCTTTGTTTATAATGTGCTTTCAAATAAAGCATCTCAGTTTCACAACAAATCTGGGAGGAAGAACAGGTATTACTATTATCTCCTTTTTCCTGAAAAGAACTTGAGGTAGCAAGACTTGGAACCAGGCCTTCTGATTCTCAACCTAAGACTCTTTCTATTATACTCTGTTCTCTGAGTGGGAGCAGTAGTACCAAGGGGTGGGTGAGTGGGTGGCAAGGCAAGAAACAAGCACCAGTGCTAGCTAACCATAAGCTGAAAATAAAAATAAAAAAGGAAGACTATGTTAAACCCTAAACATATTTTTCAAATGGAAATTAGTATATTTTCCCACTAAACTCAAGAAGAAAATTACTTTATATAAATAAAGACAAGCACCTGTAGAAATTAAAAATAATTTACAGTTCTAGTAAGTGAAAAAATTAAATATACACATTAGTCACTGTACACTGATGCACTAAAAATGAAGCACAAGACAGATGGCAACTCTAAGTCATAGGATTATGGATTGAATGTTTTCAGCAACAGAAACTTTACTATACCACGGGTCTAAGAAGACATGAAAAAGGGTTTTGCACCAAAAAGCATGGCCACAAATTCTTTATGAAATAAAGCTTTCAACTTAGCACTGCAATAATTTAATCCAGAACCATGGCTGTAAATCATGACTCAATCTCTTTCTTTCTCTTTTCTATTCATCTTCCTATAAAGACATTAAAATTTTGAGACATGAGAAATTACATCATGAGACACCACTGAAAGACACAGTGCTCTCTTAACAGGCACTAAGAACATAAAATAAAACAGGTTGAATTCCCATACATAACACAGCAAGAAGGAAAGTTGAACAACTGTCAAGTCAGAGAAATAATTTATTAGGAACAGGTGAGAAGCTCAATTTGGTCCATAATGTTGGCAGAAAATGACACATGAATTTTTTGAAATGGCTGTAGCACCCTGTGTGGACTGTCCCCCAAATGGGCAGTTTTACCTGTGTACTTGGTCTATAGGGAATAGTTGACTACTACTAAGAGTAACTGAAAAATTGAAGTTTCTAGAGTTATCACTTCTATATCCCTACCAGAATGTTTCCCATTGAATAGCTAGTTCCTTTGATTAACTTTTACCAAAGAACCTTTATAATCAGAAAGAGTGGGAAGAATTAAGACAAAACATTCTCCTTAATTCTGAGGGTCAGCTATCCATCGATAATGCACAAGATCTGCAGAGACCAAGCACAAAATTAAATCATGAGGGTCTTGAAATACTTAGAGAGATCACATGGGTTACCTCAGACTGCAAGCCCTGGTCTCATTTCATAGTTTCCATTAACATTGTTTTAGGTAGGGCTCTCTCCTGGACTCCAAGAGTGACTTCTTTTCTAGGATCAATAGTTCCTTTCAATCTAAAGGGCTCACAATCTCTGAAGCTACTATTGTCCTTATTTTCTACATCTATCCTCAAGCACTTTCTCTGATGTTAACCACTACTTATGTTTTTTATGAACTCTGGTCACCTGTAGGACCTTCATATGGACCTTCAAAGTGGTCCAAATTCACAAGGTTGCCACCTAGATAAAGTCCATTTTAGAATATTCATTGACCTAAAATCAGGGATAAACAAAAGCAAAATAAGTCTCAGCACCAGATTTTATAGACAATAGGTAGGTTGGAGATATGGAAGTCACACCTCCCCTTACTTAGCAGCTCACATGTGTCCTTTCCTCACTTGCTGCCACAAAAGGAAGAGAGGCTGAGAAGTATATTAGTTGTCTTTTTTGTATTGTATTGGGATTAGTTGTTCTTTTAATGTTTAATAGAATTCACTTGTGCATCCATATGGCACTGGGGACTTTTTCTTAGAGAGTTCCTTGATGTGGCTTGTTCAATTTCTTTTTCTGAGATGAGATTATTTAAGGATTCTATTTTCCTCTTTTTTTAATCTAGATAACTTATATTTTTTCAAATATTCATCCATTTCACCTAGATTGTCATATTTTTGCCATATAATTGGCAAAATAGTTCTTAATAATTACTTTAATTTCCTCTTCATTAGAGGTAAAGCCACCCTTTTCATCTTTGATACGGTTAATTTGATTTTCTTCTTTCTTTTTAAATTAGATTAGCCATTACTTTATCTACTTTATTTGTTTGTTTTCAAAGTAACAGCTCCTAGTCTTACTCATTAGTTCATTAGTTCTTTTATTTTCAAATTTATTAATTTTTCTTCTTTGATTTTTAGGATTTCCAATTTAGTTTTATCTGGGGATTTTTAATTGGTTCTCTTTCTAGTTTTTTTTTTTTAAGTTGCATGCCCAATTCATTGGCCTCTTCCCTGTAATGGGAAAAGGATAGAGATAGGATAAGATTTAAAAGTGGAAGCCTATCTTTAAGGCACATACTAAGAACTCAAGGGAAAGGATTTTAGCAGCCAGAAGCAGAGGAGGAACAGTTTGGGAGTGGCAAATGCTAGAGAGTAGTGACTTCCTGGAGGAGGTTAGTGGCTTCCTGTCTGGGAATGGTGGAGGAAAGGCAGGGTTATTGGAGCTCATCTATTTCAACCTGACTGTGGAGAAGGATTGAACCCCTAATTTATCTTTGGCAGTATTCTATTTAAATGGGAAAGATATAGAAAAAAAAGGATCTGATCATACCTGCTGTGCTTTTCAGAAGGTTTTATCTAAAAAAAATTCTGTCAGATTGGCTTTGAGGTTTTACCTCAGGGATCAGATGCCCTTGGGTGAACTTAGCCATTTGAGCACAACCATAACAGTTTTTGGAGACAGCTTTTGGGAAATAAATCTTACCAACTACTGAGGGTCATAGTTAGGTAGCTTAGTCAGTTTTGGGGGAACACCTAGATTGAAACAAGGAGCTGGTAAATTAGTCAGAAGACCAGAAGGCTCCCTGTTACAAGGGATTTAGAGGATTTGGAGAAACTAGCTAGATCCCTTAGAGGTAGGGACCACTTGTTCTGATCCTCAGTTTGTATACCCTCGTAAATAAAAAGAGATACTGTTTTGTTTTGTTTTTTATCAATTGTCTCCAAGGCATTTGCACAACTGTCTCAGTGAGAGAAAGTGATTCTGTTTCACTCTCACTAACTGGAGGTTAAAATACCCTGATATCCTGACTCGGTATTCTGGGGGGTTGATCTACCACTATCTCATCTGGCTCTCACTTCCCCATATTCTTTTTTATCCCTCCCTGATTTGTTGATATATGCACTCAGGGATATAAATTTTCCCCTGAGTACTACTTTGGCTGCATCCCATAGCTTTTGATATGTTGTTTCCTCATTGCCATTCTCTTCAATGAAATCAGTAATTGTTTCCTTAATTTGTTCTTTGAACAACCAGTTTTGAAGAATTAGATTATGTAGTTTCTAAATAAGTTTAAATCTGCCTTTCCATAAGCCCTTATTGATTATGATTTTCATTGCATTATGGCCTGAAAATTGCATTTATTATTTCTGTTTTTCTGCATTTGTTTGCAAAGTTTTTATGCCCTAGCACATGGTTAATCTTTATATATGTGCCATGTGCTGCTGAAAAGAAGATATATTCCTTTTTATCCCTATTTATTTTTCTCCAGGTATCTATTCGTTCTAATTTTTCTAACATTTCATTCACTTCTCTCACTTCTTTCTTATTTATTTTTTGATTCAATAGGGGAAGGTTGAGGTCCCCCACTAGTATGGTTTTACTATCTATTTCCTCCTTAAGCTCCTTTAGTATTTCCTTTAGAAATCTGAATGCTGTACCATTTGGTGCATATTTGTTGAGTACTGATATTTCTTCATTGTTTATACTGCCTTTTATCAAGATGTAATTACCTCCCATATCTCTTTTAATGAGATATAATTTTACTGTAGCTTTGTCTGGGATCATAATTGCTACTTTTCTCTTCTTTGTCTCAGTTGTAGCTCAGTAAATTCTGCTCTACTTCTTACCTTTACCTTCTATGTGTCTACCTGCCTCAAATATGTTTCTTATAGACAACACATGGTAGGATTCTTTTTTTTAATCCATTCTGCTATATGCTTCCTTTTTATTGGTAAGGACATCCCATTCACATTTACAGTTACGATTACTAGTTATCCTTTTTTTGAAAGTACATTTAGTTCTAGCTCATATCCTACTGAGTTCTGGGTTCTTCCAAGCTCTTGGGAAGTTAGAAGATTTCATCCTCATGTAGTAGCAACCTACCAGTCAGGTGTGAATTAAAGAAAAGTTTTCAAAGTCTTATATATTGAAATGGAACCAAGTGATGAATATGTCTGCACATGTACTGTATAACATATAAGGCAGGGGAAATCTGAACACAACCAAAGGACGGGACCTCCAATAGATAATCCTTTCATTACGTGAGCAACATAGTTGGTTTCATTTATATTACAATACCTAGTTGCATCCATAATTTCCAAATTTGACTACTTGTTATTCCCTAGAAATGACAATTTCAATTTCTTGAAAGATAAGTCTAAGCTCCTTTTTAGAACATGACTTTTTGGAAGCCTAATAATTCTTAGATGATCTTTCCTGGATTTATTTTCTAGGTCAGTTGTTTTTCAAATGAGAAATTTCACATTTTCTTCTATTATTTTCATTATTTTTACTTGGATTGCTTCTTGATATCTCATGAAGTTATTTCCTTCCACTTGCTCAACTCTAATTTTTAAGACATACTTTTCTTGAGTGAACTTTTGTACCTCCTTTTCAATTTGGCCATTTATACCTTTAAGGAAGTTCCTTTCCCATCCATGTGCCCTTGCACATACTGTTCCCCATGCCCTTCCATCTACATTTCTATTTCTCCTAATCCTTATGTGCCTTTAAGAGTCAGCTCATGTGTAATCTCTTATAAGAATTTTTCTTGATCCTCACAAACCCAGTTGCTAGTGTTTTTCTTTCCACCAAATTTCTTTGTATTTACTCTGTATATACTTATTATTTACTTTTTTGTGTGTTTGAAGGCAAGTACCATTTTGCTTCTCTTTGTAACCCCAAGATCTACCAAAATGCCAAGTATGGAGAAGCAGAGGCAAGAAGGTGGAGAATAAACACAGTCGTCTCACTTGATTCCTATTAACAACTATAACACCTAGATGTGAATTTCAAAGCAGCATATCCACAAAAAAGATGGGGTAAAATAATTTTTCATCCCCCCAAAATTTAGAAGGTCAAGATGAAAAATCTATTTCATCCCATGGAAGTGGAGTGCAAAGTAGCAGGTCAAAGCAGGTCCTTGGGACCACCTAAATCACCAGGAAAGACTTCTTGAACTCTCAGACATCAAGGGTAAAGGAAGTTAGACAACTTGTAAGAAGGGAATTACAAACATCCCTTTGCTATCTCAGGGTACAAGATTCTTCTCACCTTTCCAATGTGTAGATCCAAGTTTCAGTCTGGATTACAGCCTCAGGGTGAAGAAGAACATTATCACATGAGTATTTGTGGCCACAGGATAGCAGGGTACTCTGGTCACAGATCCAAGGTGGAAATGAGTGATTGTGGTTGCTCACAGACTGGAGAATCAGTCAGGAAACTATTAAATTCATCTCACCTTAGATCATACCATCTTGGAAAAACTGAAAATTTATAGGTTCCCAGAGCTAGCTTTGAAAACAACTGCCAAAAGAACCTGAAGCTTAAAAATAGTTCTACCTTCATCAAAGTTATTGAGCGAAACTTTATTTTTTTTAAGTTAAAAGAAAAGAAAAAGGATGGAAAATGAGCAAACAAACAACAACAAAAAACACCCTCAACATAAAAAGTTATTTTGAGGACAGGGAAGACCAAAACACAAACTCAGAAGAAGACAACAAAGTCAATACTGCTACATCCAACACCTCCAACAAAAATAGAAACTCCTCTTAAGCCCAAAAATAAAAATTCATAAAAAAACTCAAAAAGGATTTTATAAATCAAATAATTGAGGTAGAAGAAAAATTTGGAAAATGATACAGGAAAATCATGAAAAAATAGAGTCAACAGCCTGGTAAAGGAGGCATGAAAATACTAAATAATATATTAACTTTAAAAAAATGATCCAATTAGTAAAAGAGGTACAAAAATACAGTCAGGAGAAGAACTTCTTAAAAGGCATAATCAGCCAAATGGAAAAAAGTACAAAAATTCACTGAAGAAAAACAACTTTTTAAAAAGCAGAATTGGCTAAGTGAGAGGTAAAAAAGCTCACTCAAGAAAATCATATATTAAAAAGTAAAACTGAACAAGTGGAAGCTAAAAACCTCAAGATACACTGAAAAATAATCAAAGTGAAAATAATGAAAAAATAGAAGAAAATGTGAAATATTTCATTTGAAATACAACTGTAGTAGAAAATAAATCCAGGAGAGATTATCTAAGAATTATTGGACTACCTAAAAGCCATTATCAAAAAAAGGAGCTCAGATATAATCTTTCAAATCGAGGAAAACTACCCTGATATTGTAGAAGAATAGGCTAAAATATAAATTGAAAAAAATCTACTAATCATCTCCTAAAAGAGATCCCCAATGGATAATCTACACAAATATTATAGCCAAATTCCAGAACTCCCAGTTCAAGGAGAAAATTTTACAAACAGCCCAAAAGGCACGAGTCAAATTTGGTGGAGTTACTTGAAAATGACAGGATATTTGGCAGCTTCTGCATTAAAGGATTGGAGAGCTTAGAATATAATATTGCAGAAGACAGTGGAATAGGACTTCAACCAAGAATCATTTACTCGGGGAAACTGAGCATAATCCTTCTAGGGGAAAATGAATATTCATACAAATAGTGGAATTTTAAACATTCCTAGTGAAAAGATCAGAGCTGAATGAAAAATTTGACTCTCAAATGCAAGAATCAAAAGAATCATAAAAAGTAAACTGGAAAGAGAAAACAAAAGGATATTCAATAAAATTAAATTGTTTAAATTCCTAAATGGAAAGATGATTCTTGTAACTCTTTTAAAAATAATTTTATCATTATTAGAACAGTTAGATGGAATATGAATAGACAGAGTGCAGTAGTGTAAATTGAATAGGATGGGATAATACTTAAAAATATAAAATTAAGGGATTAGAAAGAGGAATACATTGGGAGAAGGAGGAAGAGAGAAATAGATTGAGGTATATTATCTCACATAAAAGAAGCAGAAAAGAACTTTCAGAGCTTAGTAGAAGATGAGGAGATGGGGGAAGCACCTGAATCTTATTCTCATCAGAATTGGTTCAAAGAAGGAAGAACATGCACAATCAATTGGGTATAGAAAGCTCTCTTGTCCTCTAGGATAGTAGGAGGGGAAATGGAAAGGGAGGGGCTGTTGATAGAAAAGAGAAAAATATTGGGAGAAATGTTGGTCAGAAACTAAACACTTTTGAGGACATACAAAATGAAAGGATAGAAAAAATGGTTAAACAGGGGTGGAAGTAGGATGGATACTAATATACAGTAATCATGTGAAAAAAATTAAAATCTCTAATAAAAGTTTCATTTCTCAAATATATAAAGAAATGAGTCAAATGTATAAGAATATCAGTTATTCTCTAGTTGATAAATGGTCAAAGGATATGAACAAGCAGCTCTCAGACAAAGTAATTATAACTCTCTCTAGTCATGAAAAATGTTCAAAATCACTATTAGCTAAAGAAACACATATTATAACAACGCTTAGGAACCACACCATACCAACTAGATTGACTATTATGATAGAAACAGAAATCACAAAAATTGGAGCAGATATGTGGAAAGATTGAGATACTAAAATACATTGTTGGGGGAGCTGTGAACTGACTGAACCATTCTGGAGAGTAATGTAAAAATATTTCCTGGTCTATAAAACAGTTCATACTCTTTGATCTAACTATATAGTTAGTAAATTTCTATCCCGAAGAGATAAAAACTAAAAAGAAAAGAGCCTATATGTATGAAAATATTTAAAACAGCTCTTTTTGTGGGAGCAAAGAATTGGAAAGTGAGGAGATAACCATCAAATGAGGAATGGCTGAGTAAATTGTAGTTTGTAATGGAATACTATTGTGCTGTAAGAAATGAAAAGCAGGAAGATCTCAGAAAAAACCTTAAAAGACTTATATGAACTGAAGCAAGGAGACCCAGGAGAATATTGTACAGAGTGAAAATAATACTGTACAATGAATGTCTATTAATAACTTAGTTATTCTCAGCAATACAGTGATCCAAAACAGTCCCAAAGGACTCATGATAAAAAAAATGCCATCTGCTTCCAAAGAAAGAATTGATTGTCTGAATCCAGACGAAAGCATTTTTTCACTTTCTTTCTCAATATTTTTTGTTAGAGTTTCTTTCCACAAAAGGATTAATATGGAATAATTTTTACATGATTGTACATGTAAAATCCATATCAGGTTGCTAACCAACTTAGCAGGGAGGATAGGGAGGGACAGAGAATTTGAGACTAAATTCTTTTTGTTGTAAACTATTTTTACATGTAATTGGGGAAAAATTAAACTACATTTAAATTTAAAAACCATGCCATGTATTATGCCAAATATGCTTACTATGCCAAGAACATAGTAGGTTTTTATTTAAAGTGCTTATGGAATGAATGGAATTTTCATTCAATCAATAAACATTTATTGAGTGTCTACTATGTTCCAACAACTATGCTGTGTTGGAGACACAAAAAGAGGCAAAAGACAGTCCCAGCCTTCAAAGGGCTTGCAATCTATTTGGTGAGATAATATACAAACAAATATCTACAAAACAGCTATATAATGTGATAAATGTGAAATTATTAACAGGAAAAAATCTAGAATTAATAGGGGTTGGGAGAGTTTTCGTGTAGACAACAAGATTTTAGTTGAGACTTAGAAACCAGGAAGTTGTCAGTACAAGAGAGACAGGATTCCACACATGGCTGGGGGAGCCAGAGAGAATGCTCAGACCTGAAAAAATTGAATGTTTTCTCTTGAAACAGTCAAGAGGTCAGTGTCATTGAATTGAAGGGCAGTACATGTCAAGGAGTAATGTATAAAAAGACTTTTAAGGTAGGAAGGGGCAAGATTATAAAGGAATCTTATCAGTAACAAAATAGCTTCCAGTGGTGTAGTTTACAAATCTGTTTGTGCCTTCTCATCCCATAATTCATGTTAACAGCTTCCCCATAATACTATGTAGATTATCTATTGAATACCCTGGAGATCTTTCACTGAAGTCTTTTAACCTTCCATGGATACTAGTACCATACTCTGGTTATCTGTGTTTTACTCATCATCCTTGTTAGACACACAAAGGAAACCAGCATTCTTCTTTTTCTTTTTAGATACTTCTTACATCATTTCTTCAATACACTTCATGAATCATTGGTGAAATACTGCAGTCATCTTATGCCCGCCATATGTCTCTTCTTTGTCCTTTGGATCACCCACAATGTTGATTCTTCAGAGATCATGATGTTCTATGTCAGTGATGGCAAACCTTTTAGAGACCAAATGCCCTCATGCCACATGTGAGCCACCTCCTTACCCCAGACAGTGAAGGGAAGAAGTGCTCCCATTGGGCTACTGGTTAGAGGGGTGGGTAAAGTGAGAAATGTCCTCAGACACCCATGAGGAGAGGGAAGGAAGCAGCATTTCTAGCACATGTGTCATGGGTTCACCCATACAGTTCCATGTCTTATAGTTATGTAGTATTGAAATTTGGGTAGATTCAAACTACTACATTATTCTAATCTGAGGCAAAAGAAGCAGGAAAAAATTTTTTTTCAATGGCCATTAGAATGGAAAATAACTTTGTTGAGAAAATTTATGGTTCACAGACCACATAAAATAATCTTATATTTTTACTGGTACATGTATGTAATCCAACAACAACAACAACATACACACATACACACACACCTCTCTCCATCCTCAAACCAGGTACCTGAAATTTGTAGAATTCTTTTCACTAATTTGAAATTTGTAGAATTTGTAGTATCTGAAATTAATGGAATTAATTCTTTTCACTAAACAGAAAATGGAAGGAAATAAGTGGAGGGAAGGATGAGAAGCAAGGATATGCAAGTATATTAAGAAAGAGAATTGGCTATTAATGATGAAGCAAATAAATTTGAGTCGCCAGCCTCCCAGGTGTATGCTTTTTTCACCTACTGTATGCCTTCTCTGCCCACTCCACCCAGCATGCTTCAAATTCTGCTTCATATACTCTCCTCTATCCTAATCTACTCCAAAATCTTTACTTCCTTTGCAATATTCACATTTTAGTTAAGTATAAAAAGCCTTAAGCTAGATGGACAAAGTTTAACAGTGATGCTTCAACAATGAATTAGGAGTTAGAGGCAGCCGTTTTACTGTTAAGGCTGACCTTATTAGAAAGAACAAGCTAATAAAAAGAATTCAAGGGTGAAGATTGAGCTATTAGAACAGGACATGGAGAACAGAAGAAAAAATAACAACAGGAGAATTGAGTATTGAAAGTATGAAAAAGATGCAAAATGATGCAAAGGGAAAATAATGAAAAGATGACATATCTAGGACAAACAATGGAAAGGGGGCAGAGGAAGAAAATCTCTAGACACAGAACACAGAAGGCATAAAAAGCAAGTTTGGAAAGAGAAATGGGAAAGAAAGCTGACAAAATATACAAATAGTAAGGAAGATTTTTTTTTGTTGTTGTTCATTTCATTATTTGGATTTGCATGAAATTAACAAGCTTGAATGGTTTTCAAGCAAACTATGATTTAGCTTTAGCTTCATTGTTCACAAAAGGAACAAGATGAAAATTTCAGATGAAAAGCTCACCACCTTCTTGAAACTGAGCCTGCTTAGAAATGATATATCACCCTCATTTTTGTGCTGAAAAATGGAAATTATGCAGGTTTGCAGAAATACTGTCTTCTTAGAAGGCAATATTTTTTAAGATGATAGCCCAACAGGGTTGCTTAGCATCTTAGAAGTTATCCATGCCAGTTTGAGGATCCTGTAGTTTCTTTGGAAGCAAAGGGTCTTTGTCAAATTAAATTTTATTCCAAGCTCTGTCTATCAGTTCTCTTATCTGTTCAGGATGAATCCTTTTGATAACAACAGTCTTTTTCTGTCTCTATTTCTCCTTGACTCTCTGTCTCTCTCTGCCTTTCTCTCTGTCTCTCTATCCCTATCTCTCTCCCTCTTTCTCTATCTCTCTGTTTCTATATGTCTTTGTCTCTCCCTCCATCTGTCTCCCTCTCTTTCTGTATCTGTGTTTGTAGGACTTCATGTCTTTCTTTCTCCTTCATTCTCTCTCCCCTTTCTCTTTTAATCTCATCCTCCACCCCTTTTCCCCTTTCTCCTTGACTTTCTTCTCTCTTTTTTTCTCTTCCTCTCCCTTTTCCTGCAAATTATCAGCACTAAAAACCTTACTGAGGCAAAGCTAAAAGACTGAGAACAGATTGAGAACTTTTTTGGTCAACTCCTAAAATAAAATAGCAATAATTGCCAGTGCAGCCAGCAATTACCTACATTACAGCAGCGTTAAACAATAACATAAACAAGACTAGATTTCAACAGAAAATAATTCTATATCCCAGAATAGGGAGTTTGAAATGAAAGCACTTACTTCAGTGACTCATTAAGAGTTCTCTATTAGAAAATCACAAAAAATTATTTGCATGACAATCGTCAGAATTCAGATGAATCTATGATCAATTACCATTCGAGCTGTGTGCTTATAATGTAATAAAGAGACAAATACTTTCATTGAAGAGTGAGATGAGCCACATTTGTTCCTATTATGGATAAATAATAAAATTCTTTGCAAAGTATTTGCTATACACAATGAAAAGTAGTATTCAACTTGGAGTAACAGGATCTGAGTTTGAATTTGAATCTTTCTGCTGCCTACTGCATATGGCCTTGGGCAAGACCTTTTTGGAGGGAAGTCTTAGATTTTTATCATCGTTAAAGTCAGAGCTATGGGTTAGATAATACCTCTAAATACCTTTTAGTTTCTAAGTTTATAATCTCTGATCTCTCAATAAACCACCTAATATCTGTAGAAAGCAAGTTTCAGAGAAAGCCAATATTTAAAAAGCCATGATTTCATCACTGCAGGAATTTCTCCTACAAGTAGGGATTATTCATAATTAAGAATAAGAACCATAATACCATTTATGTTAGATGTCATGGTTTGCAAAGTGATTTTACAAATGTTACTTCACTATCCCTATTCGTTAGGGGCTATCAGAGAATTTGTATTCCATTAGCAAAGCTTTCAAAATCCCGGTATTATCTTCATGCCAAAAAAAAAAAAAGAATTGGCATAAGACTTTGGTGTCAATGTTAATTTTATTTAAACGTTTCAATCACATGTGACTTTTCATAATCTCATTAGGGATTTTCTTGGCAAAGACACTCCAGTGGTTTGCCATTTCCTTCTTCAACTCATTTTACAGATGAGGAAACTAAGGCAAGCCAGGTTAAGTAACGTGTCCAGGGCCACACAACTAATAAGTATGTAAGATCTGATTTGAATTCACAAAAATTAGTTTTCCTAACTCCAGGACTAGCACTCTATTTACTGTTAGATACCTAGCAATCTCTCCTTGTCATAGAACATACAATGAAATAAGATTATTTTGTATCCTTTACTAATAATATCATTCAGATGAAAGAAACAGAAAGACAGATAGTTGGTATAACCCTGATTATGGTATGGGAGCCACAGCTAATATATCTATGGGAGACAACTAAACCACCTATCACTCTCTCACCTTAGCTTCATGAGAGCCTTGGGTTACTCTAGTATCTAAGCAGCCCCAGAATTATAGCTTCTGCTCCCTCAAAACTAGCAGAAGCAAGTGCCAAACCTAGACAGTCAATCTGTACCCAAATTCAGTCCTTACAAATCCTATTCTAGACCCCAAAATCTAATACGAGGAGGGATCATAGGAACATTAATTTAGAGCATAGGGAGACTTAAGAGGTCATTGACTGCAACTCCCTCATTTCATGAATGAGAAAATTAAAGCCAAGAGAGTTAAATGATATGCCTGAAGATCCACAGGTAATATGTGCCTGATGTGAAATTTGAACCCAGTTCCTCTGTTTCCAGAGTCATTAATATTTTCACTGCACCATTTCACTACAACAAAAAGGGTAATGGGAAAGACTGAAGTATCCCGATCACCCTAGGGGTGGTGATCATAGTGGTAGACAGAAAGTAAGAAATGGGGATAGGGTGGTCCAGAAAAGTGACTGCATTTTCCCATATCTATGGGTCAGGGCCAAGAGCCTCAACCATCAGAAACTTTGGTCACTTTGCTAAGGTTATAATTAAATGATGATTTCTATTCTGCCATTTATTTCAATCCTCATTCTGATACCATTTTCAGAATATATATTAAAAAAAGATAAAGTTAGTTCTGCTACAATACATGTTTCAAAAGAGATGAATTTGTTCCAATGAAATTGATATATTAGGGAATATTTTGATCATATCTCTAATTTCTAGTTTGCTTCTGCTTGATTTCTTTAGGAAGGAACAGCAATAAAGCAGAAAACACCCTTATTTCATAATAAACCAACAAGCTGTAGCCACTCTGATACCCACTTCAACAAGCAAACTTCAAGTCTTTATCAAGGTAAAGTGCCACCTTTATTGTATTCCCAGTGTAGTAGATGTGGACAGAGAAGGACTGGACCACCCCACGCAACTTAAATCACAACCCACTTCCATCATGCACTCCAGAGCCAGAGTTGAGGCTTGTCCAGTTTACTCAAGCAACCTGGAATGTAGTCCAAACAGTAGCCCAAAGCCACAGGCAGAGGTCACTTTTTGTTATACATATATACCATTGCATCAGTACTGATTTTATTCACTTTCTTGTTCTGGAAAAAGTTGATTTCTAAATTAATTTTGAAATTAGTACATACAAGTTGGAAGAATTCTTTTTCACTCGTCCATAAACTATGACTCCTATTCCTAATGCCTCAGAGTGTTTCCATAATATAGTTCCGTTCTTCAGGAATTTTCCAACTGTCCTGGACTTGTGTGTGTGTGTGTGTGTGTGTGTGTGTGTGTGTTTGGTTGATTTTCTAATCATCTTATTAAAAAGGCAAAAAATTTGAGCTTTTTAGATGTCAGCAGCAAACCTGTTCTGTCACTTTTTTGGTTGAGGGCAGTGGGGAGAAACTGACCCAATGTCATAGAATCACTGTGTTGCTTTCTGGTTTCCTTGACAGTCCAAAGAAAGAGTAATGCTTACAAAACATTTTACTGTTTAAAAGTTTTGAATAAAACATGCTAACCTTGTCATACTAAGTGACAGACAGAAATGTCACCATTGTTTGCCTGGGACAAATAATCCATATACTTCATGTATAATTCATCTGATCTTTAAGAATGTTTAACAATATTGAATTTAGATAAATTTCAATGCTATGGTGCATCAAGCTTCCTTTATCAATTTACACATATGCCTCATCAATTTAAGTCTTCATCTGTATTACTCTATCTCTGTATTAACCATGACAGCCCTGGAAGGTGTTCCTATTTTCAGAGAAAATTTATATCTGTATTGTCTATATTACAATTTTCTGTCTCCTCCCTGTGATGTTCTTTCTATCAGTAGTTAACTTAGTAACCTCAATAAGCCAAGGTTGTAAATCCATCACCAAAGTACTAGTTGCAAAGGCAGGTATCTAACTATAGCCTTTTCCCTCAGAGCCCTCAGACTCCAGATAGGGATTGAAGAACTAGTCTAGATAAGATTTCAATCCCTTCTAAAATAAGATTGCGATGGCTTCCAAAACCTCTCTGTCAATCAAAGCTAACCAAGGACAGGTCTGAAAATGAATGTGCTTGGGGGTAAAAGAGAGGGACAAGACCGCTTTAAATGTTGACTGGGCAAGCTAGAATTCCCTTTGATATGAAAAAGAAATAAATGATGCTGGCAATCTCTTTCTACTGTATGTTCTCTCAACCAGCTGACTGGTACTGCCCATCTTGTGGCTTTCCTGAGTACTAAGTCTGAAAAAATATATTTTCCCTGTAGTCTTCATCTTGTGGAATCAGCATCACTGCAAACAAAAAAGGAAACAGAGCAGCAGAAACTGGTCCACAATACAGCTGGAAAATAAAACACCATGGAAACTCTTAAAGAACAATTGATTCATTGAGCTTAGGCACAAATTGAGCAGCAAAATGTAAATGAAATTGAATTCTCCAGAAGCCTTTTCTGAAGGGATATTTTTTGTTTTGTTTTGTTTTAGGAAGGGTGACTTTCATCATTTCCATAAAATTTAATTTCTTCAAGCTCCCTCCCTTCATCACATATCCCTTCTTTGCCAAGGTTTTTTTTTCCTTTTCTCTCAGCTTTTATCATGGAAAGCATCTTAACTTCCCTAAGGTCTCATTTTCCTACAATTAAGAATAATGGATAAAAGTCCATAACTTTTCAACTAGAGAATAAAATGAGTTTGGTAAATTTATCTTAAATAACACTTTAGTAAAATTAAATGTATTTTTGACTGCTAAAAGAGTCATCCATTGAATATTACAAGACAAAAGATACATATTTAACTATTCTTTGCATTTATACTTATATATAATTCATATACATACAATAGGGCTATGTATATATATACATACAGTAGGGGTATGTATACATGCAAGAAACATGTGAGATCAGTTTAAAATGGAGATAATGACAGCTAGCTCCCAGGGTTGTTGTGGGGATCAAAGAAGATATTTGTAAAGTGCTTGCCACATAGTGTCCTATAAAAGTTGGACATTATTATTAGGGGGAGGGAGGTGATGCAGTAGATAAAGCATTAGGTCTAGAATCAGGAAAGGTGAGTTCAAATCCAGGTTCATATACTGTGCAAGTCATTTAACTTCTGCCTCAATTCCCTTCTGTGTAAAATTGCCATAATTACAGCACCAACTTCCCAGGGTCACAATGAGTACTAAATGAAATGATAATTGTAAAACCCTTAGCACAGTGTCTGGCACATAGTAAAATCTATATAAATACCAATTATTTTACTATCATGAATACATTTTCAACTGTATAAGCTTTAAGGTGAAGTGGGCATGGTCAAATGGCTGGCAAGCTAAGAAGACTCAAGTTCAAGCCCTCCCTCTGACATATCAACTCTCTGACCTAAGGCAAGTCATTCAACTTCTGGTCCTCTGGGAAATGCTCTATTAGTTGCAGAGAAAATGCTGGCCTGAATTGGAATAAGGTATTTCTTTGTCTGAAAATTCTCTATATAAATGAAATCAGAGACTCTCATTCCTTGTATTTTATGGAAAGAGTAGAGACAGGTTTTCAACAAAAAAGCTAATTTCTCACAACTTTTTTCAAAACAAAAGGAGACCAGGTAGGAAGAGGATATGTATTAAGTGTCTACAGCACCATGTTAAGCATAATTTACAAAAAATGTTCTTATTTGATGCTCACAACAACCCTAAGAGAGACAGAAATTATTATCATCACCATTTTTCAGTTTGTGAAACTGAGGAAAATAAAGGTTAAGTAAATTTCCCAAGGTCAAACTGTTAGTAGAAGATTGTTTAAAGAGTTTCAAGTTTCCTAGAGTAAAAAGTCAATTTAGACAAGTTAACATGTTTGACATAATCTATTGTAGTAGGGAGAATACCAGTTATGAGAGAAGAGAATAAGAACTGCAATTATACAAGAGCTTATGGAATCACTTTTTTTTGAATAGATGGGATAAATTTTGATTACTCTTAGCTAGAGTTTGCAAAATTTCTGGAAAAAGTCAACCTCTAAGACTGTGAAAGGGTTAACATCTTTCCCAAACTAGTTTACCAAAAGACTCAGTCATTGTTCAGCTTCCATCTCCCAAATACAATATATACATCCATGCAGTCTCATAATTTTTCAATAGATTGACTTCGATACAGAAAAACTTACTATCTGGAAAGAAGTCATTTTTATCCACTTTTGGCAAGTGGAATAAAAGCTGGGTCTATGAAATGATAATTCTGTGTTTGAAGAGACCGTGAAATTGGCAATAATTGACTTTTCAATACACCAAGAAATTTAAAGGACATTTTTGTTTGAATCAAGAACTTTCTTTAATTTTTTAAAAAAGATCTTGAGATATTTTGTTTTTAAATGGGCCTTTATATTATGCTTTTATGATATTGTAATGTATTTAAAATTAATGAATAATATTAATTTTAAAAATCAGTTATGGGGGCAGCTGGGTAGCTCAGTGGAGTGAGAGTCAGGCCTAGAAACAGGAGGTCCTAGGTTCAAACCCGGCCTCAGCCACTTCCCAGCTGTGTGACCCTGGGCAAGTCACTTGACCCCCATTGCCCACCCTTACCACTCTTCACCTATGAGACAATACACCGAAGTACAAGGGTTTAAAAAAAATCAGTTATGTTTGATGTTCTTAAATTCTAATAAAATTAATTCACTTAACTAAGCAATTGAGAGCATTGTAGCAGAGCCAAAAAAATTTGAGAATTAGGAGACCTAGCCTCCAGATTTAGTTTTACTATGAATAATATAAAGGAAGAGAGGGGAGAGGAAAAAGTATTTGTTTAGCTCCTACATGCCAGGCACTTTTCTGAGACTGAGCACTCTTATAAATATTATCTAAGTTAATATTTTTTTAAGTTAATGCAGTTTTATTAAACAAGAATGGTAGAACCAACAGATCCTGCTACTAATATAGTATCTGCTTTCATAGGAAAAATGAGAATATTTTTTTCTTTTTTATTCCATTGTCTCGAAGCTTGTATCTGGCTAGCCTATTGGTTGGATATCCAGTGGCTTTAATGGTTCTCATTTCTATGTGATATATTTGTCTCTTCCCCTCCTTCACTTTGCCTTCCCCTCTATTCCCCTCCCCTCCTCCCTTCCTCTCTCACCTCTCCACTTTTCATCTCTCCTTTCCTTTTTCTTATTCCTTCGTTTTTTCTCTTCCTTCTCCTTTCTTTCCCCTCTTTTCTCTCTCCTTTGCCTATTTCCCTGCTCTCTCTCTCTCCTCCCTCCTTACATGTTTCCTCCCTTCTTCCCCTTAATTAAAATTTCTCCTCACGTCCCTCTATTTTCCCTTTCTTCCTTTTCCTTCTCTTCCCATACCCCTCTTTTCTTCTCTCATTCACTCTCTCTGCCCTTGCCACTAGAAGACTAGTGTTAAAAAAAAGATATCAGTAAGAATATCATGAGATGCTTGGTCAAATTATATGCTGTAATCCAGAATGTTTCCCAATCTAGATGATTAAACATGGAATATAATTGAAGTGACAAGATTTGTCTTTTTTTAAAACATTTATTAATATTTATTTTTTAGAAAAGTTAACATGGTTACATTATTCATGCTCTTGCTTTCCCCTTCACCCTCTAAACTCCTCCCAAGGCAGATGCATATTTCCACTGGTTTTAACATGTGTCATTGATCAAGACCTATTTCTAAATTGTTGATAGTTGCATTGGTGTGGTAGTTTCAAGTCTACATCCCCAATCATGTCCTCCTCAACCCATGTGTTCAAGCAGTTGTTTTAATTCTGTTTCCACTCCTGTGGAATTCCTCTGAATGTGGGAAGCATTCTAGATATTCATTCACATCATAACCTCCTCCCATGAATGGATCTCAAGAATTTATCTCTTGTGCATTCTCTTCTCTTAATACATTCTTTAAAAATATTTGCTTGTTTATTTGTTAGATTTTTAGTTCTTTTTTAATATTTTTAGAAAAAAAAATTTTTATAGTTACATGATTCATGTTCTTGCTCTCTCATCCCAAACCTCCTCAAACCCCATAGCCTATATACATTTCCACTGGATTTTTCAAGACCTATTTCCATATTTTTGATAATTGTTCTAGTGTGGTCACTAAGAGTCTACATCCCAAATTATCCGCATCAACCCATATGTTCCAGCAGTTGTTTTTCTTCTGTTTCCACTCTTGTAGTTCTTCCTCTGAATGTGGCTAGTTTTCTTTCTCATAAGTCCCTCAGCCTTGCCCTGGATCCTTGCATTGCTGCTAGTAGAGAAGTACGTTACATTCAAATTTACCACAGTGTATCAGTCTCTGTGTACAATGTTCTCTTGCCTCTGCTCCTTTAAATCTGCATCAATTTTTGGAGGTCTTTCCAGTTCACATGGAATTCCTCCAGTTCATTATTCCTTTGAGCAAAATATTATTCCATCACAAACAGATACTATAATTTTTTCAGCCATTCCCCAATTGAGGGACAGACCCACTTTTTCTATTTTTTTGCCACCACAAAGAGCATGGCTATAAATATTTTTGTACATGTTTTTTCCCCTATGATCTCTTTGAGGTACAAACCCATCAATGGCAGGATCAAAGGGCAGGCAATCTTTTAGTGCTCTTTGGACATAGTTCCAAATTGCCATCAAGGATTTTTGGATCAACTCACAACTCCACCAGCAGTGCATTAATGTCCCAATTTTGCCACACCCCCTCCAACATTCATTATTCTCCCCTGCTGTCATTTTAGCCAGTATGCTGGGTGTGAGGTGATACCTCAGAGTTGTTTTGATTGACATTTCTCTAATTATTAGAGATTTAGAACACTTTCTCTGTGCTTATTAATAGTTTTGAATTCTTTATCTGAAAATTGTCTATTCATGTCTCTTGCTCATTTATTGATTGGGGAATGGCTTGATTTTTCATACAATTGATTTAGTTCCTTGTATATTCGAGTAATTAGACCTTTGTCAGAGTTTTTTGTTATGAAGATTTTATCCCCCAGTTTCTTGTTTCTCTTCGGATTTTAGTTGCCTTTTTTTGTTTGTACAAAACCTTTTTAATTTAATGTAATCAAAATTATTTATTTTACATTTTGTAATTTTTTTCTTACTCTTGCTTAGTTTTAAAATCTTTCCTTTTCCAGAGATCTGACAAGTATACTATTCTGTGTTCACTTAATTTACTTATAGTTTCCTTCTTTATATTCAAGTCATTCACCCACTCTGAATTTATCTTGGTGTAGGGTGTAAGATGTTGATCCAAACCTAATGTATCCCATATTGTTTTCCAATTTTACCAACAGCTTTTGTCAAATATTGGATTTTTGTCCCCAAAATTGGGCTCTTTGGGTTTTTCATACACTGTCTTGCTGATGTCACTTACCCCAAGTCTATTCCACTGATCCTCCCTTCTGTCTCTTAGCCAGTACCATATTGGTTTTTTTTTTTAAACCCTTAACTTCTGCGTATTGGCTCCTTGGTGGAAGAGTAGTAAGGGTAGGCAATGGGTGTCAAGTGACTTGCCCAGGGTCACACATCTGGGAAGTGTCTGAGGCTGGATTTGAACCTAGGGCCTCCCATCTCAAAGCCTGACTCTCAATCCACTGAGCTACCCAGCTGCTCCCTGTACCATATTGTTTTGATGTCCACTGCTTCATAGTCTGGTACTGGTAGGCCACCTTCCTTCACATTTTTTTCATTATTTTCCTTGATATTCTTAGTGTTTTGTTCGTCCAAATGAACTTTATTATAGTTTTATATAATTCTGTAAAAAAGTTCCTTGGTAGTTTGATATATATGGCACTAAATAAGTAAATTAATTTGGTTAGGATGGTCATTTCTATTATGTTAGCTCATCTTACCCATGAGCAATCAATGTTTTTCCATTTGTTTAGATCCAGTTTTAATTGTGTAGAAAAGGTTTTGTAGTTGTGGTCATATAATTCCTATGTTTATTTTGGTAGATACATTCCTAAGTATTTTATATTGTCTAGGGTGATTTTAAATGGTGTTTCTCTTTCTATCTCTTGGTGCTGTGATGTGTTGGAAATATACAGAAGTGCTGCTGATTTATATGAATTTATTTTGTATGCTGCAACTTTGCTAAAGTTGTTGATTATTTCTACTAGCTTTTTAGTTGATTCTCTAGGATTTTTTAAGTAGACCATCATATCATCTGCAAAGAGTGATAACTTAGTCTCTTAATTGCTTGTATTAATACGTTCAATTTCTTTTTCTTCTCTAATTGCTGAAGCTAGTGTTTCCAATACAATGTTGCATAATAGAGGTGACAATGGGCATCCTTGATTCACTCCTGATCTTATTGGGAAGGCTTCTAATTTATCCCCATTGCATGATGCTTGTTGATGATTTTACATATATACTGTTTATAATTTTTAAGAAAGGTCCTTCTATTCCTATACTTTCTAGTGTTTTCAATAGGAATGGGTGTTGTATTTTGTCAAAGGCTTTTTCAGCATCTCTTCAGGTAATAATGTGATTTTTTTGTTTGTTAGATCGTTGATATGGTCAATTATATGGATGGTTTTCCTAATGTTGAACCTTCCTTGCATTCCTGGTATAAATCCCACCTAATTCTAGTTAAGATTTTGGCATCTATATACATTAGGGAGATTGGTCTGTAGTTTTCTTTCTCTGTTTTTGGTCTGCCAGGCTTTGGAATCAGTACCATATTTGTATCATAAAAGGAATTTGGTACAACTCCTTCTTTGCATATTATGTCAAATAATTTGTATGGTATTGGGATTAGTTGTTCTTTGAATGTTTGATAGGATTCAATTGTGAATCCATCAGGTCCTGGTGATTTTTTCTTAGAGAGTTCTTTGATTGCTTCTTCAATTTTTTTTGGTATTGCATTATTTAAGTATTCTATTTCTTCTGCTGTTAATCTAGGCAATTTATATTTTTGTAAATATCTATGTCACCTAGATTGCTATATTTATTGCCATATAATTGGGCAAAATAGTTTTTAAGGATTGCCTTAATTTCCTCATCATTAGAGGTGAATCTCCCTTTTCATCTTTGATACTGTTAATTTGGTTTTCTTCTTTCTTTTCTTTATTAGATTGACCAGTACTTTGTCTATTTTATCTGTTTTTTCAAAATGCCAGCTTCTAGTCTCATTTATTAATTCAGTAGTTCTTTTACTTTCAATTTTATTAATTTCTCCTTTGATTTTTAGTATTTCTAATTTAGTTTTCATCTGGGGATTTTAAATTTGTTCATTTTCTAGTTTTTTAAGTTGCATGCCCAATTCATTAACCTCTGCCCTCCCTAATTTGTTAATATATATACTCAGTGATATAAATATTCTCCTTAGAACTACTTTGGCTGCATCCCATAGGTTTTAGTAAGAAGTCTCATCATTGTCATTGGCTTCAATGAAATTATTAATTGTTTCTATGATTTATTCTTTCATTAACTTATTTTGGAGAATCATTTTATTTAATTTCCAATTAGTTTTTGGTTTGCCTCTCCATGTATTCTTACCAATAACTATTTTTATTGCATTATGATTTGATAGGGTTGCATTTATTATTTCTGCTTTTTTGCATTTGTTTGCCATGTTTCTATGCCCTAGCACATAGTCAGTCTTTGTGAATGTTCCATATGCTGCTGAAAAGAAGGTATATTCCTTTTTGTCCCTATTTATTTTTCTCCATATATCTATTTTTCTAGGAATTCATTCATCTTTCTTATCTCTTTCTTATTTATTTTTTGGTTTGATTTATCTAGATCTGATAGGGGAAGGTTGAGGTCAACAAGTAGTATAGTTTTGCTATCTGTTTTGTCCTTAACTCCACTAGCTTCTCCTTTAGAAATTTGGATGTTATACCGTTTGGTGCATACATGTTGTGTACTGATATTTCTTCATTGTTTATATAGACTTTTATCAGGATGTAATTAACTTCCATATCTCTTTTAACCAGATTTATTTTTACTTTGACCCTGTCAGAAATCATGATTGCAACTCCTGCCTTCTTTTTCTCATTTGAAGCCCAAAAGATTTTGCTACAGCCTTTCATTTTTAATCTATTTATATCTGCTTGTCTCATGTGTGTTTCTTTTAGAAAACATATGGTAAGATTTTGTTTTCTAATTCACTGTGCTATTTGCTTCCATTTTATGGGCATGTTCATTCAATTCACATTCAGAGTTATAATTATCAACTGTGTATTCCCAGACATTTTGATTCTCTCTCCTTGTCCTGCCCTTTCTTCTTTCACTATTTCCTTCTATACCAGTGTTTTGTTTATAATAAGTTGTCCTAATTCGTTCTGTTGTATTTCTGTCTCTCCCCTCTCCCTAACTTATTCCCCTCTTACTCCTCTTTAGGGTCTTTTTAAGCTATCTGCTACTGCCCTCTCCCTTCCTAGTGTTGCTTCCCTCCCCACCAGTCCTTTTTTTACCCTTCTACTTCTCTATAGGGTGCAAATCAATTCTCTACCCCAATGGATCTGATTGTTCTTCCCTTTTTAAGTTGATTTAAATGCATTTAAATATTAAATATTTCCTCTCTCCAACCTCTTTACCATTCCGGTGAATTGATATTCTCCCCTGTTTGCCCCACACAGTTCTTTATAAAATATAAATTTACTCCATTTTGGTTTTTTTTTTTCATTTTTCTTAATATCATCTCTTTTCCCCCTCTAGTTTGTGTGTGTGTGTATGTTTGTGTGTGTGTGTGTGTGTGTGTGTATCTTGACATTTCATCCTATACAGTTTGTCACTGTTCCCTCTAAGTAAAATTCTTCTAGTTACCCTATTGATAATAACTATTTTTAATATTTGCCAATATCTTCTTTTCTTTTAGGGATACAAATTGATTGAAATTATTGGGTCCCTTAAAGAAAGATATTTTTTTCCTTTCCTCTACTCGCTTAATTACTTTATGGTGATTCTCTTGCGTTCTGTGTTTGGGCAGCAAACTCTTTGTTTAAGTTTTTTTTGTTTGTTTGTTTTGTGAATGCTTCGAAGTCCTGAATTTTATTAAATGACCATACTTTCCCCTGCAAAAATATAGTCATTTTTACTGGATAGTTGATTCTTTCTTGTAGACCCAATTCTCTTGCCTTCCAGAATATTATGTTCCATGCCTTCTGGTCCTTCAATGTAAATGCAGCCAGATCCTGTTACCCTAACTGCTTCCCTGGTATCTGAATGACTTCTTTTTAGCAGCTTGTAATATTTTTTTCCTTGGTCTGGTAGTTTTTGAATTTGGCTATAACATTCCTGGAAATTGTCAGTTGTAGATTAAATGTAGGAGGTGATCAGTGGATTCTTTCAATTTTTACTTTTCCCTCTTGTTAGAGAATGTCAGGGCTGTTTTCTTGGATAATTTCCTGTAGGATGATGTCTAAACTTTTTCTTTTGTCATGATGTTCTTGTAAACCAATAATTCTTTTTTTTCCATTTTTAATATTTATTAATATTCATTTCCAACCTATCTACATGCTTCATACCCCTACCTTCCCCTTCACCCCCCCGCATTCCCCCCACCCACAGCCGACGCACACCTCCACTGGCTGTAACCTGTGTCCCCGTTCAGGGCCCATTTCCACGTTGCTGTTAGTTGCATCTGTGTGGTCGTTTCGAGTCCACATCCCCAACCATGTCCGCCTCAACCCATGCATTCAAGCAATTGATTATCTTCTATTTTTCTTCTCCTGCAATTCCTCCTCTGAATGTGGGCAGCTCTCTCCACCATAAATCCCTCATAGCTGTCCCGCATCATTGCACTGCTGCTGGCACAGAAGTCCATCGCATTCGACTTTACCACAGTACATCAGTGTCTGTGCACAGTGCTCCCCTGGCTCTTCTCCCCTCACTCTGAATCACCCCCTGGAGGTCTCTCCAATTCACATGGAATTCCTCCAGTTTATTATTCCTTCTAGCAAAATAGTATTCTATCACCCACACATACCACAATTTGTTCAGCCATTCCCCAACTGAAGGACAACCCCTCATTTTCCAGTTTTTTGTCACTACAAAAAGCACAGCTGTAAATATTCTCGTACAAGTCCGTTTATCCACAATCTCCTTGGGGTACAAACCCAGCAATGGTGTGGCTGGATCAAAGAACAGGCACCCCTCCACAGCCCTTTGAGCATAGCCCCAAACCGCCAGCCAGAATGGCTGGATCAGTTCACAACTCCACCAGCAATGCACCAATGTCCCAACTTTGCCACATCCCCTCCAGCATTCATTACTCTCCCCTTCTTTCATTTTAGCCAATCTGCTAGGTGTGAGGTTATACCTCAGAGTTGTTTTGATTTGCATTTCTCTAATTATTAGAGATTTAGAACACTTTCTCATGTGCTTATTGATACTTTTGATTTCTTTACCTGAGAATTGCCTATTCATGTCTCTTGCCCATTTATCAATTGGGGAATGGCTTGATTTTTTATACAATTGTTTTAACTCTTTGTATATTTGAATAATTAGACCCCTGTCAGAGTTTTTTGTTATAAAGATTTCTTCCCAATTTGTTGTTTCCCTTCTCATTTTGACTACATTGTTTTTGTTTGTACTAAAGCTTTTTAGCTTGATATAGTCAAAACCATTTAATTTATATTTTGTAATTTTCTTTAACTCTTACTTGGTTTTAAAGTCTTTCCTTTCCCAGAGATCTGACAGGTATACTGTTTTGTGTTCACTTAGCTTATTTATAGTTTCCCTCTTTATGTTCAGGTCATTCACCCATTCTGAATTTATCTTGGTGTAGGGTGTGAGATGTTGATCTAAACCTAATCTTTCCCATATTGTTTTCCAGATTTCCCAGAAGATTTTGTCAAATAGTGCATTCATGTCCCAAAAGTTGGGCTCTTTGGGTTTATCATACACTGTCTTGTTGACATCATTAACCCCAAGTCTATTCCACTGATCCTCCCTTCTATCTCTTAGCCAGTACCATATTGTTTTGGTGACTGCTGCTTTATAGTATAGTTTAATATCTGATACTGCTAGGCCCCCTTCCTTTACATTTTTTTTCATTATTTCCCTTTATTCCAAATGAAATTTGTTATAGTTTTTCCTAATTCAGTAAAGAAGTTTTTTGGTAATTTGACAGGTATGGCACTAAATAGGTAAATTAATTTGGGTACAATTGTCATTTTTATTATGTTAGCTCATCCTACCCATGAACAATTAATGGCTTTCCAATTGTTGAGGTCTATTTTTATTTGTTTGGAAAGTGTTTTGTAGTTGTTTTCATATAATAGCTGTGTTTGTTTTGTTAGATAGATTCCCAAGTATTTTATATTGTCTAGGGTGATTTTAAATGGTGTTTCTCTTTCTACCTCTTGCTGCTCTAATGTGTTGGAAATATATAGAAATGCTGATGATTTATGTGCATTTATTTTGTATCCTGCCACTTTGCTAAAGTTGTTGATTATTTCTACCAGCCTCTTAGATGATTCTCTAGGATTTTTTAAGTATACCATCATATCTTCTGCAAAGAGTGATAGCTTAGTCTCCTCATTGCCTATTTTGATACCTTCAATTTCTTTTTCTTCTCTAATTGCTATTGCTAGTGTTTCTAGTACTATGTTGAATAATAGAGGTGATAATGGGCATCCTTGTTTCACTCCTGAATTATTGGGAAGGCTTCTAATTTATCCCCATTGCATATGATGATTGTTGATGGTTTTAGGTATATATTGTTTCTTATTTTTAGGAAGGGTCCTTCTATTCCTATACTTTTCAATGTTTTCAATAGGAATGGATGCTGTATTTTGTCAAAGGCTTTTTCAGCATCTATTGAGATAATCATGTGATTTTTGTTTCTTAGACTGTTGATATGGTCAATTATGTGGATGGTTTTCCTAATGTTGAACCATCCTTGCATTCCTGGTATAAATCCCACCTGATCATGGTGGATGATCTTCTTAATTACTTGCTGGAGTCTCTTTGCTAATATTCTATTTAAGATTTTTGCATCTATGTTCATTAGGGAGATTGGTCTATAGTTTTCTTTCTGTTTTTTTTTAACATTTATTAATATTCATTTTTAACATGGTTACATGATTCATGCTCCACCTTTCCCCTTCAACCCCACCTCCTGCACCCCACCCCACCCATGGCCGATGCGCATTTCCACTAGTTTTGTCATGTGTCCTTGATCAAGACCAATTTCCAAATTGTTGGTAGTTGCATTGGTGTGGTAGTTTCGAGTCCACACCCTCAATCACGTCCACCCCGACCCATGCGTTCAAGCAGTTGTTTTTCTTATATGTTTCCTCTCCTGCAGTCCTTCCTCTGAATGTGGGTAGCATCTTTACCATAAATCCCTCAGAATTGTCCTGGGTCATTGTATTGCTGCTGGTACAGAAGTCCATTACATTCAATTTTACCACAGTATATCAGTCTCTGTGTACAGAGTTCTTCTGGCTCTGCTCCTTTCCCTCTGCATCAGTTCCCGGAGGTCTCTCCAGTTCGCCTGGAACTTCTCCAGTTTATTATTCCTTTTAGCACAATAGGATTCCATCACCCGCAT
>NC_058130.1:242152346-242295174 GCF_016433145.1 Gracilinanus agilis
TAGGCAGTTTATATTTTTGTAAATATTCGTCCATATCTCCTAAATTGTTAAATTTATTGCCATATAATTGGGCAAAATAGTTTTTAATGATTGCCTTAATTTCCCCTTCATTAGAGGTGAGGTCTCCCTTTTCATCTCTAATACTGTCAATTTGGTTTTCTCCTTTCCTTTTTCTTATTAGATTGACCAGTACTTTGTCTATTTTATCTGTTTTTTCAAAATACCTGCTTCTAGTCTCATTTATTAATTCAATAGTTCTTTTACTTTCAATTTTATTAATTTCTCCCTTAATTTTTAGTATTTCTAATTTAGTTTTTATCTGGGGGTTTTTAATTTGCTCGCTTTCTAATTTTGTGAGTTGCATACCCAATTCATTAATCTCTGCCCTCCTTAATTTGTTAATATATGCACTCAAGGATATAAATTTCCCCCTGAGTACTGCCTTGGCTGTATCCCACAGAGTTTGGTAGGATGTCTCATCATTGTCATTCTCTTCCATGAAATTGTTGATTGTTTCTATGATTTCTTCTTTGACAATTTGGTTTTGGAGAATCATATTGTTTAATTTCCAATTGGTTTTTGATTTGCCTCTCCAGGTGCCCTTACTAATTATTATTTTTATTGCATTATGATCTGAGAAGATTACATTTATTATATCTGCTCTTTTGCATTTGTTTGCAATGATTCTATGCCCTATTACATGGTCAATCTTTGTAAATGTACCATGCGCAGCTGAAAAGAAGGTGTATTCCTTTTTTTCCCTATTTATTTTTCTCCACATATCAATTAAATCTAATTTCTCTAGGACTTCATTCACCTCTCTTACCTCTTTCTTATTTATTTTTTGGTTTGATTTATCTAGATCTGAAAGAGGAATATTTAGATCTCCCACTATTATGGTTTTACTATCTATTTCCTTCTTGAGCTCTGCCAGTTTCTCCTTTATGAATTTTGATGCTATACCACTTGGTGCATATATATTGAGCAGTGTTATTTCTTCATTGCTTACACTGCCTTTAATCAGGATGTAATGACCTTCCCTGTCTTTTTTAATCATATCTATTTTTACTTTGGCTTTGTCAGAGATCATAATAGCCACTCCTGCCTTCTTTTTCTCATCTGATGCCCAAAAGATTTTGCTCATACCCTTAACCTTGAACTTGTGTGTGTCTACCCGCCTCATATGTGTTTCTTCTAGACAACCTATGGTAGGATTTTGGTTTCTGATCCACTCTGCTATTTGCTTCCGTTTTATGAGCGAGTTCATCCCATTCACATTCAGAGTTACAATTGTTGTGTATTCACTGACCTTTTTGTATCCTCCCCTAGACCCACCCCTTCTTCTTACACTATTTTCTTTTAAACCAGTGGTTTGCTTTGAGCTGGTATCCCTTATCCCTTCCCTTGATTGACTTCCCTTTCTTCCCCCTCCCTTGTTATTCCCCGCTTTTTGTTTTTTTAAAGACCAAATGAATTCCCTCCCCCTTCTTCTCCCCTCCCTTTTTTGTCCTCCCCACTCCCCTGCTCCCTTTGTTTTATCCCTTCTGACTTTCTCAGTAGGGTTAGATAGAGTTTTTTATCCGAATAGATAATAAAGCTACTCTTCCCTCTCCGTGTTTATTACACTGAGAGTAAGGTTTGATTATGCTCTCTTCCTCTCCTTCTTATGGTAGTATTTATCCCCTCCCCTTCCCATGCCCTCTTTGTGAGTAATAGAATATCTTATTTTTCTTAGTTACTCAAATTTTTCTTGGTGTCCCCTACTATTCCCCCCCATCTTTCCCACCCCCCATGTCATCTTAGACCATTTAGTATCCTGTCCTCTCCCTATGAATTATTGTTCTGGTTGCTATAATAGTAAATATTATAATAGTGTATAGAGTTCACTACAGAGAATTATACATAGCATTTCTCCACCTAGTAATACAGATAATTAGATCTTATTTAAGCCCTTAAAGAGTCAAGCTTAAAAGATTATGAGTTTTCTTTCTTTTCCCTCTGTTTCTTATTTACCTTTTCATCTTTCTCTTGATTTTTGTGGTTGAGTGTCAAACTTTCCATTTAGTCCTGGTCTCTTTTGTGCCAAAACTTGGAATTCTTCAATTTTGTTGAATGCCCATACTTTCCCTTGCAAGTATATGGTTAGTTTCGATGGGTAGTTGATTCGTGGCTGAAGGCCCAACTCTCCTGCCTTTCTGAATATTGTATTCCAAGCCTTACAGTCTTTTAGAGTTGAGGCTGCCAGATCCTGTGTGATCCTTATTGGTGCTCCTTGATATTTGAATTGTCTCTTTCTGGCTTCCTGTAAGATTTTTTCTTTTACTTGAAAGCTCTTCAATTTCGCTATTATATTCCTGGGTGTTGACTTTTCTGGGTCCAGTATAGAGGGTGATCTATGGATCCTTTCAATGTCTATATTTCCATCTTGTTGTAGAACTTCAGGGCAATTTTGCTGAATAATTTCTTTGAGTATGGAGTGCAAGTTTCTATTAATTTCTGCCTTTCTGTGAGACCAATGATTCTCAAATTATCTCTTCTAGACCGGTTTTCTTGGTCTGTCACTTTCTCATTGAGATATTTCATGTTTCCTTCTATTTTATCAGTCTTTTGACTTTGTTTTATTTGTTCTTGTTGTCTTGAGAGATCATTGGTTTCTAAATGTTCGATTCTAGCCTTTAAGGACTGGTTTTCGGCTATAATCTTTTGGCTTTCGGCTTTAATCTTTTGGTTTTCCTTTTCAATCTGGTCATTTCTGGTCTTCAGTTGACTTGTCTCACTTTCCAATTGCGAAATTCTGCCTTTTAAACTGTTATTTTCTTGCCAGATTTCTTCCATCTTCCCCAGCATTTCATTTTTGAACTCTTCAATAGCTTGTGACCAGCTTTCATTTTTTTGGGGAGGTTTGGATTTTTGTTTTCCCTCCTCTGTTGTCTGGATTTTCTCTGTGTAGAAATTGTCAAGTGTTCCAGAGTTTCTCTTGATAGTCTTTTTCTTCTGGGTTTCCCTATTGCTTGCCATTGTTAGCCCCGCCCCTTTTCAGCTTTGTCTTCATACTCAGGGTCTGCTTGCACTTTCTAAGCTTCCAATGGCTCCGGTCTTCTTGTCCTCAGGGTCCGGTCTCCTGGTAGTTCCCAATCTGCCCCTCTATCTGAGGCTCCTTCAGCAGTCTCGGGGGCTGCTTCCACAGCCTCGCTCCCGTCTGCCCCAGGTCCTCACTAGATGTCCTAGCCTGTGCTGGAAATCTTTATTCCTCCTGGGGCACTGCTTTCCCTGAGTAGAAGCTGGGGGAAGTCCCTGCTTTAAGGATCTTTATTCCACCCAGATTCCACCTGGGGCAGAGCTTTCACTGAGTAGAAGCTGGGGAAAGCCCATGCTTTAGGGTTCTTTATTCCACCAGGGCAGTCCTTTCGCCCATGCAAAACACTGGGGAAAGTCCCTGCTTTAGGGTTCTTTATTCCTCCAGGCGCAGAGCCTTCGCTCGCTTAGACGCTTGGGGGAAGTCCCTGCGTTGGCGATCTTTCTTTGCTCCCTGGTCAGAGCCTTCACCGGTATAGAAGCTGGGGAAAGTCTGTGCGTCCCCCTAGCCACTTGGGGTCCCACGTCTGGCTGCTCACAGTTACAAGCCCTGGGGCTGCTAGTGATTTACTGGTTGCCCCAGTCCTGTTTTCACTCTTGTGCGTTGGCCTTGGTGTTGTGCGTGGTGTGTGTGTGTGGGGAGGGGGTGGAGGGGCTTCTTCCTCTCGCGTTTTAGTGAGAGCTGTTTCAACCCTTTATAGCTTGGAAATGCCCCAATTCTGCGTACCTTCAATGCTGCGCCCTGTTGTGGGGTTCCTTCATTAATCTGGATTCGTTTTTATGTCCCCTTGAGGAGTCTTGTATGCATCGGTTAGGAGAGATCGAACAGCTGCTCCTTACTCTGTCGCCATCTTAACCGGAAGTCGAAAAGAGTAAACCTATAATTCTTAAATTGTCTTTTTGAGATCTGTTCTCCAGATCTTTGGTTGTGTCAATGAGGTGTTTCATATTCTCCTCAAATTTTTAATTTTTTAAATTTTGTTTTATATATTCTTGCTGCCTCTTGCTTCTAGTTGTTGAGCTATTTTTCAAAGACTGAATTTCAACCCTGGCTTTTTGGTAATCCTTCTCCCTCGGGTCTGATTTTCTTTGTAGGTCATCTTTTGCCTTCTTTGCTTCATTTTCAAGCTGGTCAATTCTGGCTTTTAATACCTTATTTTCTTGTTTTAGTTCATGTTATTTTCTTTTTCAAATTGTCTTCAGCCTCTCTTTTTTGCTTTTTGAGTTCCTTAAGTTCTTGAGTTAGTTAATTGAATTTTGAGGTCTTCCAAAGCCTGTGTCCAATTTGCTGGAGCTTCCTCCTCTTCTTCTATTTCCTTTGCTCTTTTTTTCACTTCCTGGAAAGACGTTTTAAGTTGTCATTTCTTTTCTATTTTTCTGTTGTTTACTCATATGTTTTCCTTCTCTGTTCTTCTAGTTTAAGCAGATGGATTTAATGAGCTTTGATAAAAGATCTCCCCACAGCTGGCAATGGAGGTTTGTAGTTAAGTTCTCTGCAATTTATGGGAGAAGGGTGTTGGAGTTTCCCTGCCCTCTAAAGACTTCTTGTCTGTCAATTGATGGAATTAAGCCTATATTGATTGGATTAGTCTGTATTGCTTAATGTGCCCTTAGGCTAATACCTCAAGAAGAGGGGGAAAAAAAGAAGTTTGGGGAAAAGATGGAGTGTTTTTGCTGAGCTGTCCAGCAGTAGGGTCCCCTGCTCTGTTCTGCTGTTTGACCTGGTTTTCATTCCTCTTGAAGCCCTTTGTTCTCTATCTCAGTTTGGTAAAGCCAGGAGGCCTGAGGTTTGGCTCCATCTAAGCCACCATCTTCCAAGTGTTGATGCTGTGTTTCTCTGCCTTTCTTCTCTAGCCACCTTCCTAGCCTCTGTGTTCACCTCCCTGAGTCCGATGCCAGCAAGGCCCTCTCTCCAGGCCTGTGAGCCCACCCACCTTCAGATTTCAGGAGCTGCTGTAGACTCTGCACAGTACGTGGGGTAGGATCCTGGGATTCCCCTTCTATACCCTCAGACCCCACAGTTTAAGAATTCAGGCCTTTTTCTTGCTGTACTTCTTGAGCTGTCCAGCAGTAGTATCCCCCTGCTCTGTCCCATTGTTAGATTTGGTCCTCTTTCTTCTTGAAGCTCATTTTTTTCTGTCTTGGTGTGGAAAGGGTGCAGATGTTTTAAAATTTGCTCCCTCTAAGCCGCCATCTTCCCAGAATACTTTTGAGTTCTAAGTTTCCCTTATCCTGCATTTTCCTTCATCAGTCCTTTGCAGTCAAACAACTATCTAATTTGATCATCATAGCAATCCTGCAAGTAGGCATTATTATCATTATCCTTATTTGAAGTTTAAGAAAATTGAGTCAAACAGAAGTTAAGTGATTGTCCAGGATGATTATAGCTAGTAAATGAATGGTGGAGGCTAGGTTTTTGCCCAGGTGTTTCTAAATCTAGGCTCAGCATTCTAATCAATGGACTACCAGCTGTATTAATAAACTTACATGGATTACTTTCTCTCTTGATTTCAGATTCCTTATCTTGTAAATGAGAAGTTTGCACTATATTTCCTCTAAGGTCCTATCTACCTCTAAACCTATAATCTTGTGAATTTTAGCAGCTCTTTGAGCTTTAACTTTGTGAGATGAATTTGTGATCTAATAAATTTAGGAGAAGTCAACTCTATTACAGTAAATTACAACTCTCTAACCTGAAAGTGTTAACATACATCTTTGGAAATCTAATTATCAGGAAGTGCTTTAGGAATGAATTACTACTCACAATGCATGTGGATGATTGTTACCATATCAATGTCATTCTTACATTATGGACTAATAAATTGAATTTATCTTGCCAACTCTCCAAGTTTGGCACCTCCCATTTTCATATATTGCATTGAACTTGGATTCATAGGATCTAGGCTCAAGCCCTAGCCTGCCAAATTCTATATAATATTAAACAAAGTCCCTGTATGTCTCTGATATTCAGTTTCTTCATCTAAAAAACTGAAAGGACTCGATTAGATCAATAGTCTCTAAACATCTTTGGTCATATATCTATCTATAAAAAGTGTTTGGGTACATTTACTTGTATTATTTTTAAACAATTTACATGCTTTATTATACTAACAAGGTACATTTTAAAATTTAACAAATAACTTATATACATGTATTATATGCTTATAATTGGGTAAATTATAAAATTTAAAAACAAATGAAAGTTTTAAAAGATGAGATAAAGAAATTATGATAATTGACTGAAAATTTAGTATGAAGTTACTAGAATTTATTGAGTAAGAAAATGATATTGTTAGACATTTGCTTTAGAAAAGAATGGAGTATGAGAGAGTCTAGATGCAGTTTGGCCAGGTAGGAAGATATTTCATCTGTCCAGAATAAAAGGTCAGATGAGCCTGAGATATGGTCATGGCAGTGTGAGTAAAGAGAAGAATACAAATGCCAGAGACACAGAGAAAAAAGAAAGATCTGAAAACTTATTGGACATATCTGATAAATAATAATGAGGAATGAGAGACTGTAAATCTTAGTGTATGGAAGGATGGTGGCATTCTTAACAGAAATAGAGGCATTTGGAAAAGGAAAAGCTTTGGTGGAAAGGTTAAAAATTGTCTCTCAAAAAAGTATACACAACATGTTTTTATTTTTAATATAAATAATTAATATTTCCCCATCAATTTTCAAATTTTGACAGTGATAAATGAAGTACTACCTTGTAGTGTTTCCCAATTTCCAAGGTATAAATGCTTATACTGAAAATTTAATAATCATCTCTCCTGAGATATTTGAGAGGTGGGTCCAGAACACTTCTGCTCATCTTGTGAGATTCGCTTTGTCCCACACAAAATTAAAACTCTGGAATAGAGCTTTTATGCACTATTCACTATCCCAGAGGTAAGACACTTATCTAACTTCAGAGAAGAACCTGCGCAACTAGCAGGTGATCTTGTGAAGGGAAAAGATATGATGGTGTAAGAGAAATTTTTCAAATGTCCAATTGTTGCCTTGGGGGATCTGAGTAGTCCTTAGGTTATGATGATCCTGGAAACATAATACCTGTCTCTGAAGTAGGTACATTGTGGATAAGGATTTACTTCGTGATGGGTATAAGAAGTGGGAAAGTGAGACTGGTTGTAAGTGTAGGGATCATTGATCTGGAAACCAAACTCATACAATATATTCTTTCTTCCATTTTTCTTGAAAATTCCTGGAACAGGGGATGAGAAAGAAACTGCCTAATGTGTTGATTTCTTTTTCTTATTTCTCCTCAACTCTTTAATATATGGTTTCTTACCTTATCACTAAAGTGAAACTCTTCTCTAAAATTACTTATGGGTGCAAAGTCAACATGGCAATATGTGAACAGAAGCACTGAGGAACAGTATCACTTGTAAGGCCCTGAGGAGTAGTTTCTCTTTCCTTCCAAAGGCAGAAAGGATAATAAGGGGCATTATCACTCTCCAATCCCAAAAGATCAGGGGAACTACTGAATAGTATCATTGCCAGTTCCAAAGGAACAATGACATGGAGAAGCAGTGGCAATTGGCATCCCAAAGGAATGCAAATCTTTCCTGGTAAAGGCCAGAGTGCAGACCAGGAAAGCAGCGCTATATAAAATGCCTGAGGGTATACCTACCAGAACAAATTATATCCAGCAATTTTGTGGACACAATTACAAAGCGTACTTCACACAAATAAACAGATCTAAACAACAGAAACAGTAATTGCTAATGAACAAGCCAAGCCAATATAATAAAAATGACAATTCTACCTAAATTAATTTTCTATTCAGTGCTATACAAATCAAACTACCCAGAAAATATTTTGTAGAACTAGAAAAAATAAGAACAAAATTCACATGAAAGAACAAAAGTCCAAAAATATAAAGGGAATCAATGAAAAAAAAAAAGACATAAACAGTCAGTTTCCAGAGGGAAAAAATAAAACTATAGTCATTTGAAAAAAAAAGCTCCAAATCACAATTGATTAGAGAAATGCCACTCTGAAACACCACCTTACACCTATCTGATTGGCTAACAGGACCAAAAAGGAAACTGATTAACGTTGGAGGGCATTTGGAAAAATTGGAATACTAATAAACTGTTGGCGAAACTGTAAATTAATGCAACCATTCTGAAGAATAATATCAAGCAGGCTCAAAGGGTCAAAGAACTGTGACCCTTTGGCCCAACAATACAACTACTGGGTCTGTATTTCAAAAAGATCAGAGGTAATGGAAAAGGATATGACTATACAAAAATATTTTTAGCAGTTCTTTATGTAGTGGACAAAAATTGAAAATTTAGAGGTTGTCTATTATTTGAGAAATGACTAAACAAGTTGTGGTGTATTGTTGTAATGGCATAATATTGCACCATAAGAATGATAAACAGAGTGAGTTCAGAAAAACATGGTAGGAGAAAAACTGGTTAAGAAATGAGATAGGGGAAACCTAAAAAGAATTAAATAAAAGCAGTACAACAATATTGAAGAAAATAACCTTAAAAAAGCTTTCGACAAATATAGAAAAGTGGTTTATAATTTCACCAATGAAAGCAAATCTTTAAAAAGTAGAATTGACCAAATGGAAAAAGAAGTACAAAGGCTCACTGAAGATAATCCTTTCTTAAAAATTAGAATTGGCAACTAAGAGTTTAATCCATGACACATAAGCAATCGAAGTCAAAAGAATAGGAGGAAAAACAGAGGAAATGTGAAGAAAAAACAAACAAATAATTGCCTTGAAAAATAGATTGAAGGATTATTGAACAACATGAAAGTCACAATCAACGGAATATTCTAGATTAAATTTCAAGAAATTATCAAACAAAACTACCACAACATCCAAAAACCAGGGAGTATTATAGGGGAAAAAAGACTCCACTGATTGCCCTATGAAAGAGATTCCAAAATCAAAACTCCTAGGAATTCTCTAGAAAAATTCTAGAGCTCCAAAGGTCAAAGAGAAAATACTTCAAGCACCTCCCTGGCAAAAAAAACAAATATTATGTTACCACAGTCAGGATCACACTAGATTTAGGAGCTACCACCATTAAGGAGCAAAGGGCTCAGAACATGATATTTCAGAAAACAAAAGAACTAGGATTATAATAAGAACAAATTACCTAGTAAAACTAAGTATAATCCTTGAAAGGAAAAAATAGGTATTTAATGATATAAAGTTATTCAAATAAAGGAATCCAAGCAATCCTAATAAAAAAAGACTGGAACTGAAGAAAAAAATCTGAAATTTTTGAAAATATGACTCAAGAGAAGCATAAAAGGTAAACATGGAAGAGAAATCATAGGGAATCTAATAAGATTAAACCATTTACATTCCTACATGTGAAAATGACACATGTAATTTCCAAGAATTCTATAATTAAAATGGTAGTGAAAAGGAATCTACTTAGAAAGAGCATGAGGAATGAGTTGGTTATTTTAGGATGATTTTTAAAAATGGATGGGTGAAAAAGAGGAATACCCTGAGAGAAGGGAAAAGGGAAAGGAAGAATAGGGAATATTATCTCATATAAAAGAGACAAGCAAGGAAGAGCTTTAACAGTGGATGGGGAAATGGGGCCTTTGGCAATACTTGGTTTAAAGAAAAATAAGAAATCTATCTGTGCATAGGTGTGTGTATGTATATATATATATATGTATGTATGTATGTATGCATACATATATAATATATGTAATTGAGTATATAATGAATCTTGTCCCAAATGATGAGTAGGAAGAGAAAGAGGATAAATGAAAGAGATGGAGAAATGATAAAAGCAAAGGTAAAAAAAAAGGAGGATAAAAAAATGTAAGTCAGTGGTCAGAAGCCAGATTTTTGAGGATGGACAGGATTAAAAAGAGACAAAGAAGAATAAACAGAAGAAAATAGGATGAAATGGAATCCACAACTAGTAATCATAACTGTGAATGTGAATAAGAGAAACATAGAACAAAATGGATTAGAACCAGAATCTAACAATATATTGTTTATAAAGAGCACAGGTGAAGCATAGAAATGTAGAGAGAGTTAAAATCAGGAGCCGGAACAGCACCTATTATGCTTCAGCTGAAGTAAAAAAAACAAGGCAGAGGTAAAAATCATGATCTCTGGCAAAGTAAAAAGAAAAATGGACCTTTAATTAAGAGATAAACAAGGAAACCATGCCTTCCTAAAAGGCACCATAGACTATGAATTAATATGCCATTACAACCATACAACAAAACTTATTCAGCTATTTCTCAAGTGACAGACAGCCCCTCAGTTTCTAATTATTTGCCACCCACTTTACAAAGAATTGTTAAAAATGTTTTTGTAGGTTAAGATGGCTGCAAAGTAGAAGGAGGGCACTTAATTCTCTTAACCAACCCATATGATGATACCTTTAAAGGACACAAAAACCAAATCCAGATGAATGAAGGGACCCCATAATAGGGCACAGAATTGAAGATATCTTGAATTTGGACATTTCCATGCTATAAGGGGGTGAAATAGCTCTCACTAAAACATTAGCTGATCAGTTCCACCCCCAACTACAGTCATAGAGCCAGCTCACAAGAGTTAAAGCAAGAGTAGGGCATTCACTAAGTTTTTGGCAGTTAAATGGGATTAGCAGGCACTTGCTCCTGAGAGCAGCAAGACTTATGACCCCAAAAGGCTAAAAAATGCAGACATTCAGTGCAGATCTTAAGAGCAGACCTTGGGTGTGGACTTAGAGATAAGGGGTCACAGACTGTGGAAGCAGCAAGCTGAGAATTGTAAAGGAGCCTTGGGTGGAGGAGCAAGCAAGGGAACCACCAGAAGACTTGACCCTGAGAAGAGATAGACTTGAGAACCCAGAAGCCTAAAGAGCCCTGACCTTAGGTGAGAGGATAGAGCTAAGAGGAGCAGCACTGTGCTGTGACTCCTAAAGTACCCTCAGGAAAAAAAAACTACTCCACAGCTCTAAACACAGAGAGCCTGCCTGCCTCACCCAGACTTCTGATCAAGAAGAAAAAAAACACCATAATAATGGCAAGCAATGCCCAAGAACTAACCAAGAGAAAAAACAAGAGGAAAGCATTAACACTTGATAACTGTTAAACAGAAAAAATCCAGACAATACAGCAGACAGCAGAGGAGGACAAACAAGTAATCACATCCAAACCTTCCCAAAAAAATGAAAATTTTTCACAAGCTCTTGAAGAGTTCAAATCTAAGATCATGAGAAAGATGGAAGAGATTTGGTGAGAGAAGTGGGAACTACTTCAAAAGGAAATTAACAGGTTAAAAGACAGAAACTCTCAATTGCAGAAAGATGCCCCAAAATCAAATGAAATGGTAAGCAAATTGGAAGCCAAATTTTTTTAAACAGCTGGAAAACAGGATAGACCAAACCAAAAAAGGAAATCATAAGATTATAATAGAAAACCAGTCTCTAAAGACCAGAATTGGTCAAGTAGAAGGCAATGATCTCTCAAGACAACACGAACAAATAAAGCAAAGTCAAAAGACTGATAAAATAGAAGTAAACATAAAATATCTCACTGAGAAATTGATAGATCAAAAAAACAGATCGAGAAGAGAAAATTTGAGAATCATTGGTCTTCCTGAAAAAGCAGAAATGAATAGAAATTTGGACTCCATACTAAAATAAATTATCCAACAAAACTGCCCTGAAGTTCTACAATAAGAAGGCAATATAGACATTGAAAGGATCCATAGATCATCCTCTACACAAAACCCTGAAAAGACAACTCCCAGAAATATAATAGCCAAATTCAAGAGCTTCCAAGTAAAAGAAAAAAATTTACAAGAAGCCAGAAAGAGACAATTCAGATATCGAGGAGCAACAATCAGGATCACACAGGATCTGGCAGCCTCCACACTACAATACTGCAAGACTTGGAATATGATATTCAGAAAGGCAAGAGAACTGGGACTACAACCAAGGACCATCTACCCATCAAAACTGACTATATATTTCCAGGGGAAAGTATGGGCATTCAACAAGATAGAAGATTTCCAAGTATTTGCACAGAAAAGACCAGGACTAAATGGAAAGATCAATATCTAACCACAAAAAAAGCAAGAGAAACATGGAAAGGTAAATGAGAAACAGAGGGGAAAGAAAGAAAACTCTTATTTTTAAAATTGCCTCTTTAAAGGCTTCAATAAGATCAAATTATTTGTATTCCTATATGGAGAAATGTTATGTGTAATTTTCAAAAACTTTATTCACTATTATAGTAATTAGAAGAATTATTCATAGGGAGAGACTGGAGCACTAAATGGTCTAACATGAGATGTGGGGGGTGAATAGTAGATAGCATCAAGAGAAACTTGAATGAATAAGAAAAATAGGATATTCTATAGTAATTAGAAGAATTATTCATAGGGAGAGGTGGGAGTATTAAATTATCTAAGACAGTGCTGGGGAAACTTTTTAAAGAGGGGGCAAAAGGAAAGGAAATTCTCATCTGTCAGTCTATTTCTAAGGAAACTCTTTAGAAGTTTCATTGCATTTTATCCTACTAATTGTATTCGTCAGACTAGGAATAATGTTGTGCAGCCAGATAGAACATTTCAGGGGCTGAATCTGGCCCATGGGCTGTAGTTTGCCCATCACTGGGCTAAGATGATACATGAAAAAAAAAGATGGGGGGTGGTTAAGCAGAAGATGGCACCAAGAGAAACTTGAAGGTATAAGAAAAATAGGATAATCTATACCACACAATGAGGGCATGTGAAGAGGAGGGGATGAATACTATCATAAGAAAGAGAGGAAGAGAATGTTAATAGGAAATACTTAAAGCTTACTATCAGCAGAATTAATTCTGAATGGGAAGAGTAGTTATATCCACTGTGACACCAAATTCTGTCTTACCCTATGGAGAAAGTCAGAAGGGATAAAACAAGGGGCACAGTGGGGTGGGGAGTTCAAAAAAGAGAGGGGAAGAGAGGGGGGAGGGAATTCATTAGGCCTTAAAAAATAAGAGGGACCAAAAAGGGAGGGGGTGGAAAGGGAAATAAACTAAGGGAGGGAATAAGGGGACTAATTTAAAACAAATCACTGGTTTAAAAGGAAATAACATAAGAAGTAGGGACAGAACTAGTAGAGGACATCAAAATGTTGGGGAATACACAGCTGATAACTATTACTATGAATGTGAATGGGATGAACTCACCCATAAAACAGAAGCAAATAGCAGAGTGGATTAGAAACCAAAATCCTACCATAAATTGTCTACAAGAAATACACATGAGGCAGGTAGACATACATAAAGTAAAAATAAAAGGCAGGAGCAAAATCTATTGGGTTTTAACTGAGTAAAAGAAGGCAGTTGCAATCATGATTTCTGAAAAAGCCAAAGTAAAAATGGATCTGATTAAAAGAGACAGTAAAGGCAATTACACCCTGATAAAAAGCAATATAGACAATGAGGAAATAACAGTACTCAACATGTATGTGCCAAATGGTATAGCATCCACATTTCTAAAGGAGAAACTGGCAGAGCTCAAGGAGGAAATAGTAAAATTATACCAGTGGGAGACCTATATCTTCCTCTATCAGATCTAGATGAATCAAATCAAAAAACAAATAAGAAAGAGATAAGAGAGGTGAATGAAATCCCCGAAAAATTAGAGTTAATAAATATGTGGAAAAAATAAATAGGTACAAAAAGGAATACACCTTCCTTTCAGCTGCACATGGTACATTCACAAAAATTGACCATGTACTAGGGCACAGAAACATGGCAAACAAATGAAAAAGAAGAGAAATAATAAATTCAACCTTTTTAGATCATAATGTAATAAAAATAATAATTAGTAAGGGCACATGGATAGGCAAATCATAAATTAATTGAAAATTAAATATGATTCTCCAAAATCAGTTAAAGAACAAATTAAAGAAACAATTAATAATTTTATTGAAGAGAATGAACAATGATTAGACATCCTACCAAATTCTGTGCAATGCAACTAAAGAAGTACTCGGGGAAATTTATATAGTTGAGTGCACATATTAACAAATTAGGGAGGGCAAAGATCAATGAACTCAGCATGCAGATCAAAATACTAGAAAGGGAACAAATTAAAAATCTCCAATTAAAAAACTAAATTAGAGATTACAAAAACTAAAGGAAAAATGAATAAAATTGAAAGTAAAATAATTATTGAATTGATAAAAAAAGACTAGAAGCTGGTACTTTGAAAAAGCAAATAAAATTGACAAAATACTGGCCAATCTAATTTAAAAAAGGAAAGAAGAAAACTAAATTATCAGTATCAAAGATTAAAAGGGAGACCTCACCTCGAATGAAGAAGAAATCAAGGCAATCACTAAAAACTATTTTGTCTAATTATATGGCAATAAATACAATTAGGTAATATGGATGAATATTTACAGAAATACAAATTGCCTAGATTAACAGTAGAAGAAATAGAAAACTTAAATAGTCCCAGATGGGAAAAAGAAATTGAACAAGCCATGAAAGAACTCCTTAAGGAAAAATCCCCAGGACCAAATGGATTCACAAGTGAATTCCATCAAACCTTCAAAGAACAACTAATCCCAATACTATACAAACTATTTGACATAATAAGCAAAGAAGGAATCGTACCAAATTCCTTTCATGACACAAATATGGTACTGATCCCAAAGGCAGGTAGAAAAAAAAACAGAGAAAGAAAACTACAGAGCAATCTCCTTAATGAACATAGATGCAAATATCTGAAATAGAATACTAGCAAAAAGACTCCAGCAAATGATCATGAGCATTATTCGTTATGATCAGGTGGGATTTATACCAGAAATGCAAGGAAGGTTCAATATGAGGAAAACCATCCATGTAATTGACCATATCAACAAGAAAATCAACAAAAATTACATGATTATCTCAATAGATGCTGAAAAAGCCTTTGACAAAATGCAACACCCATTCATACTGAAAACACTAGGAAGCATAGAATAGAAGGGCCTTTCTTAAAGATAATAAATTGTATATATCTAACACCATCAACAAATATCATCTGCAATGGGGATAAATTAGAAGCATTCCCAATAAGATTAGGAGTGAAACAAGGATGCCCTTTGTCACTTCTATTATTTAACATTGCACTAGAAACACTAGCAGTAGCAATTAGAGAAGAAAAAGGAATTGAAGGTATTAAAATAAGTAATGAGGAGACCAAGCTATCGCTCTTTGCAGATGATATGATGATCTACTTAAAAAATCCTAGAGAATCAACTAAAAAGCTAGTAAAAATAATAATCAACAACTTTAGCAAAGTTGCAGGATACAAAATAAATGCATATAAATCATTAGCATTCCTATATATTTCCAACACATCACAGCAGCAAGAGTTAGATAGAGTTAGAGAGAGAAATTCCATTTAAAATCACCTTATACAATATAAAATACTTAGGAATCTATGTACCAAAACAAACACAGGAATTATATGAACAAAACTACAAAACACTTTCCAAACAATTAAAACTAGATCTAAACAACTGGAAAAACATTGAGTGCTCATGAGTTGGATGAGCTAACATAATGAAAATGACCATCCAATTCAAATTAATTTACTTATTTAGTGCTATGCCTATCAAACTACCAAAAAACTTTTTTACTAAATTAGAAAAAACTATAACGAAGTTCATTTGGAAGAACAAAATATCAAGAATATCAAGGGAAATAATGAAAAAAATGTGAAGGAAGGTGGTCTAGCAGTACCAGATATTAAGCTATACTATAAACCAGCGGTCATCAAAACAATATGGTACTTGGGGGGCAGCTGGGTAGCTCAGTGGAGTGAGAGTCAGGCCTAGAGACAGGAGGTCCTAGGTTCAAACCCAGCCTCAGCCACTTCCCAGCTGTGTGACCCTGGGCAAGTCACTTGACCCCCATTGCCCACCCTTACCAATCTTCCACCTATGAGACGATACACCGAAGTACAAGGGTTTAAAAAAAAAACAATATGGTACTGGCTAAGAGACAGAAGGAAGGATCAGTGGAATAGACTTGAGGTTAGTTACATCAGCAAAACAGTGTATTATAAACCCAAAGAGCTCAACTTTTGGGACAAAAATCCACTATTTGACAAAAACTGCAGGGAAAATTATAAAACAATATGGGAGACATTAGATTTAGATCAACATCTCACACTCTACACCAAGATAAATTCAGAGTGGGTGAATGACTTGAATATAAAGAAGGAAACTGTAAGCAACTTAAATGAACACAGAATAGCATACTTGTCAGATCTCTGGGAAAGGAAAGATTTTAAAACCAAGCAAGAGTTATAAAAAATTACAAAATTTTCCATGTTCTGCTCATTTGTATATGATGTCACTCTTTATTTCTAAATCAAGTATCTTTTTTGATTTTATTTTAGTGTATTTAGTGAGATGTTGTTCTGTGTCTAGTTTCTTCCATACTATTTTCTAATTCACCCAGCAGTTTTGTCAAATAGTGAGTACTTTCTTTCCCCAAAAATTTTGATCTTTGGGTTTATCAAACACTATGTTACTATGGAAATTAACTACCATGCTTACACAATAACAGAAATATTATCTTCATTCACATACCTTTTATGGGAAACCTTTCCTAATTCTTCTAAATTCTGATTCCTTCTCTCTGTTTATTATCTCCAGTTTATTCATATATATTTATTTGCTTGTTGTCTCCCCTGCAAAAAAATTGTGAGTACCTCCATGGTAGGAACTTCATTTTTCTTTGTATCTGATGTTTTTTGTACAGTGTCTGGTACTTTGTTGTTTAGCTATATCAAACTCTTTGTGACTCAGTGTGGTGAGTGAAAAATGAAATGACTAAGGAAACAAAGGCTTAAGATTTGGAACAATTCAATTTATTAAATAATGCATGCCAATTGTCCCATCAATCAAGAACAAGCCCATTCCTCAGCTTAGGGGCTGGCCTTGAGTACAGGAAGAGATAGACTTTTATACATTAAAAACAATTAATCAAATAAGGCCAATTAACTAATAGGAAACAATGAACCAGAATAGAACATTAGGTGATGTCACTTTTAACTAGAGGAAAGATTTGAGAATTTCCAAGTTGGAAGGGAGAGAATGAAAAGATACAGTTCCCTGAAATCAGAAAAAGATGTGTACTACTACCCCAAAAGTGTATGAAGAATCAAAAGAACATGGAAACAAGAACTAATTAGCCAGTACTGGGCCAGTTTTCAGATAAGACATATGGATTCCTTGAGATTTATAATTGTAAGATTATTATAAGAAAACTTCTTGCATCAATCGTTTAGATCTAGCTGGGTTTTCTGGTCAGTATAGCCTCGTTCCTTAGTTATGGGTGCCTAAGCATCAAGGAGAGGTGGTCCAGTTTGCCAGCCAAGCAAAGCTAGGTTCAAACAGTGCAATAAGGTATCATTTTGTATTTTTCTCAATTTCCGCAAATGAAGTTTTCTCACTAGACAAAAGCTGGACTATATCTGTAATTGAATAGTAAGGTAACTGAGCTAGTTACAGAATTGAGTCAAAAGAGGAGTCAGTGTGGTTCATTAAGTTCCTACAATTAACCACTTCTTCTCCTACTCCATTCAGTTTCCTTACCCATGATCCACAGTACTCCAATACTCTCCATGGGGTTTTCTTAGCAAAGATACTGGAATATATCTTCCATTTCATTCTCCAGTGAGATTAAGGCAAACAGAAATCAAGCAACTTGTATAAGGTCCCACAGCTAGTGGGAGTCTAAGGCCAGATTTGAAATAGATCCTCCTGACTCCAGTCCCAGTGCTCTATCTACTAAACCATCCAGCTCCTCCATATTTGGCACATAGTAGACACTAAATAAATGTTTACTGACTGACTGACTTACTCAAGACTTCAAAAATAACTTTCCTAATCAGGCTGTAATGTATTTTTCTATCTTCATTATATATTATTACTCTTCTCAGAGAATGCATTTCAACCAAACTGAATTTTTTATTCCTTACTTATAAAGCTCCTTCCCCTATCTTGATGCCTTTGCACTGGATCATCTCAGCTTTCTAGGACACACACCTTCATCACTTCCATATCACACATCTCATTTCTTTATTAAAGCTTCAGGTAAAGCAAGATTTTCTGCTTAGAGCTTTCTTGATCCCCCTCTCTCCCATCAACTGCTGTTGTCCTCCCTCCCAAAACATCTTGAATAACAGCTAATGTATATTACCTACTATATGCTAGCTACTTCACAATTATTATCTCTCTGGATTCTCCCAAAAAACGCTGGGAGATAGGTGCTTTTATTATTAATATCTCCAGTGTGTAGATGAAGAAACTTAAGCAAACAGACTTTAAGTGGATTGTCCAAGAACACATGGCCAGTAAGTTTTTAGGCCAGATTCGAACTCATCTTTCTGAATTTTACTATATTCATACTCACTCTCTTCATATTTATCTTGATATACCTTTATATGTACTTACTGTGTTCCCTAGACCAAAGCTCTTTCAGTGTAGAGGGTTTTTTTGAATATGTATCCTAACATCTAGCACAATGTCTGTAAATATAGTTGAGATTTACTAAATGTCTGGTTGATTGATTAAATCTCCTGAAGTCTAGAACTGAACTATTCTCACTTTCTATTATTCTGCCAACTCCATTCTTCTATTAGTCTTCTTTTCTGGAGTCAGTAAAATACTGAGCCATTTTTTTGAAGGACAGGTTAACTTAGTGTATTGGCAAAAACCCTGATAAAACTCCACTTGAAATAAATGACCTAATATTTCCTACTTGATTGATTGATATGTGTTTTCCCTAAGAGCTGACAACCCATTGTATTTCCTTAAGTGAAAGAAATATTTACTAGGCTAGTGCCAACAGTCCAGTAGAAATTTGGAAGGCTGTGAATATGATTGTTTAGAAAACAATCCATGCAATCAACTCATGAATTTCTAAAACTACAAATTAGCTTAACATTTGGTGCACTTAGGGTCAGTATGTTATAGAAATGGAATGAAAAGGAGGAAGCAAAAGAGAAAAAGGACAAGGTTGAGAACAAATACTTATCATATCTAAATTATCAGTAATTTTAATAGCAAAATATTTTTTGAATGGTGAAATGGAACCTTTGTTTCCAGTGAAAGAAGTATTTTCCATTTTTGAAAAAGTACTGGGGAAAAATATATATGGAACCCTCTGAAATCCCATTCTAATCCTCTAGAATGCTATCTATCCATGTTAAGGGTTATGTGTCTGTATGATGTTCTCTTTGGGAAAATGTTACCCAGAAACCTATGTAAAACCTAGAAGATTTTAGCACACCTGGTTTAAAAGGACAATGGAGATCTCCCAGTAAGATGAGATACTGGATCTAGTAGGCAGAATCAAAGAGGGAAAAGGAGGGTGAAATTAGCAGCAGAGAGCTACAAAAGGGAGCAATAAAATTCTTATTTCTCTTTAGTTCTTATGCTGACACTATGCTATGTTGACCCTTAGGCAAAGAAACACATATTCCCCAACCTGTAACTGTAACATACTATCCCTAAACTTCTATTAAGAATGACTTGAGGGCCAATGGTCCCTGCTACTTGGGAAGTTGAAACTGGTGGATTATGAGTTCAAGAGTTATGATCTAGAGAAGAGATAAAGTCAGTAGCGTTTGGGTACTAAGTGTGATGAGACCCAGAGAAAGGGAGAGGAGAGATAGGGCTCCAAGATTCCTAATGCAGTGCAAAGTGGCCTAGGTCAGAAAGATAAAAGTCAGTGTTTCAGTATTAATCACCAATGGAATGGACCAAGGGTAATATCTGTGGCCTGGGAAAAATAGAAGAATTCAATCTTTAAAAAAAAAAAGAGGAAAAAAGATATATATTTAATATATACTCCACCTTCTCATTTGGGAAAATAGCTGAACAAGAGTGAAGTATCTGATCACTAACTAGTTCTGTACTCACTTCCAAAAAGAGTGTAGCTTTGGGCAATTATAGCTCTAAGTGTTTGTAGCTTGATTTTCTTCTTGTCTTATGCCTTGCATTTTGCATTAAGTAAATGTCTTTTTCCCCCCTTAAATTGTCATACAATTCATTCTGGTTTGGTCTAGGAAGAGTTTATGGAAATTAAAGATCATGAACTATGAATTGAGATAAGACTTTAAGACCATGGTCCTATGACTGGCATAGACAGGGGCACACATTAGGGGAGTTAGATACTAACAAATACAAATTCGTGTGTTCTGGTAAAATATGACTTTTCTGGCCAAGGATTTAAAGTAAACTTCAGAACCTGACCATTTGATTCTTCTGAAGGAACATTAACCAAATCTGGCTCTAAGTAAGAATCTTTATATCTAACCATCATTAATTAGTGTCTTGAATAGATGGCTCATGCAAAAGAGGCTTAGGTTCTTGTCCAAATAAATTTTGAGCTTTTCTAAACCTATGAAGATCTTACTTGAGACCACCAATAAAGATTCAGTATACTCATGTTGCCTCTTGGTATCTAAATGTTATACCGCATTGATCTGCTATTTTTATCGGTGTATAATAGAGTCTTTCCTTAGACTGAAGTACTTGACAGAGTAAGAATAAAGGAAGGAAAAGAGAGGAAAGAGCATATAACAAGCTAATAGGAGTAAAAGTTAAGAGAGAAGCTATAAAAACTGAGGTAATCAGTAAACCAATAGAAGGCACTTCATTCCCTCAAGAGTCTGTTCATGCTTTGCTGCTAGTCTTTGTTACTAGGACTGTGAAGTATTATTATTAAAAATAAGTTGTCATTTATATAGCAGTTTGTAGCATATAGAGCCAGGACATAGAAGAAAATATCTTGCAGAAAGTGGTCAGAACACATGTTCGACTTCAGGGGAAGTTCTCCAGTTCATCCTCACACTACATTTTATGAACAGTTAAATGTTTGTTGTCCTCAACAATCAATTGGGGTGATTTTAGCAAATTTACCCACAAAACCATCTCTGGGAAATTGTCTGAGGACCAGTGGAAAATGAAATATGTTCTCTTTTTGGATTCTTCTCCGTACTTTATTCTAAAGAGTCTTGGGCAAGTTTATAGGGCATTTCTTTTTTCTTTTTTTTAGGGCATTTCTTAATAGCTTGGAAACACTATGCAAAGAATCCTAGAACTCTATTTAGCATAATTTTCTTTTTCAAAGGTCCAGACCTACCATGCCTGGTGGGACTGGAGATCACACTCACCCTGATATACAGTCATACAAATTTGTCAAGCAACATTTTATAAGGTTCTCATACATTATCATCACATGATATCTCAGTGTCTCTGTGGCTTTGCATTGGCCACATGCCATTCTTAGAATGTCATTTCTTGCTTATTTCTGCCTCATAGAGACCTTCTATTCCTCTAAAAACTCAAGTTCCTTCTCCTGAAGTTCAGATAATCCTAATAGTACTTTCCTCCCTAAACTACCTTATAGTTAACTACTTTGCCTGTATTTGTATTTATTAATTTCATATATGTGCTAGGTGTATTTAAATATTCACTTTCTGTTTCCTTCATCGAAATGTGAATACCTGACAAGTGTAGATTATTTCTTTGTTCTTATATCCCAGGTACCTATTATAGCGTCTGGAAAACAGTAGTATTTTAAAAAGACTTGTCGATTGAATAATTACCTCATGCTTTTAAGTTCCTCTCCTACCAGCAAAATAATTAAGAAACAAAGAAAAATTAAAAGGAATATGACACAGTGGAGAGAGAGCTAGAGTTGGAGTCAGGAAGATCTAAATTCATAGGTAGGCTAAAACACGTCCTAGCTGAGCAAGTCACTGAACTCCTGTCTTTCTCAGTTTCCTCATCTATAACATGAGAAAAATTAATAACACTTAACAGTCAATAGTTGTTTTGAGAATCAAATGAGATAATATTTTAAAGTGGTTTATAAATCTTTAAGTGCTATGTAAAAGCTAGTTGCTACTTGTGTTATTATTGTTTCCCAACCGTATTTTGCAGATGAGGAAATTGAGGTAAAGTGAAGTTTTCCTTAATGAGGACATTCAGTCTCTAACCTTGAATCTCTTTGAGGATTGTTTAAAGGGTCTTCAGATCTCTAAAGGAGGGCCAAGATTAATAATATTTTATTCTGTATCCACCTTTCTTATTTACAACTTTTTCAGCCTATGACAACAAGGTAAATATGATTAATGCTCCTACTGTTCATATTGTCTTTCATCAAACATCGCCAAACTGATGGAGGTAAATTAAGGCATATGTCTATAGAGCTACTGATTTTAATATTGCTTAGAGACATGAAATGTCTGCAGAGGAAAGGAACTTGAAGATTACTTATTTTGTAGATCAGGAATCTGATCATCAGAAAAATTTAAGTGGCCTTCTTTGGATTACTCAATTGGTTAATAGTAGAGCTTAAAGTATAATGTTTTTCATACAGAAGTATAATCTTTGGACTCCAACATTTTTGTGTTCTAACTACATAATCATGGAGGCCAAACAGTGGGTCAGTGGGAAAGTGAAGGCAGCTATTAACTCCAATATTATGAACAAAAATAACAGCATTTCTTTGGTTCCGAAGCTGCAAATAAGGTCATATAAAAAGCAGGAAGAAGCAAGTTTGTCATTCTTTGTAGAATTTTGTAGGTTTATGGAAAGGAGAACAAGAGGAGATCTCTTCATCACAAAGCAGGGCAGCTCTGGCCAGTTTGATTTCATGAACAGCTTTCCAAATGGGTTGTGTTTGTTTGTCACTATAGTGAATATTCTTGGTGAAGTCTGGGACATTCAATTGTTTGGCAAACTATCTTTGGTCTCCAGATCTAAGTATGACATGTAACAAGATAAAGGGACAGCATTGATCTTAGAGACACCAGAATCGTTCCCTGTTCTAAGGAGTCATGGGGCACTGAAATATACTTTAGAGGCAAAGGTAAGCCTGTATCTTAAACTCATCTTTGGGAGGTAGAGGTACTTGAACACAACTCACTCTGACTCCAGACCCATTGCTCAATCCACTAAGTCTCCTAGTTTAGTCCACCATACTTCCTGCATTTTCAGGTTTAACAATACTAAAACTGGAGAAGGGCTAGAGTCCTAAGGGAGGGAATGTCTTTTTTTATTTTTTGGATACAAATTGAATTTTAAGTTTTTAGAAAAAAAATTTCCATGGTTACATGGTTATGGGCTTTTCCACTGGTTTCTTTATTTGTCATCAATCAAGATCTATTTCCATATTATTGATAGTAGTACTGGGGTGGTCGTTCAGAGTCTACATCCCAAATCATGTCTGCATCAATCCATGTGTTCAAGCAGCTCTATTTCTTCTGTGTTTCCACTCCTGTAGTTCTTCCTCTGAATGTGGGCAGTATTCTTTTGCATAAATGCCTCAGAATTGTCCTGGGTAATTGCATTGCTGCTAGTACAGAAGTACATTACATTCTATTTTACCACAGTGTATTGGTCTCTGTGTACAGTGTTCTTCTGGCTTTGGTCTTTTCACTCTGCATCAATTCCTGGAGGTCTTTCCAGTTCACATGGAATTCCTCCAGTCTATTATTCCTTTGAGCACAATAGTATTCCATCACCAACATATACCACAATTTGTTCAGCCATTCCCCAATTGATGTGCATACCCTTGTTTTCCAGTTTTTTTGCCACCACAAATAGCACAGCTTTAAATATTTTTGTACATGTCTTTTTCTCTATGATCTCTTTGGGGTACAAACCCAGTAATGGTATGGCTGGATCAAAGGGCAGGCAGTTTCTTATCCCTCTTTGGGCATAGTTCCAAATTGCCATCCAGAATGGTTGGATCAATTCACAACTCCATCAGCAGTGCATTAATGTCCCAATTTTGCCATATCCCGTCCAACATTCATTACTCTCCCCTGCTGTCATTTTAGCCAATCTGTTGGGTGTGAGGTGATACCTCAGAGTTGTTTTGATTTGCATTTCTCTAATTATTTAGAACACTTTCTCATGTGCTTATTGATAGTTTTGATTTATCTGAAAATTGCCTATTCATATCCCTTGCCCATTTATCAATTGGGGAATAGCTTGATTTTTTGTGCAATTGATTTAGCTCCTTGTACATTTGAGTAATTAGACCTTTGGCAGAGTTTTTTTGTTATAGAGATTTTTCCCCAAGTTTCTTATTTCCTTTCTGATTTTGGTTGCATTGTTTTTGTTTATACAAAACCTTTTTAATTTAATGTAATCAAAATTATTTCTTTTACATTTTGTAAATTTTTATAACTCTTGCTTTAGCTTTAAAATCTTTCCTTTCCCAGAGATCTGACAAATATACTATTCTGTGTTCACCTAATTTACTTATAGTTTCCTTCTTTATATTCAAGTCATTCACCCATTCTGAATTTATCATGGTGTAGGGTATGAGATGTTGGTCTAAAACTAATCTCCCCTATATTGTTTTACAATTTTCCCAACAGTTTTTGTCAAATAGTGGATTTTTGTCCCAAAGATTGGGCTCTTTGGGTTCATCATAGACTGTCTTGTTGACGTCACTTAGCCCAAATCTATTCTACTGATCCTCCCTTCTGCCTCTTAGCAAGTACCATATTGTTTTGATGACTAATGCTTTAAAACATAGTTTAATATCTGGTACTGCTAGGTCACCTTCCTTCACGTTTTTTCCCCCATTATTTCCTTTTATAGTCTTGATCTTTTGTTCTTCCAAATGAACTTTGTTATAGTTTTTTCTAATTCTGTAAGAAAGTTTCTTCATAGTTTGATAGGTATGGCACTAAATAAGTAAATTAATTTGGGTAGAATGGTCATCTTTATTATGTTAGCTCATCCTACCCATGAGCACTCAATGTTTTTCCTATTGTTTAGATCTAATTTTACTTGTTTGGAAAGTGTTTTGTAGTTATATTCCTATAATTTCTGTGTTTGTTTTGGTAGATAGATTCCTAAGTACTTTATATTGTCTAGGGTGATTTTAAATGGTGTTTCTCTTTCTACCTCTTGCTTCTATGATGTGTTGGAAATATATAGAAATGCTGATGATTTATGTGCATTTATTTTGTATCCTACAACTTTGCTAAAGTTGTTGATTATTTCTACTAGCTTTTTAGTTGATTCTCTAGGATTTTTTTAAGTAGACCATCATATCGTCTGCAAAGAGTGATGGCTTCGTCTCCTCATTGCCTATTTTAATACCTTCAATTTCTTTTTCTTCTCTAATTGCTACTGCTAGTGTTTCTAGTACAATGTTAAATAATAGAGGTGTTCATTAAGGAGATTGATCTGTAATTTTCTTTCTTTGTTTTTTATCTACCTGGCTTTGTAATCAGCACCATATTTGTGTCATAAAAGGATTTTGCTAAGAATGGTTTAAGTCTTGATGGGTGGGATGGGAAGGAATGGCTTTGACCAGGGAATCAGGGTTTCAATTTCCAAAGAAAGACCCTCAGGAAGCCCTCAGGACTGGATCCAAGTTGAGAAGTCCTCCTCCTCCTCTCTCCTCCCAGGCCTTTGCCCGAAGCACTCTCTTCCTTCTTACTCAGAAAACCCCCTAGAATTCTCTCTGGTCTCAATTGTCATCAACTGTCAGAAAGTATCACCAACTGCCCTTTTTTTGCTCCTTTTATCCAATCTCCCTTGCACACATCCCACATTTACACAGACTCAGTAAAACATATTATAAGCTGTTAAGAAGAAGTCATTCAGATAGCAGTGAATCACAGTTACGATAACACAGGATCTGGCTGAATCTACATTGAAGGATAAGAAAGCATAGAATATAATATTTCAGAAAGCAAGGGAACTGGGTCTACAACTAAGAGACAACTATCCAGCAAAATTGACTATATTTTTGTAGGGGAAAGTATTATCATTAAATAAAATTCAAGACTTCCAAGCATTCATAAAGAAAAAACCGGACTAAAACAGAGAGTTTGCTGCTCTAAGACAGAACTCAAGAAAATCATCATAAGGTAATTAAGAGAGCAGGGGTGGTGGAAATATTTTCTTTAAAGGACCCAATAAGTTCAATTGATTTCTATCCCTAGAAGAAAAGAAAATATTGGAAAATATTAAAAATTCTTATTATTAACAGGATAATAAGGAGTCTACTTACAGGGAATAGTGACAAACTGTATAGGATAAAATGTCTATATATATGTAAATATATATATACATATATATGTATACATATGTATAAATATATATAAAACTAGAGGGGAAAAAAGGACATAATATTAAGAAAAATGGGAAAACAGACAAAATGTAAAGCTTGTGAGGCAAACAGGTAAGATCAATACACTGGAAGGGTAAAGAGGTTGCATAGAGAAAATATTTAATACTTAAGTGCATTGAAATCAACTTAAAGAGGGAAAAACAATCAGATCCATTGGGGAAGAGAATTGATGACCTCCCTATAGAGAACTAGAAGGGTAACAACAGGACTTCCAAATAAATTTTGTTATAATTTTTTCTAATGCAGTAAAAAGATTTTTGGTAATTTATTTGGAAAGACAAAATATCAAGAATATCAAGGGAAATAATGAAAAAAAATGTGAAGGAAGATGGCTTAGTAGTACCAGATATTAAACTATACTATAAAGCAGCAGTCATCAAAACAATATGATACTGGCTAAGAGAGAGAAGGGAGGATCAGTAGGATAGACTGGGATAAATGACGTCAGCAAAACAATGTATTATAAACCCAAAGAGCCCAACTTTGGGGACAAAAATCCACTATGTGACAAAAACTGCTGGGAAAATTGGAGACAATATGGGAGAAATTAGGTTTAGATCAACATCTCACACCCTACACCAAGATAAATTCAGAATGGGTGAAAGACGTGAATATAAAGAAGGAAACTGTATGTAAATTAGGTGAACACAGAATAGTATACTTGTCAGATCTCTGGGAAAGGAAAGATTTTAAAACCAAGCAAGAGTTATAAAAAATTACAAAATGTAAAATAAATAATTTTGATTATATGAAATTAAAAAGATTTTGTACAAACAAAAACAATGCAACTAAAATCAGAAGGGAAACAACAAACTGGGAAAAATCTTTATAACAAAAAATTCTGACAGTGGTCTAATTACTCAAATATACAAGGAGCAAAATCAATTGTATGAAAAATCAAGCCAATTCCCAATTGATAAATGGGTTAGGGACAATTTTCTGATAAAGAAATCAAAAAGTATCAATAAGCACATGAGAAAGTGTTCTAAATCTTTAATAATTAGAGAAATGCAAATCAAAACAACTCTGAGGGATCACCTCATACCTAAAAGATTGGCTAAAATGATAGCAGGGGAGAGTAATAAATGTTGGACGGGATGTGGCAAAATTGGGACATTAATGCACTGCTGGTGGAGTTGTGAACTGATCCAACCATTCTGGATGGCAATTTGAAACTATGCCCCAAGAGCAATAAAAGAATGCCTGCCCTTCCATCCAGCCATACCATTGCTGGGATTGTACCCCAAAGAGATCATAGATAAACAAACTTACACAAAAATATTTATAGCTGAGCTCTTTGTGGTGGCAAAAAACTGGAAAGCAAGGGTATGCCCTTCAAATGGGGAATGGCTGAACAAATTATGGTATATGTTGGTGGTGGAATACTATTGTGCTCAAAGGAATAATAAACTGGAGGAATTCCATGTGAACTGTAAAGACCTCTAGGAATTGATGCAGAGTGAAAGGAGCAGAGCCAGAAGAACATTGTACACAGAGACTGATACATTGTGGTATAATCGAATGTAATGGACTTCTGTACTAGCAGCAATGCAATGAACCAAGACAATTCTGTTGGATTTATGGAAAAGAAAGCTACCCACATTCAGAGGAAGATCTATAGGACTGGAAACACAGAAGAAAAGCAATTGCTTGAACACTTGGGTTGATGAGGACATTTTTGGAGATGTAGACCCAAAAAGATCACACCAATGTAACTATCAATAATATGTAAATAAGTCTTGACTGACCAAACATGTTAAAGCCAGTGTAATTGAGAGTTAGCTACGGAGGGGTGGGGGGCCGGGTTGAGGGGGTGAAGGGTAAAGTAAAAACATGAATTATGTAACCATGGAAAATTTTTTCTAAAAATAAAAAAATTATTTAAAAAAAAAGACTTCAACCATAGAGTGAGCTAAGTTTTTTAACTCTATTTTGGTTTGTTTGTTTGTTTTTAAACCCTTAACTTCTGTGTATTGGCTCATAGGTAGAAGAGTGGTAAGTGTGGGCAATGGGGGTCAAGTGACTTGCCCAGGGTCACACAGCTGGGAAGCAGCTGAGGCCAGCTTTGAACCTAGGACTTCTCTTCTCTATGCCTGACTCTCAATCCACTGAGCTACCCAGCTGCCCCCTGGACTCCATTTTGGGAGTGATCTCTTAGTCTCCTTCTCCCATTACCCAACCTTGCTGAGAGACCCCCTTTCAGTTAGAACTCACAATTATAGAAAAAGGATAGAAACAGAAGACTAAGGTGTTGGGAAAGAAGCTTGGGAGTGGGAACCCCAAAGTTTCCCTCCTGAGTGGAAGACCCCATAGAAATAGAGAAGAGAGCACCTCCAAAATCCCTCTGCCCTTCACCCATTTCCCCAATCCCTGAATTGTGAAGAATAAAAACCATTCATTAGTCAGCACTCCAGAGTACCTGAGAGACAACAAGGGAAGTGGGAACCACAGCTTGGTCTGGCTGCCTCCATCTTGAAGCCAGACCACCTGCTGTGAAGTTGTCTGACCTTGGGGGAGGCTTGTGTGAACCTCGCCCTCATTCAGAATCAGATTGGGACATCACATACCTCATCTTATAAGGAAGCTCTCCCCCAACTCCTGTGGGGTGGCATGATCATCCAGGTCACCTAGTTTCAAGGTGACACCCCCTCAAAGTCTCCCAGAGTACATTCAGGGAGTGCTGGAAGAGAGACTCACCACATAGACTCTCTCTCAATGTCCACTCTATCAAACATTGGTAACAGGCTCTCATTATTATTATATCTGGTAGTTTTTGAATTTGGTTATAATATTCCTAGAAGTTGTCAGTTGTGGATTAAATGTAGGAGGTGATCTGTGGATTCTTTCAATTTCCACTTTTCCCCTCTTGTTTGAGAATGTCAGAGCAGTTTTCTTGGATAATTTCCTGTAGGATGATGTCCAGACTTTTGTCTCTTCTAGATGTGTTCTCCAGATCTTTGGTTGTGTCAATGAGGTGTTTCATATTCTCCTCAAATTTTTCATTGTTTTGATTTTGTTTTATATATTTTTGCTGGCTTATGAGGTCATTTGCTCCTAGTTGTTGAGTTCTATTTTTTAAAGACTGAATTTCCTCCCTGGCTTTTTGTCATCCTTCTCCTTCGGGTCTGATTTTCTTGGTAGATCATCTTTTGCCTTCTTTGCTTCATTCTAGAGCTGGTCAATTTTGGCTTTTAAAAACCTTTTTTCTCGTTTTAGTTCATGTATTTCCTTTTTCAAATTGTCTTCAGCCTCTCTTGATTGTTTTTTGAGTTCCTGAAATTTTTGAGTTGATTGAATTTTGAATTTTGAAAACCTATGTCCAATTCGCTGGAACTTCCTTCTCTTCTATTTCCTTTGCTCTTTTTTGCTTCCTGGAAAGAAGCTGTCAATTGTCATTTCTTTTCTCTTTTTCTGTTGTTTACTCATATTTTTTTCCCTTCTCTGTTCTGCTAGTTTAAGAAGATGGATTTAATGAGCTTTGATGGAAGATCTTTCCTCAGCTGGCAATGGAAGTTTGTAGTTGCTTTCTCTGCAGTCTATGTTGGAGGGGTGTCTGAGTTTCCCTGCCCTCTGAAGACTTCTTGTCTGTCCACCTGATGGGATTAAACCTGGACTGGATTTAGTCTGTAGTACTTAATGTACCCTCAGGCTAAAAACTCAAGAGAAAAAGAAAGTGGGGGGACAAGAAGGTGTGTTTTTGCTGAGCTGTCCAGCAGTAGCGTCCTCCTGCTCTGTCCTGCTGTTAGACCTGGTTTTCTTTCCTCTCGAAGTTCTTTGTTCTCTATCTCGCTGTAGTAAGGCATGTAGGTCTGAAGTTTTGCTCTATCTAAGCTGCCATCTTCCGAGCATTTTTGCTGCATTTCTCTGGCTTTCTCCTCCAATTACCTCCCTGGTGCCTGTGTTCAACTCCCTGAGTCCAGAGTCAGCAAGGCCCTCTCTCTACAGGCCAGTGCGCCCACCTGCCTGAAGATTTCAGGCGCCACTGGAGACTCTGCACAGCCCATGGGGTAGGGGTCCTGGGTTCCACTTTTATACCAACAGTTCAATAATTCAAGCCTTTTTCTTGGCATACCTCTTGAGCTGTCCAGCAGTAGGATCCCCCTGCCCTGTCCTTTTGTTAGATTTGGTCATCTTTCTCCTCTAGTGCTTTTTTTTTCCATCTCAGTTTGGAAAGGGTAGGGAAGTCTTAAGATTTGGTCCATCTAAGCCACCATCTTCCCAGAATTCCCGAGAAAATGTCTTAAATATAAGCCCTATTCTTCAATGACATTTCCACCCAGCCCAAAAAGGACTTCCGCTGTCAGAGTCAGCCAGCAACTACATAACTCTTGTCTTAGATACTACTTTCAGTTGTTACAGCTGTAACTATTGCTGAAAACCAATAACTTATAATTTGTACAAAAATCTCCAAAATTAAAAACATAAAAGTGAACATTCAATAATCATTCATAGGTAGTCATCAAAAATATTCCTAAAATGTTGCCATTATGATGAAAAGCAAGTACTTAGTACATAAAAGAAATGAATTACAAATAATATATATTAAGGAAGTATTGAATATTATAGAACTGCTTTTTATTCCTTCCCCATTCAGTAACTTTACCCATCTCTCAGATACTATTTCAGAAGTTTATTTTTGGTCATATCATGTTCAAAAAACAAAATAACTATTCTGCAAAAGAGATATTTAGTAGGTGACTATGTTCCAGCATATATCTTTATATAGAAAATAGAGCCTAAGAATTTGGAACTCAAAATTGTTATTTTTTAATGAATGCTATGAATGAATGAATAAATATGTAAGTAAATAAATAAATATTTTTAAAAGATTCAAGATCTTGAGAATAAAATAGAAGATAAAAGTTACTGTATCCAATTTTATGTCTTTTATCAATGAGTATTTGTAAGTCTTTTTGTTAAGCATTCTTTTTAAGTTAAAAAAATAAATAGTTCTCCTACATAAAAAAAAAAGAAAAAAGAAAATAGTCTGACTCTCCAACAATTTTCTGGATAAATTTTTTTGAATGAATTTACATTATGGGTTCATATTTTCTTTTAGGGGAGATTGGATGAGAAAGAAGTGAGAAACAAGTTTTCTTGCCATTTATAAAGGTTACAGATATGTTAAAAAACTAACAAAAAGAATGCAATCAAATTAAATTTCTATATTTCATATTTCATAGCTCTATAGCTGTTTTTGTCTCTTTGTGAAATTATGATCAATTCCAGGTTCAGAAAAAATGTTCCTGACTTGAAATCTCATCATTTCACTTAAAGTGTAATATGCAAAATAGGCCAAAAGCTACTTTTTTCCATCTTAAAAGTTCACCTGAGTCAATAGGAACAGAAACAATGAATAGCTACATCTATCTTTCTTAAGGTTTCGTCTTATATAAATAGTTTTATAAAAGACAACTTAAATACTCTGGAAAGTCAAAGGGCTAATGGAGAGGATTTGAAAATTAAGGTTTCTGGAACATTATAGATATGGAGCCTTTTTCAGCTTCTCTCCAATATAGAATCAGACAACATAAAAAGGAGTATGTAGGGGGAAGGTATATGTGTCTTGGGATAGAATGTGAGGAGTTGTTGAGAGTAGATCAATATGCCAGGAAATATTTTCTTTTAATCTTAGATTCCAATAAAATTCATCAATCTATTTTGTATGTCTGGTACAATGTAGCAAATTGGCCTATCCTCTTTATTACCTAGAAAAATTATAATTCTAATATCACATTAATAAACTAAGATCAGTATCCTAAGATATGTAATTTATAATGAAAATTTCATAAGGAGAAAAAACATTGTTACATTTAAAAAATATCAATGCACATTCTTCAGAGATTGCCCTGATTTTTGACCCCATTAACTGAATAAATCTATTTAGAAATATTCAGTGAGGCTTTACCTTTCCATTGCAAGGTGTTATCAAAATATTTAAACTGATGTCTCACTATTTAAGTCTGGATCTTAGAAAAAGAATGACTGCCCTTTAATAGCTAGAATGACATCTGGAAATTCCTTTTGTGCATGTGCAATGTTCCATCAGATTAATTTTTAATTTTCTAATTTCTTAAAGGGCAAATCTTAAAACTGGATTTTCTCCCCACAATGCCGAAAATGTAAAAATGTCAGGATCATTGATCAAATAGCCATAATTATAAGAGAATATGACTTCTGCTTCAAAGCTAAATCATTCAGGGCTAAGAAACTGATATTTAGATAATATAACACTTGACAACTACCCTGGTTCCAGAAGGTAAGGGTAAATTTCATTTCAGAAAGTGTCAAATAAAGGAACTTTTTTCCCCTGTCTTCTGTTCATTTTGTCATAGTTTCAATCAAAATTGCCCCTCTTCCAAAAAAAGGGTTATTTAACTACCTCTTGCTTTAAGCTAGGCAATATGTTGAATAATTTATAATTTTTATTTCATTTTATTCTCTCAATAATCCTGGGAGGTAGATGTTATTATTATTTCAATTTTACAGATGAGGAAACTGAGGCAAACAGAAGGTAAGTTCAGGGTCATGTGGCTAGTATCTGAGGTGGGTTTGAATGCTAATCTTTCTAACTTCAAATACCATGTTCTATACATTGCACCACCTGGCTGTCCCAGAAAACCTTGGCTCTGAATTGTTATGAGAATACCATTTTTAATCCTTTGTTCCATTTGCACTCTATTGGAAGAGAGAGCTGAAGAAGATATTTACGTGGAGATGTAAAAGAAAGGAGTAGATGAGAATTCATAGGAGAAATTATTAACTGAATAAGAATTAGTGTTGACAAAACTAAAAAAAAAACAGATTCTGTTATTCTAGTAAATACTCCTTTTTACAAGTAGCAGATTAATTATAGGAGTTTCATAATCTACTTAATGAATTTATAGGAAAGTGAACCTTTGCTCAATTTTTTTTTATCATCTTCCCCCACATAAGATGTGAACATGCCCATTAGAATTTTTAAGTGAAAACAAAACACTTTTGGTTAGGTTTCAGTGATTCTGACAGCCACCATAGTAAAACTGGTTGGTTTGGAGAGTCTTTGGAAGTTTCTAGAGGATGGACTTCAGTGATTGGGGCTATTCACAAGATAAATTGGGTTGATTCAGTTTTATTCTGGGTTTCTTCACTCTTTTTTATTCTTTATAGGTATATTTTATAAAAATGTTAATGCCTTATAAGTAATCATTCTTTGCTTTCCTCTTGCTCCTCTTCTAGATACAAACATGATTGTGGGAGTAGGAGTGGTTTATCTCCTTTTTTGCCACAGTGTATTACACTATAATTGCTTGCTTAATAGGAGATCCTATAGGAGGCTCAATCAATCAAGGAAAGTCTGTGAAGGAAACACTAAGGAATGTGACCCCTGACTGCAGAGAGATATTTGGATTCAAAAGAAAACTAGCCACAACATTTAGGAGCTCAGCTAAAAAAAAAAGGAACAGGTTCAAAGAGTCCAGTTGAGTAACCTATCCAGGAAAGATGTTGTCCCCAAAGGGGACACTATGATAAGAAAAAAAAAGCATTGAGATTCTGCATTATCAGAGATATGAGTTATGCTTTCCATGTGTTTCTTAAGTTTATTAATCACTATTTGGTTACTCTAAGTTTATGATCATATTTCCAAATGATGTATATACTGATGAGAGAGGTTACTTCAGGTTGATAAAGAAAAGTTTCTCAGTTACCATTCTTACTTTGCCAACTTGGCAAAATGCCCATTGCCTTAAGTTAATTAGTGTCAAACTATCAAAGAAAATCATACTTTTAAGGACCAGTAAACTAGAGTTTTAATAATGGAGATTTTTGGTATATTTTTGAATATGAAGTGGTTCCCAGACTCTGGAAGACCCAAACTGTGAGTAAAAATACAATTATGAGGAAAATATAGTTAAAGAGTTTAAAGAACATTTACCATTAGGCAAATTGATTATTCCCTTATAAAAGTGCTATGTCATCTCATAGTACCATTTGAATAATCAGCTATCAAAAAAGACAAAATGAATTGATCAATTAACAAGTATTGGACACTGTGAGAAATCCAAACTTACATGTAGTCATCTTGTAGTTAGAAACATCTTGAAGATGGGACGTGACTAAGCCATCTATGTATTAATTAAGAAACCTCATGAATTTGGAGGAAGAAGAAGTAATTTCACATCCATCCACAACTAAAAGTAAGTGTTTTTGTTTGCTTTTAACATCCTCTCTGAGATTTTTAAAAAATAAGATGGAAATGTAAGCCATCTGTGTTTTATTCCAACATATAACTAAGGCTATTTTTGAAGAATTATGAAAAGTAAGAGAAGTATGGCTAGTTATGAAAAAATGTCAAGATTTTTCAAAAGGGGCAGAAATTAGATGACTCAAACTGTCTGTACTATTGAGTCTCACTGATTCCTGGAAAAAATCTCAAAAGACATGATTAAGGGAATCAGTTATAAGCACTTGGAAGAGGGAAGAAATTGTCACTACAAGCATTTATTGTTGAGAATAGGTTATGCCCTAGACTAAGCTAAATCTTTTTGGGCAGGTTAATTAAATGTAGATATAAGAATGTCATAAAAATAATTTAGCTGCATATCAAAAATTAATGCATTTGATGAAAACTCAGCATTTAAAAAATTCAATAACCCTGAACAATGAGTTGAATCTAATAATACTTCATTTATCTTCATTGTTTCAGATACTGTACTTTCATTCAAAATTAATTACTCGGGTGTTTTTGTGGTAGCAGAGAACTGGTGAGGGAGTGGCGAGAGTGGAAGTGAATGTTCTTCAGTTGGGAAAAGCTAAAAAATAAGATAGAAGATAATGGAATATTCATGTAAAGCCAGAACTAAGATGACTAAGTAGTGAAATCACTCAGTTGAGCTCTTCTAACATTCTCCTCCAAATGACTTTAAAATAGAGACTGATATTGAAGCATAAAAATTCACTGATTAATAAATAACTTCTTAAAAAGGAGATTGGCAAATAGAAAAAGAGATAGATATCAAAGCTCACTGAAGAAAATAATTCCTTAAAAATTATAATTGGGAAAGTGAAAGCTAATGACACCATGAAAGAAAGAAAGCAAATGAAAAAGAAAGAAAAAATATAAAAGGAAATGCAAAATATCTCATTAGAAAAAAAAAGTGACTCGGAGAATAGACCAAGAAAAACAGTAATTTAAGAATTACTGGATTACCTGAAAGCTATGATTAAAGAAAGAGCCGAAATGTCATATTTCAAGAAATTATCAAGGAAAGCTGGCACAATATTCTAGAACATAAATTTTAAAAATCCATCAGTTACTTGAAAGAGGTCTCAAAAAGAAAATTCTCAGGAATATCATAGCCAAATTTCAAGCAAAAAATGAAGTAATTCAAGTAGCCAGAAAGAAAGCAAGCCAATACCAAGAAATCACAGTCAGGATCATACAAGATTTAGTAGGTACCATGTTAATGGAGTAGAGGAATTTAAATATTAAATAAATAATTATTAAATAAATATTAAATACCAAAAGGCTCATGGGTAGGCAGAGGAAAGGTTATAAAAATGACAATTTTACATACGTTTTACCAATGATTATTTTTAGAGCTAGAAAAAATATTAACAAGATTTTTCTAAAAGAAAAAAATGGTCACAAATACCAAGGCCATCAATAAAAAAAATGAAGGAAAGTGGCCAAGAAATTTTAGGCTTCAAACTAAATAACCAAGTGGCAATCATCAAAACAATCTGGTACTGGCTAAAAAATAGAGCAGCAGATAAATCAAATAGATTAGGTACAAAACACAATAGAAAATGGTCATAATAATCTAGTGTTTTATAAGCATAAGCTTTTAGGACAAGAAATCATTATTTGACAAAAAATAGCTGGAAAACTGGAAATTGGTTTGGCAGAAAATAGGTTTAGACAAGTATCTCAAAAACATATCAAGATAAGCTCAAAATGGACAAATGATTTTGATATAAAGTGTGATATCAAAAGTAATTTAGGGGAGCATTGAAAATTGCAGCTCTCAGACTTGTAGATAAAGGAAAGGTTTATGAACAAAAAAGAGACAGAGAAGATTATAGGAAATAAAATGGAAAATCTTAATTATATGAAACTAAAAAGCTTTTGCACAAATGCTACCTCATGCCAGTCCCCTTTATCCTCTACTATCTCCTAAAATCTCTCCAGGTTCATGTTCATTGCTTCTATGACATTATCCATTCATCTCATCCATGATTAAAATCAAAATCTAATTGCTTGCCTTTGCAAAGGGAGTTGGAGAGTGGAAAAGGAAGACAATTTGGAGATCAAAATTCAAAATTTTTAAATGTTTATTAAAAAATTATATGTAATTGCAAAATATTTTTAAAATCAACAAAAAAGCAATATTTTATCAAGTAGATAATAACAAATATGAATAATTCATCAAAAATGGAAAGACTTGTATGAGTTGATTCACAGAAAAATATGCAGAATACAAAAAAAGACCACATTAATGTAAATAGAAGATTACAAAAATATTCAAACTTAGTAATTGCAAATCTGCAATGTGAAAAACAAATTACGTAATGAATATACTTGAATATAATTAATAAAAGAAAGTTCATTATCTCCAGAAGAAAGGTCAAATGTTGCATAAGGGTCACTCAGTTTATTTTTTGTTGTTGTTTTTTTTAAACCCTTGTACTTTGGTGTATTGTCTCATAGGTGGGAGATTGGTAAGGGTGGGCAATGGGGGTCAAGTGACTTGCCCAGGGTCACACAGCTGGGAAGTGGCTGAGGCTGGGTTTGAACCTAGGACCTCCTGTCTCTAGGCCTGACTCTCACTCCACTGAGCTACCCAGCTGCCCCCACTCAGTTTTAATATAAAAAGTCTTTTTGCCTACATTTTTCTGTTAACAGTTCAACGTGGAACAGTGCAACACTTTATTTTGTTTCATTTTTCCAGAAATAATGGTAATGTAAAGACAAAAAGCAAACAATGACACTCATTTCTAAGAAATAAAGTGCAGGAGCATGAAATGGAAATTAATTCATAGGACAGGAAAGTAATACTTTTTAAAATGCCTGCAGGATGTCACTGACTTTCAAGTTCAGTCTGAGTAAACAAAGTGTTTTAAGGATGCACTAAGATCTAATTATTGGCATTTTTAGTTTAATGGTTAATTAGCTATTGCATAACTGGATCAAATTGTTCTTGTTACTGAATAAAAAGTGTTAGGATAGTATCTCTTATTTAACAGTACACTGAAATTGCTTTTTGGAAACAACACTAATATTGGACAGAATTCCAGAGATAATCTATATTTCAGCTTGCTCCTAAGTGGTTTGATTACTTCCTCTCATTCTCTATATTTCGAAATTTTTAGTTCCATGGAGTTTGGAGGTTTTGACTATTTGTTACATCAATATTTTAAGTACTTTAAAGATATTATGGATCATTTTTTTATAATGGTGATCATGGGATACAGTTTGGTTTATTCTAGTACAATTCTAGTAAAAAAACACTGTTTTATAAGTGTGATTACAGGCTACAAATAGGTCCATTTCCAATACATTATACTGGATGAGTTTTACAAGATATTTTGATGTCTGTATTCAACGGGAATGTTTTATCTGTCAGTCCATAAAATATAATGAGTTTCTGTTACATAATATTATCTTCTAGTCCTTGTCTTGCTAGATACTTGGTAGATGTTAAATATCTACAATTTTTAGTGATGTTTCTAACTTTATCTTTAGAGAATCTCCACTCAAAACACCAATAATTATTAAGTACCTACTATGTTCCAAACACCAAAGTAAAAAGAATGAAGCTGAAGCTGAAGGGTACAATACAAAAGGCACTAGATCTGGAGACAGAAAGACCTAAGTTCAAATCAAATCCGTTCTCAGACACTTTCTGGCTTATGCGACCCAAGCAAGCCCCTTAAACATTCTCAGTCTCAGTTTCCATATTTGAAAAAATATAGGATAACAATGGTACCCATTTCCCTAGCTTGCCATAAGGAAAAATGAAGTAATATATGTAAAGACCTTTTTAATTTTTAAAGTGTTATATTAAATGCTGGCTAGTATGGATAAAATAAGATGATGTATGTGTATGACTTTGCAAATCTTAAAATACTGTCTTCGAGCTAGCTATAATTGTGAATAATTTTAATTATTGATAATGATTATTATTCATAATAATAATCCTTATGCTAATGGGAAAGTGTCAAGTATATAAACAAGTATTCATATACATAGCATTTATATAAAGTGAATAAATATAAACATAGAGAAAGTCGTTAAATGAAGGTAGTTTGGGAGGAAAGGCACTAGCAGGTAAAGAAGTCATGAAAAGCTTCACGGCGGGATATGGTGCCAGAGCTAGATTTTAAAGAAACAGAGGAATCTTATGGACTGGAGGAAATGAGATCACAAATTATAAGAAAGTTGGATGGTTGGTGGGAAAGCATTGAATATAGATGACGTTTCTCAAATAAAGAATAAAGAGAGAAAAGACCGATTTGACTGGATCACAGAATGGAGAGTCATGCAGTTGAAAAAATAGGCTGACTAGGTTCTATAGAGGGAGAGTCTGCATTTTATCTTAGAGTCTATAGGAAACCTGTGGAATTGTTTGAGCTAGGAGAGTCAGGTGTATATGTTTAAGGAAAATTACTTTGGCAGCAGTCTGTAGGATGGATTGGTATAAGGGAAAAGTTGTGGCAAGATCAATTAAGCTGTTACAATAATGTAATTGAGGGGTGATGAGAGCCTGAACTAATATGGTAGCTGTGTATATAAAGAAAAGAGGTCACATGTGAGAGATATTTTGAAGGTAGAAATCTAGCATGGGGTGAGAGATTACTTAATAATTACTAACGCTCCTTAAGAATTGCTTTTATGTAGATTCTGATGAGAATAACCTATTCTTTTTATTTTATTTTTGTTTCTTTTATTTTTTTCAATTACATATAAAAACAATTTTTGACAATTATTCTCTGATATTTTGTGATTCGGATTCTCTCCCCTCTCTCCCCAGGTTGTAAAAAATCTGATATAGTTTATACCAATCATGCAGTTTATGTTTCCATATTCCCCATTCCATGAGAGGAAAGACATATCACACATGTGATAAACAATTTACAAAAAAGTAATATAGTGATAGATGGCATGCTTTAATCTGTAATCAGATTCCAACAGTTCCTTCTTTGGCTATTGACAGCATTTTTTTTATCATGAATCCCTTGTGGTTATCTTGGTACCTTGTTTTGCTGATGATAGTTTAGTCCTTCACAATTTGCAATATTTCTGTTACAGAATGCATCATTCCCCTGGTTCTACTCACTCCATTTTGCATTAATTTATACAAGTCTTTCCAAATTTTTTTGAATTTATCTTGTTTTTCATTTATCATGGCATAATCATATTCTTTTATAACCTATACAACAACTTTTTCAGTCATTCCTTAATTGATGGACACCCCCTCAGTTCCAAATTCTTTGCCACTACAAAAAGAACTGCTAAAATATTTTTACAAATAGGTACTTTTCCCTATCTTTTATCTCTTAGGGATATATACCCAGTAGTGGTATTGATGGCTCAAAGGTCTGCATAGTTTTATTGTCCTTTGGGCTTGGTTTCATATTGCTCTCCTGAATGGGTGTATCATGATGTTCACAATTCAACTAATAGTATATTATTGCCCTAATTTTTCCCATATCTCTTCCAACATTATCATTTTCTTTTATGGTCATGTTACCCAAATCTTTATATATTTTCAGTACATGGATAAATTATATGTGTGAATCTGAACCAAAGACTTTGAAATAATCAAAAAGCTATTATAAATGTGACATGGTTTTTGTGGAGTTTGTTCAATAATCACAAATTAAATAATTGCAAATAAGTTATTCTTTTCATGTCTTTACCTTTTTGACCCTCTTTTTTGCTGTTCAGTCAATAAATTATTTTCTTCCAAGCCTTTATATATTTTAAATTTAAATTCATCAATAATACAAGTTATGTATTATTTTCCTTTTACAAAGAATCATATAATTAGCCCTTATTTTAAAGGGTCACTGCTATTCTCCTCTTATGGAAATAGATATGCTATGCCTTTTATTATGAAAGATGCAACTAAATTTGTATATGACGAGAAGGTAATATTATGATCTGCTAGTAATACATTTTCCATTATAGATCCTTTGCCTCAATAATTTTAAAAGTTATCTCACTCTGATGCTTTCCAATTTTTTCAGAGACTAGGGTTTAAATCATCTCCTTTGACATAACCATTCAATTATCATTATATTTGCAGTGATCAAGGTATATTTTCATTCTAGTTAACTCCCTTTTTCATTGTTAGGCTCCTTGAAAAAATGTAGACAGAAATTTCCCACATCCTCCTTTATGAGCTTTCTCTCCCACCTCTGATTGTTTTGCTTCTCAGGTCCAAATGCTAAGGTCTTTGGTTGATCTTGAATAGTTTACTTTGCTTTTTGTGATGCTTTGACACATCTGTATCACCTAAAATTATTTTTTTATTTTAGCTTTTAATTTCTAAGTAAGGTATTTCTAGAATCTGGTTGACACATAATGGATAGATAAAAGTGATAAGTATGTTGGTCTGTACCACACAAGACATGTTGAGAATAAAGATAGCACAAATAAGAATATAGTGGAATACTTTAAGAATATTCTTGGCATCATGAAATTAAATTCAAATTTCTAGAAATTGCTAGGTATTTTATTTTTTAAATTGCTTTCCTTTCTTTTTTAGTTGCTTTTACCTGAGAATTGTGTCATTCAAACTTTTTACTGTTTTCAACACCTAGATATTGATGAATATTTTCATTGAATTTCTTTAAGTATTCAGTAATTTGCTCATCAGAATGGTGGCATTTGATCCCTGTTTAGATGTATCCCTTTATAGCTCTTACTTTCCATCTAAATTTGTTACTATGACAATGGTCACTATATATACTATTTTGTATCTGTCATGAAATATTTTTAAACTTCTTGATAAATATTATGATCATCAAACTCCAAGGAGTTTATTTTTTGTCAAAATCCAAGTCTAAGTACATGCATCTATTCTTCATAGTAATTAGGGACAATAGAGTGTTTGGTGTTTTCTCCTGTAGTTCATTATTAGGTAGAAATTCTATGGGGTAGGTAATGAGAAAATTTCAAATGAAAGGTTCTTCAAGTTCTGCCATATTGGAATTTATTAATATATATTTATACTCCTAATTTGTTCTAGCATATTTTATCATCTTGTGGAACTGCAGCTAGATGGTTCTTCCATCATCCATGTTAAATTGATAATCATGATGGTTTTGATGAGGGTCAGCTAGAAACCCCATGCTATCTTATCTTTTTTTCCACTTAGAAGTTCTTTGCCATAGAAATGCTTTGTACTACATCAATCAATGACACATAAGAGTAGAATTTAAAAAGCCTTCATCTTTCTTGTTGGGATGTCATATCTACCAAAGGATGTGGTAGAAATATAAAATCCTCCCTATACAACACCTTTCCTCTCAGGCTGCCTTTAATCTACTTTTCCATTGCCTCTCCCTCTGTCCCCATAGCATACTCAATAGATTTGGCTTTGAAGGTATCGTCACAATCATCAGGGATGGAACTATGATTATATCATTGTTAAGAACTCCCAATGAACATCCTGTGCATGCTTTTAAAGATCAGCAGCACCTCCATTATTTAGAATTTTAGAAAGTCACCTACATTACTGCAAGTAACCTGCTTTAAGCATCCTGCTTGGAAACACATAGTATTGAAGACAAGATATGTACCCAAGATTTCCTGAATCAAAGGCTGATGTATTCTCTTCATGCTAATCTTACTCTTATTGTTACACAGCTAGATGTTGTATTGGATAAAGTGTTTGATCTGGAATCAGAAAGATATAAGTTAAAAGTCTGCTTCACTCACTCATGACCTTAGACATACCACAGGTAAGTCATTTAACTGTTTTGTGTCTTAATTTCCTCATCTGTAAAATTAAAATTAAGTGTGCGTTTTTGTTATTGATTATTGTTCAATTTTTTTTTTCAGTCAGATCAAACTCTTTGTGACCTCATTAGGGGTTTTCTTGGCAAAGATTCTAGAATGGTTTGCCCTTTTCTTCTCTAGCTCATTTTACTGATAAGGAAACTGAAGTAAACAGAGTTAAGTGACTTGCTCAATGACACAAAGGTAGTGAGACTACATTTTAACTCAGATCTTCCTCATTCCAAGTCCAATGCTCTAACTACTACACCACCCACATGCCTTATAGGATCAAAAAGATCTTCAAATGTGAGGATCAAAAGAGATTAACTTAAAGTGACCTTTAAATTTTAAAACACTATTTAAATGAAGCTATTATTAGTTTAAATATAAATACATGAATTTAGTAATACGGTGTACAGGGCAAAGGAGATGATCATAATTCTGTTCTCTACCCAAGTCAGACTACATTGGAAGCAATTATTTAGTTGTAGGAATCTGGTTTTAGGAAAGATAAACAATCGAGCAAAGTGTTTCTGGTGGAAGACAATTGTTCAGTGAATATTAAGCACCTATTATAAAGAAATAGCTAGTATTTAGCTATGCAGATGGCTAAAGTTCATATTACCCATGGGTTAGTTGAAAGGAATTGAAATTTTAAAATAGAGAAGTTTAAGGAGACATGTTGACAAGAAGCTAGTTTTATATTCTTTGGTGTCTGGGGATAAAACTATGTATAATTTTTGAACATTACAGAGAGGAAGATAATATATTCCATGAAAAAGACAAATAAATCCAAACTATTAAGACTGTGCAAATGTAAAATAGGATTCCCAAAGATACAGGGATCCTCTGCACTTGAACTCTTCTGATGAAATTCAGATCATCCTTTGTTAAGGATGTTTTAGAAAAGATTCCTGTTCAGGTGTAGATTGGTTGCAATGACCTAATTTCCTTCCCAATTCTGAAATTAGTGATTGTGATTACTGATCACATAAAATAGAGAAGGCTTTATAAAGAATTAACTTTATTATGTAATGGATTGGGTATATACAGGACCCATAGATGCACCCAATAAATAACTCTTTTCTTCCATTTCACATGGAAATTTTATTAGCTGAAATGCAGATGGTATACCAAGTCCTTTGGGACCAATTGTGCCCTGGGTCCACATTTCATTTAATTATTAACTGCTGATGGCACTCTTGCCAAATTTGGCAAATAAAATTGTCTCCAGAAGAGAGAAGAAATCTCAAAATTGCTTTCTTTACAATATATCAGGGGAGCTAGAATTCCTGTGAGGGTGAGGGTGTGTGTGTGTGTGTGTGTGTGTGTGTGTGTGTGTGTGTGTGTGTGTGTGTGTGTGTGTGTGAGAGAGAGACAGAGAGACAGAGAGACAGAGACAGACAGACAGAGACAGAGACAGAGACAGACAGAGAGAGGCAGAGAGAGAGAGGCAGAGAGGAGGCAGAGAGAAAGAGAGAGACAGAGAGAGACAGAGAGAGAGAGACAGAGAGACAGAGACAGAGAAAGAAAAAAGGAGGGAGAGGAGATGCCCAGGGTACTTTGAAGCTGAAGATACTAAAATGAGCAGCAATGAGAAGAAGCCAAATTCACTTGTTAATTCCCAGAGTGATTTAAAGGCAGACTGGAAAGGCTGCCAAACAAAATTAATCCTTTAAAATGATCATGCAAATTTTTAACTCACCAAAGAGAGCTAGAAACTTAAGGAGAAAGATAAAAAACTGATATATGTCTTTACATAAAAACATGCATTCAGCAGTACTTATTGTTCTTAGGTAACCAGTGAGGGAATTCTATACCACTCTTTTTATTATCAAGAATGTAAGGTAGCAGAATAGAGCAAGGGGCAGAGGTAGAAATAAAAACAAATAAGAGAGTATTCTCCTTACTACCTTTGTGCTTTAGTTCTTCATTTGCCTCTCTAACGTGAAAATCAAGAAAAGAAAAAAAAGAACCCAAACCAAAGGCTTTTAAGTGTACCTCTATGAGGAAGATTCTCCCCACTCCTTTTCTGACCAAAACCAAGGGGCTAGGAAAACTATCATTCCAAAGTTCTCTAACTTCTCTGGATCTTCAGTGGCCTTAGTTAGATCTACAACTCATGTAACTGCTACAAACTTAGGAACCATGTTTTTGGACTAAAACCTGAGAAAGAACTTAAGGATGCAATCCACCATTAGGAAGAGCTGACGTTTATAAATCATAATAATATGAAGTCCTTAGAAAAAGGAAAGTATTGCTTTGAAAATCAGAGAGCCTGGGAAACAAGTAATACAGTAATTAAAAGTAATTAATACAGAAAAGTGTGGTGGGGGGGGCTTCTAAGAGCAAGAAGGGCAAAGAACAGAGTCCAAAGTGAAAACTTTTAAGTGTACCTCTTACTGTTTTCTCTAAGAGGATATTTCTTCTAATCCCTTTATGACCAAAACCATGTGGCTAATTTAAGACTAGTTGAAGAAAGACTAGTGAAATACAGAAGAAATGAACTGGCAAAGGGAGAAAATTGGCCATACTAAAGTGGCCACTTGGTTTCCCTATAGGAACATTCCAAATGATGACTCATGGATTTACCAATAACAAAATATCAACAGAAAGAAACCACAATTTCAAAATACCAAGAAACATTATAGCTAAATTTAGAGCAAAAAGAAAATAACAAGTATTACAGGCAACAAAGCAAACAACTATTCCTGCCAAAGTCAGGCTGTCAAAAGGTTGTTCTATGATTAATATTGATTAATGTTATTTTATATGGTGTTTTGAAGTTTAAAGAGCTTTTTATGTATACATTCATAATGTATGTATTAAATGTATTTTATATGTTAGATATATACTATTATATAAAAATATAAATATATGCACAGCAATAAGTATAATCTCATGATAATGATAAATAAATGAGAAAATTGGAAAATTATATTATAAAGATCAAATAATATTTATAGCCAAATATATTTAACTCTGCAAAATTGAGCCTTCATATTAAAGAAAATATTTATTTTGAGGAGAAGCTAGGTGACTCAGTGGATTGAGAGCTAGGCCTAGAGATGGGAGGTCCTAGGTTCAAATCTGGCCTCAGATACTTCCTAATTGTGTGACCCTGGGCAAGTCACTTAACCCCCATTGTTTATCCCTTAACACTTTTCTGCCTTAGAACCAATACATAGTATTGACTCTAAGACGGAAGGTAAAGGTTTAAAAAGAAATAAGAAAATATTTATTTCAAAGAATGCTAAGGTGAATAGGATATGCAACTTTTAAACTGATATGATATTAACTTGCAAAAAGGAAATAAAAATTATTTTATAAAGTAATAAGAGAATAATTAATGAAAATGTAGTTTCTTGTGTTTGGAATTAGACAAGGACAGGAATGAATGTGGGAGTAGGCCAGTTTGGGAAGGAACATGAATGTGTGTAGTTTGGTTTGATTGCTTTACATAAATACACACACACACACACACACACACACACACATACATATATATATTTAGGGAGAAAGAGAAAGAGAAAGAAAACCTCACATATTGTCACAATAAAAGCATAAGAATGAGAAGGCAAGATGAATATCTCAACTATGACAAACAAATATTGATCAAATGAAGAATAATAAATAATAAAATATATCATGCTTGAAGGCACCACTGACAAAAAAAAATCCCAATGTTAAATATGTGTTGTCAAATGGCATATAAACTTGTTTTTTTTTTAAATATGTTTTGGAAAATTGTGGGGAAACATTGAAATTAATACAATAGTAGTGACAAACTTTAATATAACTAAAGTTTAGATTAATCTTAAAAGAAAGCTAAAGGAAAATAGAGAGTTCTATGAACTATTGCATAAAATAAATTAGAATGGTACGTGGCAAATTCTAGGTGAGAATATTGCAGCATTCTATAGTTTCTTTACAAAAATAATTACATAATTCAAACAACTGAATCATAAACAAAGGCAAAAGAAAATTTACCTTTCACAAATTATAATGTAATGAAATGATTGAATAATGAAATAAATATAGGCAAAAAATACAGACTAATATGGAGGATGAGTAATCCATATTAATGCAAAAGTTAATAAAATCTATAGTAACATATCCAAAAAATAATTCACTCTAATTTTTATTCATAGCAGTGATGCAAAGATGATTTGATATTAGCAGAACAATTAGTATCATCTCTGATAAAAACCACAATGATCAAACTACATGATTGCTTCAATAAATTCAGAAAAAGTCTTTGAAAAATTTTAGGACACCTTTATGGAGGGACCTTTAATGTTAATTTAAGTATTTGTTTTAAATAAATTAACATTTTTTGTCATAGAGAATGACTAGAAGCTTAATTGGTACAATCATAAAAAAAAAAGAAATCATTTCTCCTTGGTTACTATTAGAAATAGTTTGAATAATGGTAGAGATATAAATAAGGCAAGAAAACAAAATCAAAGATAAGAAAATTGATACATAGGAAACAAAACTATCTCTTTTCCTGACAACATAGATATGTTTGTAGATCCTCAAAGAAACTCTGAAGAAATTAATTGGCTTGATTTGTATTTCTTCATAAGACAACTAGCTGGTTTAGTAGATATCAAGTGCAGGAACTGAAGTTAGGCAGGGTCATCTTTGTGAATTCAAAATCTTTTCTCAGAAACTTCTTAGCTGTGTGACCCTGGGTAAGTAACAAAAATCCATTTGCTCCAGTTCCTCATCTGTAAAATGAGCCAAAGAAGGAAATGGCAAACTATTTTAGTATCTATCTTTGCCAAAAAGTCATATATCACAAAGAGTTAGACACAACTGAAAACAACTGAAAAATAACATATCTATTTCAAGATTTCAGGATACTCCACCCAAAAAAACCCACAGAAATAATTTACATTTCTAAAAATCAGAAAGAAATGCTTTTTTAGAAAAAAAATCTCAAAAGTCATCACAAAAATATAAAATATCTTAATTAGTAAAGATATGTATGTGAATAAATTATTTGAAAACACAAAAATAAAACTTTGACCAAAATAAAAAAGTGTAAAACTAATTAATGAGATACTCACTTATGGTCAGACCATGCCAATATGATAAAAATAACCTAGCTTTTTGATTTAAATTATATGCACATTGCAATGTCAATCAAACTTGTATTGACAAAACAATAAAAAAATTAATTTTGAAGAATGTAAGTTCTAGAATGTCAGTGGAATTTAATGACCACAAAATTAATGATCCGCCAAGTATATTATTAGGTAGTAGACACTAAAACTATTTGGTTCTGTTTAAAATAAAGATAAGCAGATTGGATAAGCATGAAAGAGAAATTATTGAAAAGAGTAGTCATTATTTTGATAAAATAAAAAAATTCTAGGAAAACTAAGAGGCAGTTTGGCAGAAATTAAGTTTATAATATTTGACACTATACATAACAATATTCTATTCAAATAAATATGAAACTTTACTTTAAAAGTTTACATTGTAAAAATATTAAAAGAGAAAGTGGCCAAGAACTTTTCAAAAGTATGATTGGGAAGATTCCCTAATCAAGTAAGAGTTAGCGGGCAACATAAAATATAAAATAGATTACTTTGGCTCTGCAACATGTTTTTTAAAAAGCTTTTTGGCACAAATGAGAATAACAAAGAAATAATTCAGAAAGAGAAAGTACAGTGGGAAAATTTTCCATCAAATTTCATTCATAAGTGCATAAGATCCAAAACAGCCAAGGAAGTGACAAATTTATGGCAGCAAAACCATTCTCCAATGGATGTAGCTAAATATGTTAATTATAAATGGACATCAAAAATATTCAAATAGCTTATACTAAGAGAAATGTAAATTAATATAACTATGAGGTTTTTACTCCATGCCATATGAATTGGCAAAGATAAAAAAAATGGGGTCAGTGTTCATGGGGCTATATGAAAGAGAGGAACAGCCTTGCCTTGATGGTAGAACTATGAATTAGACTGAGCATTCTCGATTTCTATTTGGAATTATGTGAGAAAAGTAGCTAACATTTAACAAATATTGATAGAATTCACATGTAAATTTGATTGGTGCAGCAATTTTACTATACCACAGGAAGACAAAGAAAAGAAAAAAAATTTACCACGTACCAGACTACTCATAGAAGCATCCTCATGAGAGAAAAAAAGAAAACAAAGATTAAAAAAAAAAAACATAAAAGGTATGAAAAAACTATGCTTTGCTATTGGAGTAGAATATTATTACTGTACAATAAAAGTGAAAAATATGGGGAACAAGGAAATATTTGTAACAGGATGGAATAAATAAAACCAAAGGAGGAATATACATATATGTATGTATGTATATATATATATATGTTACAAAAATGTAAAGTTAAAAAAAAAACATTCCTAAGAAGAAGTTGAACTCTGAGTCATAGGAAATAACAAGAAGAATGAAAGTCCTAGAGATGAGCTAATGAAACAAATTACCTTGCTCTTTACTGAATAGTGCAGAGAAATTGTTATCTATGTGTGATCTGACAATATTACGATTTTTCATATTCTGGCTATTTGTTTGTTTCCTTTTTTGCCATACAGAAGGGTGCAATCTAGAGAAGAATAAGAAATGACTTTGAGATAAAGGCAAAAATGATCAATAAAATATACTTGGAAACTAAATGAAATTAATGTGTTGGTCTAGTTCCTTTGTGGGCCTAAATCCTATTATGATTTTAAGAGAGGGAGAAGTTTAAAATCCAGCATGTATACTCATTTTAGCAGAAATTTCATCATTTCCATTTTTATTTAGCTAAACACTACTTAGAAAGTTCTATTAGAAGACAAATTTTAAATAGTATTTTTTGGGAGAAAAAGATAAAAAGAAGTTATGACTAATTCCTGTGACTGGACAAAACTGGTAAAAAAAAATTACAGGAGCAGCTGGGTAGTTCAGTGGAGTGAGAGTCAGGCCTAGAGACAGGAGGTCCTAGGTTCAAACCCAGCCTCAGCCACTTCCCAGCTGTGTGACCCTGGGCAAGTCACTTGACCCCCATTGCCCACCCTTACCACTCTTCCACCTATGAGACAATACACCGAAATTAAGGGTTTATAAAAAAAAATTACAAACATAAAAAAATATCATTTTGCCTTTAACCAGTTTAAGCATGGTTTATTTTATTAAGTCTCTCAGATAAACAAATTTTAAGGACAATAGGACTAGACATAGGATTACTAGACAACACTACAGACAATCTTGGCCAATATGCTTCCTTCTACATATTCCTTATATCTAGGGAAACAATAATAAATAGATAGATGGCAGTGTGCATAAAACATTGAATTTGGAGTCAGGGAGAGCTGAGTCCAAATTTAGCCTCAGATACTTCATGGTATGTGACCCTACACAAATGATTCACCCCTGTCTGCCTCAGTTTCCTCAAATAAAATAGAGATTAGAAGAGTATCTTCCTTCCAGGTTATTTTAATATTAAATGATATATTATTTTTAAAGCATGGTGCTTGGCATATAGTAGATGCTTAGAAAAAGTTTCCTACCTTCCTTCCTCCCTCCTTTCCTTCTTTCCTATTATTATGTGCAATATTTTTTAACATTTTCCTTTAATTTTTTTCATGTAAACATTTTTGACTTTTAAAATTTAGAGTTCCAATTTCTATCTCACTTCCTTTGTATCCTTCCCTAAGAAAGCAACCTATAAGATATAGATTATACAAGTGAAGTTATGAAAAACATTTCATATTAGTCCATTCATTGCTCAAGAAAATACAGACAAAAAAGAAAAATAAAGTTGTTAGTTTTTTTGTTTTTTTTAAGTCTTTCATTAAGAGTCTATTAATAGTCTCTCTGGAGGTAAATAGCATTTTTCATTATAAAACCTTTGGAATTGTGTCAGATAATTGCATATTTCAGAATATCTAATTCATTCATAGTTAATCATTGTGAGTATTGTTGTTATAGTGAACAGTATTCTTCTGGTCTTGTTCACTTCTTTTTCATCAATTCATATGTCTTTTCAAGTTTTTCTGAAGCCATCATGATCATCATTTCTTATAGCACAATAGTTTTCCATCACATTCATATACACTTATTCAGCCATTAACCAAATGATGGTCATCTCCTCAATTTCCAATTCTTTACTACCACAAAAAGGCTGCTATAGATAGAAAGATTAGGTAGATAGATCAGTAAATAGATAGATAGATGATAGACAGATGGATAAAAAGAAAAAGGTAAATCCTAATTCATTTTCTTTAATCTCTTTGTAATCCAGACTTAGAAGTGGTATTGCTGGGTTGAAGGATATGCACAGTTTCATAGTGCCTTTACCATAGGACAAAATTGCTCTCCAGAAGAATTGAATCAGTTCAAAACTCCACTAAGAGTACTTTGCTGTGTTAATTTTTCAAATTCCCTCTAACATTCCCCATTTCTCTTTGTCTTTCTTATTAACCAATCTGATAGGTTAATCTGAGTTACTCATAATTAACTCGGTAACTTAGTAATTGTTTTAACTGCATTTCTTTGATCAATAGTGATTGGGTGTTTTTTTATAGGACTATAGATAACTGATTTCTTTATATGAAAATTGACTGTTCATATCTTTTGGTCATTTTTCAACTGAAGAATGATTCGTATTCTTATAAATTGGGCTCAATTATCCATATATTTAACAAATGAGGCCTTTATTAGAAAAAAACAAAAATTTTGAGGTAAGAGGACTTCCAGGTTAAGATGCCCTGAGAATAGAAGCAAGGCTTTTCCTCTCTTATCCACCAACCTATATAAAGTGCCTCAAAGGACAAAACCAAAATCAGATGAGCAAAGGGGCTCCAATTTAGGGTGCAACATTGAAGGTAGGCAAAGTTTGAGCATTTCTGCACTAAAAGGGGGAAAAAATTACTCCCACAAAAGGGCAAGCTCATCACCTTTCCCTCACTCCACCTACAGCACAAGAGTTAGAGTGAACATGAGGTAATGTCTAGATTCTCAGGGGGTATGAGAGCTGGCTAGAGGACACCACAGACTTACTCCTAAAAGCAGCAAGACTTGGGACCTTGGGCCCAGAGATAGTGCAGGGCTGCACACAGCAGACACCACTATAGAGATTTGAAAAATAGCCTCAGAGCAAAGATCTGGAGCTCAATACAAAGACTTGCCTACCCTCCTCACTCAGACTTCTGCAGGGTCAATCTCTAGGTTCTCAGGGACTGGATAATGACACCACAGACTTACTCCCAGAGATCAGGGAGACTTGGGACCCCAGAAGGCTGAGGAACATGGAGCTGGGACACAGACATAGCACAAGGCTGCACACAGCCAACACAGCTGCAGAGACTCGAAAAAAGCTTCAAGGGAAAAACCTCTCTGGAGCTCAATGCAAAGATCACCCACCTTCCTCATTCAGACTTCTGACCATGAATGAACAAAGCAATGGCCACCAACTTCCAAGAACTACAATCCACAACTAAAAAAAAAAGAAGAAAATCTTGAGCCTATATAATTTTTATGCACAAAAACTCCAGACTAAAGAGGAGACAGCAGATGACAAACAAGTAAACACATCCAAACCTTCCTAAAAATAGAAATTGGTCACAAGCTCTTCAGGAGCTCAGATTTGAGATTATGAGAAAAACAGATTAACTTGGCAAGAAAAGTAGGAAATAGTTCAAAAGGAAAAAAACAGTTTAAAAGACAGAATCTCCCACTTGGAAAAAGAAGCCTAGAAATAAAATGAAATGATAAGCAAATTGAAGACTATTCACCTATAAAACAGAAGCAAATAGCAGAGTGGATAAGAAACCAAAATCCTACCATATGTTGTCTATAAAAAACACATGAGTCAGATAGACACACACAGGGTAAAGGTGAAAAGCTGGACCAAAATCTATTGGGCATCAACTGAGAAAAAGAAAGCAAGAGTCATAATCATAATATCTGACAAAACCAAAGTAAAAATAGATCTGATTAAAAAAGATAGGGAAGGTAATTACATCTTGATAAAAGGCCAAAGACAATGAGAAAATATCAGTACTCAACATTATGCACGAAATGGTATAGCACCCAAATTTTTAAAGGAGAAACTATTGGAGCTTAAGAAGGAAAGAGATAGTAAAACTATACCAGTGAGAGACATGAACCTGCCTCTATCACATCTAGATAAATAAAACCAAAAAATAAATAAGAAAGAGGTAAGAAATGTGAATGAAATCTTAGAAAACTTGGAGTTAATAGATATATGAAGAAAAATAAATAGGGGCAAAAAGGAGGGGTTTGGGAGGACCGGAGAGAAAACATGGATCATGTAACCATGGAAAAATATTCTAAATTAATTAAATGAATAAAAATTTTTAAGACAAAAAAACTTGAGGTAAGAAAAAATTTTCTTTATTCCCCCTTTCCTTCTAAACTTGACTGCATTGTTTTTGTTTTTTAACTTTTTCATTTAATGTAATCAAAATTATCCATTTGGAATTCCATTTTTTTATCCATCTCTTTTGGTGATAAATTCTTCCCTCAACCATATATCTGATGATACTAATTTTCTATGCTCACTTAATTATGACATCACCTCATATCTAAATCAGGTATCATTTGAATCTTATCTTGGCATACAGTGTGAATTGTTGATTTTTCCTAGTTTTTGTCAAACTACTTTGTAGGTTTTTCAGAAATGTTGTCAAACACTGAGTTCTTATCACTAAATCTTAGATCTTTGGGTTTGTCAAACACCAAATTACTATGATCAAGAATTATTGTATTATATCCCTAATCTATCCCACTGATTCACCTCTCTATTTCTTAACTACTTCAAGATTTTTTGATGATTACTGTTTTGTAAAACACTTTGAGATCTGCTATTACTATGTAACCTTCTTCCAATTTTTTCCCATTGGGGAATTCTGGGAATATGGCGGCTTAGAAGGAGAAAATCTTTAGACCTCCACACCCTTTCAACACTGAGATAGAAAACAAAGTGCTTCAAGAAAAAAAGAGGACCAAATCTAACAACAGGACAGAGCAGGGGGATCCTACTGCTGGACAGCTCAAGAGGTACACCAAGAAAAAGGCCTAAATTGTTGAATTGTTGGGTCTGAGGGTATAGAAGGGAAATCCCAGGACCCCTACCCCATGGGCTGTGAAGAGTCTGCAGTGGCCCCTGAAATCTCTGGATGGGCAAACACACCAGCCCAGAGAGAGGGCCTTGCTGGAGCTGGACTCAAGGAGTTGAACACAGAAACTAGGAAGGTGGCTAGAGAAGAGAGGTAGAGAAACACAGCAAAAACACTCAGAAGATGGTGTCTTAGGTGGAGAAAAACTTCAGACCTACATACTTTACCACACTGAAATAGAGAACAAAACACTTCGAAAGGAAAGAAAACCAAGTCTAACAGCAGGACAGAGCAGGGGGACCCTAATGCTGGACAGCTCAGTAAAAACACTCCATCTTGCCCACCCTTTTTTTTTCCCAAGGTTTTAGCCTCAGGGCACAGTAAGGCTACAGACTAACCTAGTCCAAGTTTAATCTCATCAATTGAACAGACAAGAAGTCTTCAGAGGCCAGGGAAACTCCAACACCCCTCTGCCATAGACTGAAGAGAAAGTAACTACAAAATCCATTGCCAGCTGGGGGACGATCTTTCATCAAAGCTCATTAAATCCATCTGCTTAATCTAGCAGAACAGAGAAGGGAAAAATATGAGGAAACAACAGAAAAAGAGAAAAGAAATTACAATTGACAGCTTCTTTCCAGGAAGTGAAAAAAAAGAGCAAATGAAATAGAAGAGGAGGAAGCTCCAGCGAATTGGACACAGACTTTGGAAGATCTCAAAATTCAATTAAATCAAGAACTTAAGGAACTCAAAAAACAATCAAGAGAGGCTGAAGACAATTTGAAAAAGGAAATACATGAACTAAAACAAGAAAATAAGGTTTTAAAAGCCAAAATTGACCAGCTCTAAAATGAAGCAAAGAAGGCAAAAGATGATCTACAAAGAAAATAAGACCAGAACGAGGATCATCAAAAAGTCAGGGAGGAAATTCAATCTTTAAAAAATAGAACTCAACAACTAGAAGCAAATGACTTCACAAGGCAGCCAGAATATATAAAACAAAATTTAAAAAATGAAAAATTTGAGGAGAATATGAAACACCTTATTGAAACAACCAAAGATCTGGAGAACAGATTTCAAAGAGACAATTTAAGAATTATTGGTCTACCAGAACATCATGACAAAAGAAAAAGTCTGGATATCATCCTACAGGAAATTATCAATTTTTCCCACTGATTCTTTTGATATTCTTCTGTATGAATTCAGTTATTATTTTTCTTAGGTCTATAAATATATTTTGGTATTTACATTAGTATGTCATTTAATAAGTTTATTGTGTATAAATTACTGTCTATAATATGTTGGCTTAACCTATCAATGAACAATTAATATTTCTCTAATTGATCAGAGCCCATTTTATTTGAAGTGTTTTATAATTGTGTTCATATAATTATAAGGACTATCTTGGCAGGCATATTTTCAAGTAGTTATATTGTCTGCAATGATTTTAAATAGAATTTCTCTATTATTTGCTGGGCTTTGTTGATACTATGTAGAAATGAAAACCATTTATGTAGGTTAATTTTATATCCTAGAACTTTGCTGAGCTTGTTAATTATTTTAAATATTTTTAATTGATTCTCTAGGATTTTTTAAGTATACCATCAGATCATCTACAAAGTGTTAGGATTTTTCACCCTCATTGCCTATTCTAATTCCTTCAATTTCTTTTTCTTCTCTTATTCCAATAATTAACATTTCTAGTACAATACTGAATAATAGTGCTGATAATGGGCATCCTTCCTTCAGGCTTAATGTTATTAGGGAGGATTAAAGTTTATCCTGATATAAATAATGCTTGCTCTTGGTTTTATATTACTTGTTATTTTAAGGAAAGTTCTATTTATTCTAACGATTCCAAGTGTTTCTTTTTATTTGAAACAATTTATTTAATTAATTGATTTGGAATACATTTTCATGGTTACATGATTCATATTCTTTTCCTGCCCTCTTCCCACCCACCTCCTGTAGCCAACAACTAGTTCCACTGGGTTTTACACCTGTCATTGATCAAGATCTATTTCCACATTATTAATATTTGCATTAGGGTGATCATTTCCAGTCTAAGTCCCCAATCATATCCCCATCTACACATGAGATCAAGCAGTTGTTTTTCTTCTGTATTTCTACTCCCACAATTCTTTCTCTGGATGTGGATAGCATTCTTTTTCATAGGTCCCTTAGAATTATTCTGGATCATTACATTGATGCTAGTAGAGAAGTCCATTACATTCAACTATGCCACAGTGCATCAGTCACTGTGTATAAGGTCCTCCTGTTTCTGCTTCTTTCACTCTGCATCAATTGGTGGAGATTGTTCTAGTTTATATGGAATCCCTCCAGTTCATTATTCTTTTTAGGAAAATAGTATTCCATCATCAACAGATACCACAATTTGTTCACCCATTCCCCAATCAAAGGGCATCCTCTCATTTTTCAATTTTTTCCCACCACTAAAAGTATGGCTATAAGTATATTTGTACAAGTCTTTTTCCTTATGATCTCTTTGGGGTATAAACCCAGCAGTGGTGTGGATGGATCAAAGGACAGGCAGTCTTTTAAAGCTCTTTGAGCATAGTTCCAAATCGCCATCAAGAATGGTTGGATCAATTCACAACTCCACCAGCAACGCATTAATGTCCCAATTTTGTCACATCCCCTCCAACATTTATTACTTTCCTTTGCTTTCATATTAGCCAATCTGCTGGGTGTGAGGTGACACCTCAGAGTTGTTTTGATTTGCATTTCTCTAGTTTTAAGAGATTTAGAAGACTTTTTCCATGTGCTTATGATTTCTTTATCTGAAAACTGCCTATTCATGTCCCTTGCCCATTTATCAATTGGGGAATGGCTTGATTTTTTTGTACAATTTATTTAGCTCCTCATAAATTTGAATAATTGGACGTTTGTTAGAGGTTTTTGTTATAAAGATTTTCCCTCAATTTGTTGCTTCCCTTCTAATTTTGATTGCATTGGTTTTGCTTGTACAAAAACTTTTTAACTTAATGTGATCAAAATTATATATTTTACATTTTGTAATGTTTTCCAATTCTTGTTTTATCTTAAAATCTTTCCTTTCCCAAAGATCTGACAGATATACTATTCTATATCCATATAATTTACTTATAGTTTCCTTCTTTATATTCAAGTCATTCACCCATTCTCAATTTATCTTGATGTAGGATGTGAGATGTTGATCTATACCTAATCTCTCTAATACTATTTTTCCAATTTTCCCAGCAGTTTTTGTCAAATAGTGGATTTTTGTCCCCAAAGCTGGTTGTACACTGTCTCGCTGAGGTCATTTACCTCAGTCTCTTCTACTGATCCACCCTTCTGTCTCTTTACCAGTACCATATTGTTTGATGATCACTGCTTTATAGTACAGTTTAAGATCTTGTACTGGTAGGTCCCCATCTTTTATACTTTTTTTCATTATTTCCCTTGATATTCTTGATCTTTTGTTCTTCAAAATTAACTTTGTTATATTTTTTTCTAATTCAGTAAAAAAGTTTATTGGTAGTTTGATAGGTATGGCACTAAATAAGCAAATTAATTTGGGTAGGATTGTCATTTTTATTATGTTAGCTTGTCCTACTGTAAAATCATTTCTGCTATGCAAAATGGAGGGCAGAATGATTGACAATTAGTGGTCTGGAACTTAGAATCAACCAAGCTTGCCATGAGCCAGCAAGGGAAAAAGTCAGTTGCTGGGAAGACTATAAATAGCAGGATTTTGGACCAAAGTGGGTCTCAATTTGGAGAAGGGCTTTTGGTGGGAGGTTTTGGTTGGTTGAGTAGGACAAAAGTTAATTTAGGATACCAGCAGCCAATACTGATCAATACCTTAGTTCCAATCCTGTGTGAATCTATTCTATATATCCTAATCAATTAATCATCAAAGAAGAAGCAACATCAACACCATCAAACAACTTGGTTCAGGTTAAAGCCACCTGGCCTGGCCAGGTTGCAACTGAAAGAAACAAATCTCTTCAACTGTTCATCTTAAACTCTGACTACCTTCAATTTGATATCACCTGATCATCTGTAGCTTTAGCCAAGGATTCTCTTTATACCTCTTTCCTTCAGTTCCCTGTTTCCCTTTCCCTAAGTCTGTTATCATTAAATCTTGAAACTTACTTAGGTGGATGTCATTTTTGCCCCTAAGGATCACCAAACATATCCTTCGATATCTGAAGGAAGAGGGATTGTTCAACCAAAATTAAGTTGCAGTCAACTAGTGTTTATCCACATTTTGGAGCCAGGATAAGCATTCAAAGGAGCTGTGTGACCTAACCCACAGACTCTTCACTTGATTACTTATCCTGGAACACTGTTATATTGAAGCTGGGTATATTAATTTCTTCACATATATTCCTGTAGGGTCTTTAGTGTTCACCACCACAACTTAGTGTTACACCTAGGGATTTCCACACTCATTCAATTTCAGCTCCTAATACCATCAGAGGATCTTGGCTCCTATTATCCTATAATACTACCCATTTAATTAATTAATGTTTTTTTTCTAATTATTTAGATCTAGTTTTAATTGTGTGGAAAGTGTTTTGTAGTTGTGTTCATATAATTCCTGTGTTTGTCTTGGCAGATATATTCCTAAATATCTTAATTTGTCTAGGGTGATTTAAATGGAATTTTGCTTTCTAACTCTTGCTGCTGAGTTGTTTCAGAAATATACAGAAATGCTGATGATTTGTGTGAGTATCCTGAAACTTTGCTAAAATTGTTGATTATTTCCACTAGCTTTTTAGTTGATTCTCTAGGATTGTTTAAGTAGACCATCATATCATTTGCAAAGAGTGATAGTTTAATCTCCTCCTTGCCTATTTTAATACCTTCAATTTCTTTTTTCTTCTCTAACTTCTACTCATTGTGTTGGTAGTACAATGTTAAATAATACAGGTGTCCTTGTTTCACTCCTGATATTATTGGGAAGGTTTCTAATTTATTCTTATTGCAAATGATCCTTGCTGATGGCTTTAAATATATACTGTTTATTATTTTTAGGAAAGGTCCTCCTATTCCTATACTTTCTAGTGTTTTCAATAGAAATAGGTGTCATATTTTGTCAAAGGCTTTTTCTGCGTCTCTTGAGATAATCATGTGATTTTTGTTGGTTTGCTTGTTAATATGGTCGATTATATGGATCTTTTTCCTATTATTGAACCACCCTTGCATTCCTGGCATAGGTCCTACCTGATTGTAATGAATAACCCTCGTGGTCACTTGCTAGTATTCTATTTAAGATTTGTGCATGTATGTTCATTATGAAGATAGGTCTGTAGTTTTCTTTCTCTGTTTTTGATCTGCCTGTCTTTGGAATCAGTACCGTATTTGTGTCATAAAAGGAATCTGGTAGAATTCTTTCATTGCTTACTATGTCAAATATTTTGCATAGTATTAGGATTAGTTGTTCTTTGAATATTTGATAGAATTCACTTGTGAATTCATCAGGTCCTGGTGATTTTTTCTTAGGTAGTTTTTTGATGGCTTGTTCAATTTCTTTTTCTGACATGGGGTTATTTAAGTATTCTGTTTCTTCTGTTAATCTAGGTAATTTATATTTTTGTAAATATTCATCCATATCACCTAGATTGCTATATTTATTGCAATATAATTGGGCAAAATAGTTTTTAATGATTGCCTTAATTTCCTCATTAGAGGTGATGTCTCCCCTTTCATCTTTGATACTATTAATTTGCTTTTCTTTCCTTTTTTTATTAGATTAACCAATACTTTATCTACTTTATTTGTTTTTTCAAAGTACCAGCTTTTACTCTTATTTATTACTTCAATAGTTCTTAGGGGTAAGTCTGTGGTGTCCTCATTTATCCCCTGAGAACCTAGAGATTGCCTCAAAGAAGTCTGAGTGAGGAGGGTAGGCAAGTCTTTGTATTGAGCTCCAGAGAGGTTTTTTCCCCTAAAGCTATTTTTTGAGTCTACTCTCTCTGCCCAATTTCTCAACCCAATCTCCACATTTCCTCAGCCTTCTGGGCTTCCAAGCCTCTCTGCTCATAGGGTAAGTCTTTGGTGTCCTCAGCCAACTCCAAACCAAGAACCTAGACATTGCCCCCAAATCTCTCTGAATGACACCATAGGTAGAGTGGGGGAGGGGTGGGTGATGAGATCATGTTTTGATGGGAGCAATACTACCCCCTTTTAGCGCGGAAATGCCCAAACTCTGACTACCTTTAATGCCTCAATAATCCTGGTTATTGTCCTTTTGAGCACTCTATATTGGTCATTGAAGAAGAAATGAAGAGTTATACTTCTACTCTGCGGTCATCTTAACCAAGAAGTCTCTAGTGTTTGTTTGTTTGTTTGTTTTTTAATAGGAATGAGTGTTGTATTTTATCAAAAGCTTTTTCTGTATCTATTGAGATATTCATATGATTTTGTCATTAATATTATCAATCATGTTAACATTGAACAAGCCCTACATAATAGCTCTTAATTCCATTTTGTTACAGTTTATGACTGTGTTATATTGCTCTAATGTTCCTGCTAGTATTTTATTTTCAATTTTTCCATCAATATTCATTGGGGAAATTGGTCTATCATTTTCTTTCTCTAATATTGAACCAGTCCTGCATTGTTGGTTTAAATCCTACTTAGTTTCAGTGTAATTGAGCATGCAATTAAAATAAATTAGAAAAATAACAAATTTAAAAATCCATAACTAAACACCAAAATTAAAAACCTGATAATCAAAGGAGAGAATAATATAATTTAAAGTAATGAAAATACTGAAATAATAAATTAAAAATAGGAGGTAGTTTTATGGGAAAAAATGTTACAGTTAAACCAAAAATGAAAAAAGGTGAATTCACCACCAATGATGAAATTAAAGCAATTATTAGGAATTATTTTGCCTAATTATATGTCAATAAATCTGACAATCAAAGGGTAATTGTTAAATATTCATAAAAAGGAAACTGGATATTGAAATAACCTTATGTTAGAAGAAGATATCGAACAATTTATAATAAGCTCCCTAAGAAAAAATTCTCTGGGCAGCTCAGTGGATTGAGAGCCAGGCCTAGAGACGGAAGGTGCCAGGTTCAAATCTGTCCTCAGACACATCCCAGCTGTGTGACCCTGGGCAAGTCACTTGACCCCCATTACCTACTCTTACCATTCTTCTGCAATACTACGTATTGGCTCCAAGACAGAAAGTAAGGGTTTAAAAAAAGAAAGAAAGAAAGAAAAGGATTCTCTAGATCAAATTGATTCACAAATGAATTCTATCAAACATTTTAAAAAAACACTTAATTTCAATACTATATAAACTATTTGAGAAAACAGGAGTTCCACAAAATTATTTTTGACACAAATATTGTGCCTGGAAACAGGAAGAAGAAAAAAAAAAAGAGAAAGAAAACTATAGATCAATTTCTCTATCAATATGTATATATATATACATATAATTGTTTTTAAATATAAAACCAGTTCTAGTTTTATTTATTAATTTAATAATTTCCTTCCTTTAAATTTTATTAATCCCTCCTTTGATTTTCAGGATTTCCAAATTGATGTTTAATTGAGGATTTAAAATTTGTTCTTTTTCTAGCTTTGTTTAGCTGAATGCCCAATTCATTGATCTATACTTTCTCTCTTTGTAATGATAAATTGCACAGCAATATGAAAATCAAGATGACGGACACTTACCTGATTGGAATATAGAATGAACTGAACCTGGCAGGAGGTGGCAAATGCCAAGGCAGTTAAGGCTCAGGTATATTAGGAAAGATTTGAACTGAGAAAGAATATCAATTTGGAGATTGGGTTTGGAGTGGGTGGTTCTTTTGATAAGGGAAGGCCACGGGTCAACTTAATTTACCAGCAACCTGCATCAACCAATTTCACTGACCCTGATCCTGTGTTAACCTCATCTTGAATAACGTGAACCTAATTTAATCACTAAGAAGAAACAACAGCATCTAACAGCAGAGTAACCTGATTTAGGTTGAGGCCAGTCTGGCCAACCAGACTGGCAACTGGCAAACCTGACCATCATCAATTCAAATACCATAATTTGCATCATTAGCTTTAATTTCTTAAGGACTTCCTGCTTCCCTCCTTCCCAGCTATATCCTGCTTCCCTTCCTAAGCCTGTTAATATTAAATCTTCAATCTTACCTAGATTTGGTGTCATTTCTAATCTTAGAGCTTAGTGATTATATCCTTGGGATATTTGAGGGAAGAGAATTGTATTGGTTATAGCAAAGTATAATTTGCAGTCAATCTAGTGTTATCCAATTTAGGCCAGAAAGTCAGTTAGAGAAGTATCTGTATAATTCTAACAACAGATTCTTTATCTGGCTGGCTATTCTGAGACACTGTTATATCTGAAGTTGGGTTCAGCAGATTCACCATATCTTAACAACAACTATTGCTATGGGGTTCCTTTGTGTTTCACTACCACAACTTAAGTGTTTCACTTGGGATTCACCCACTGTAACCATCTTTAGACCCTCATAACATCAAGACTATCATAACATCTTTTACTGATATTAGCATTTAGAAACAAAGTTTTTCTCTAAATACAGCTTTGGTTGCATCTGAAAAAATGAAACAATGTACCAATTTTTTCTCAAATTTGCTCTTCTTCTATTTTTATTAAATCATTGATTATTTCTATGATTTAATCTTTGGTCTACTGATTCTCTAGAATTAGATTGTTTAGTTTCTGTTTTATTTTTAATCTGTTTCCACAGTCCTTTGCTGAATGTAAAATTATTGCATTTTGATCTTAAAAAGATGGCTCAATATTTCTATTTCTGCATTTGATTATGAGTTTTTATGCCCTAATATAGGGTCAATTATTTGTGAAAGTGTCATAGACAACTGAGATAAAGATATTTTTCTTTTTATACCAATTCAGTTTATCAGTCTACCATATATTATTTTTTAAAATTCCATTAATCTCCTTAACTTTTTCATTTTTATATTATGGTTAAATTTATTTAGTTCTGAGAAGAAAAAGTTGAAATTCCTCATTACTATGATTTTACTGCCAAGTAGAAGGAATCAATTGCAAACATGATTTGAAGTTGTTGTGATAGTGAATATTTGGACATGTGCTAATGTTCTTTCTTTCTGCCCAGAGGGAAAAAAATAAACTCAATAAATGATAATTTAATTCTTCAAAAAGTTATTCAATCAGTCAAAAACATTTATTTTGACCTCAGACACTTCCTCGCTTTATGACCCTGAGCAAGTCACTTCACTCCAGTTATCTAGCCATTACCACACTTCAGCTTTGCAACTGGTAAAAATCAATTCTAATACAGAAGATACTGGTTTTAAGAAAAGAAACTCACAAACAATTGGGAAACGATATGAATAAAACTATGTACAAAAAGATATATACAGGACAAATTGGAAATAATCAATAGAAGACACTAGCATTAAGGAGACCTGAAGAAAACTGGGAGGTATGACTAGTACCTATATTCTCCTATGTTTACTTCAAATGTAGGCTAAAATACAGTTTTACACATTAACATTTCTAGCTATCAACATTTAACCTTTCCCACCAGTCACATTTAAACTATATCTTGGGAAACAGTATTTTTTTCTGAAGGCTGGGATTTTACTGTATTTAAGCTTTATATCTTTACCAATGAATAATGGATTTTGAGCTGGAAAGGACCACATAAGTTATCTACTCTAATTTTAAAGATGAGAGAATTGAGGATCAGCAAAGTTAGGTACCTGACTCTAGTTCACTGGGGTAGTATTGTGGCAAAGTCAGAATGTGAATGCTGGTACCCTGACTAAATTTAGTACCTTATATTTTGATAAGTATCTTTTAAATGTTGTCTCCTTTGATAATTACAACAACTTTGGAAAGTAGGTGCATTTATACCCATTTTACAAATGAGGTAAATGGAGTTCATTTAGGTTACACGAGTTACAAGCTGTATGAGTCATATAGTTTGTAAGTGTTGAAAAAGAAATCTACCTCCAAAAGGAGATAGATTGTTTGGGAAGGACCTAGATGCATTGGTGATGGAAAAACCCAACTAGGAACCTCCCAGGGCCAGTAAAGCACAACCCCTTGAAATTATAGAAAAACCAAGTTTATTGAGGTTAGGAAAATGGTAGACAAGGTCCTAAATCTAGACAACTCTAATTCCTCCCACCTTTCTATGCCCACCTCATGCGGATGCCCTTCTTGTCTTCTCAAGCCCTTTTTACCAGCTCCCTGATTTTATCTAGATTCCTAAACTATCTGACTATCTTGCTAACCTAACTATTATAGATTATCTCTAAAAGGCTGAGGATACAAGGCTTACAAATGAACTTATTCCTTACCCAAAGCCTGGATTTGGCTTCCCAGGTAAATCCAAAGTCCTAGGTGAAAAACTCCTGGGTTTACCTTAACCAAGTTGTCTCAAACGTATTGATCTCAGCACTTCAGGGAAAGACAGATGTCCTTTAAGGCTGTTCTCTAAACCTGGGAATTTCCTAATCTTTCCACAAGATTAGTCTGTTCTCAGGAGATGATAGAGCAAAAGTCCTCCCTTATAGCTCAGAGAAAAGTCAGGAAAGGAGTGACTGTTAATCTCAGTTAATTCCCAAGATCTTCCTCTCCCAAACTTCTCCTTCCAGAATCTTCTCCCAGGGTTTGCGTCTAATTTCTCCTCCTTTCCTTTTATTTTTTTTTATTCCTTTTTTTTTTAACCCTTAACGTCTGCGTTTTGACTTCTTGGTGGAAGAGTGGTAAGGGTGGGCAATGGGAGTCAAGTGACTTGCCCAAGGTCACACAGCTGGGAAGTGTCTGAATCTGGATTTGAACCTAGGACCTCCCATCTCTAGGCCTGGCTCTCAATCCACTGAGCTACCCAGCTGCCCCCAGCTTTCCTTTTAAAGACAATCTATGCATCTTTTCTTTCTCTTATCTCCTTATTCTTACAGTGTCTGAGGCCAGACTGACATCTAGTTCTTCCTGACTCCAAATGCAATGCTTCCTCCATTATATAATACTGAGGCTAGCAGAGCAACTGGTATTGTACTTGTACAGAGTAGAATCTCAGTAAGTATTTATTGAATTGAGTTCCTTCTGCTTGAGTAAGACAAAAACGTCTGCAATTAATTGATAGGATCACCCATATTTTAGAAACACAAAGTTTGTGTTGTTTTACAGAACTCTAGGAGGGATCGCAGCTTAATCTAAAGGGAAGAATTCCAGACCTGGAGCTATGAGGAGTTGGTTTCAAGTTCAGTCCCAAGTTTGGAGTCAAATTGCCAAAGCTCTCTGTTTTACTATTTTCACCTATTAAAGGGAAATGGTATCTATTTTTAAAACTAGGTTCAAGCTCAGCCTGGGTACAGCTCATTCCATCCTTTTCATCTAGGACCGTCTTCCTTCTAGCTTTATTACCAGCATAAGGCCTTTGACCCATTCATTACAATACCTCTTTCTCTGAGGAGAGGAAAGCAATGGTCTCTGGTTCCAATCTTCTGTTTACTCTCCTGACAGAGAGAAAAATCTTCTTTGGAGAATAATATGGAGAGAAGAAGCCAAAGATGTCTATTCTGCCTCCTTTTGAGCCTCACAATGACATACTCATGCTACATGTAGAGGACAGCCTTACCACATCTGTAAAGTACATTTTAAAACCTGAAGTACTATTTGAATGGTAATTATTATTAAGAAAATGAAAATTCTTATCAAAAGCTACTAAGGGATTCTTAAATGTTATCTTAAGTGATTTCTAGGATATTCTAATGTTTAAGTTCTAAGAAGGACCTATATTTTAATAGTTAGAAAATTTCATATAAATCATACAAAATGCAATTATGTTATTTTTTGAATTTGGTTTTGGGGAGAAGATAAAGATCCCAAAAACTATTCTGGGCCCAGATGGTGATATTAATGGGTCTTTTTTCTTTCTTTTCCTTTAATGTTTTCATATTTGCATCATGTAATTTGCTGTATGTGCAATAATGAAATCTTTCTTTTTTAAATTCCTTGAGTTTTTGTGCTTGGAAGGAATTGGTGCAGACTAAATAGGTACGTTAGCTTGTAGAATGAAAAAACAGGAAAGAATGAAGATGAAAATCTCTTTGAAGAGATAAGGAAAACTTCTAATCGGGGTTCTCCAGGCAGAACCATTACCTGTGTGTAGCCTCTATGCTTTGTACTTATATAGCACCTTTCATCCACAGTGCTCATGAATCAGATAACATTTATTAAGCCCTTCTAACTCATAGAGCTCATTGAGCCCCACAACATGTCAAGGAGAACATTTTATTGACCCCATTTCCTAGATATAAAAACTAAGGCCCTAAAGTGAAATGGTCTGCCAAAATACAAAAAGAATCAACGTTAAGAATATAAAGATAAATATGAACAGATTTGGATTTCATTTTTCAGAACTGGTATTTCTACTTGCTAATCCCTATTAGTCTCCAAATATTTCCAGCGATAGATATAAATGCAATATAAGTATCATTAAATGTTATATTCTTTTATAAAAAATCAACTGAAAGAACATGAAAAGCATAAAAGTCTGAAATATGAGAAAATTCTACATTATAACTTTCTCAGAAATCTAAAAATTACTGAGCTTGCTTATTTATGGGTATAAGTAAAAGATAGACAAATGTCCACAAAATAAAATCTTGCTAGCTTGGCAAAGAGCTAGTCACTCTACTGGCATAATACACTTATAAAGACCTTCTGGGTATATTAAATCAACCCATAAACAAAGCAGGAACTCTATGCACTTGTATGTCAACCCTTTCTCAACTCTGAACTATTCTTCTGTTGTTTTTTGAAACATTTCTGACATCTTACATCAAATTGATATAGTTATTTTTCTTTCCCAGGAAACAAGATCTATAACTCTACACCCACCTTTTCTTGTGGAAGAAAGAGGAAGAAAAACATGTCTTCTTTTCTCTTGGAAACTGATAAAAGAGGAGGAATATAACGCCCTTTGGAAATTCTTATCTTCATTGGACAAAGGCTAAGGGTCATGATCCTACAAGCTGTATAATAAACTTTAGAGAGGGACAAGGAATTCTAAATTAGGGTCATTTCATCCCAATACCCATTGTTGAGTAGAGGAAAAATTTATATTGTGATCAATAATGAGAATGACAAATCCTTGAGCTAATTTTCTGTTTAGTGCACTTTAAAAATTGGGGCGCTCCAGAGTTTCTCATAAACATTTTATAAGTCATTCATTTTTCTTTCAACATACATGATTTATAAAGAAAATAACAAAAAAGCACATTTATAAACTAGACTGCAAAGTCTGTCGATCTACACCAGGCAATTTTTCTTGTGATATTGTTTCCAATTCAGCTGCTTGTGCTTTGGAAAGATTTATAAAGTTTTCATAAATAATATATGTTGAAAATAAAATTAAAAAGAACCCCCAAAGATTTGATCTCCACTGATTTCCTGGGCAGTGTCTCCATGCCTATTTACTACAGATATTAAAATAAGTTATGAATATTCAATATCTCAAAAATATTCTTCTAAGTAATAAGGACATACACAGTATTATTACTATCACCAGTCCTATATGCTTTGCTACTTCATCTCTATAAAGTCTTTATGAGAAAGGTCTATGCATACATAAAGGGCATCCTAAGGAAAATATGAAAGAGGAACATGTTAGCATTTGCAAATGATTCTCTCCATCAGCTCACATCTTTACTGTCACACAATTAACTGAAAGATATAGACTATATAAATCTATTTTGTTCTTTGTTATTTTTTTAAAGATTGTATCTTTCTATCACAACATGTAGCTCTTAAAGACTCTTCTAACTTTCCCCAAATATATTTGGTAACATACAAGATTCTAAAAAGTTAGCCTCCTTAGAGGCATAAGAGGGTGATCACCCAAAAAGTTTGTCACTATCATACATCTGAATGATACTTCAAATGATTCTGTTTGAAGACATCATTGTGTTGACTTCAAAAAGGTTCAGAACATGGCAGAACATTAATTTTCCAATAAAGTCCAAGGACAGATCACTAAAAAGATGGTGTCAATAATACACAGAAAAGAGATGAAGGAAAAGTTAGTGGATGAAAATGCACATTATCTAAGTTATGCCTTGCATTTTGTTGGGTGGCTTTCTAAGTTAGTCAATTAGCACATATATTTAGGACAGTGTGAATTAATGAATTAATTCCAGCATTATATAAGAAGGAACAGAAAAGACTGGGCAATTTGTTTAGGATTTTCAGTGATCTTATGCTGCTCCCTACAACAAAAGCCAATCTTTTAAAACAATGTTCTTCAAGTAACATTGTTTGTGATCCCCCCCAAAAATCATAATCTCAGAAAAATCAATTTACAAGTGATCTCTATTTGAATATATAAAGCCTATAGTACACTGTCAGTGAAAATTTGGGGTAAAATTTGGGGTAAAATTTCCATGAAAGACATCATGAAGGGTATTTTTGACTGGAAAAAAATAGAGCTGATTATGTAGTAAGAGATAAAGAAGAGATATAATTCAGATCTTGCACCATGGAAAAAATGAATGAAATATTAAACCTCAGAAGTCTCAAAATACATGGAGTAAATTCTGTATGGGAAAGTGATAGAAGGTCATGAATAAGAGTCACCAAGGATAAGAAAGCACACCTTGTTCACTCTCTTGGAGGATGGACCCATACTATTGAAATAACAACTCAGTATGCATGGAAAATATGTATATATATGTATGTGTTATACACACACACATACACACACACACACACACATATATATATATATATAAACTCATTCAGAGACACATGTAGAAAGAAATCCGTATCCAAAAGCCTTATTCTCCATTCCTAAGATTTTCTAAGTTCCATGTCCTATTCTCTTGAACAACAATGTAAATTGGTCTGCTTTAGAATTTGCCATTGGAAGAACTTTAAGGTGGGTTTGGGAAATATTTTTTTTTAATGAATAAAATTTCTTTTGACAGGAGAGTAGCAATCCCACTATTTCAACAGTAGCTTGAATCTCATAACAAAGAGATGAAAAATTAATGCAGCCCAGAAAGTTAACTTTGAATTAAAATACTCACCTGAGTGAGCAAACTTTCATAGCAAAAACATAACAAACAATTCTTCTCACTCAATAGCTAAGTTTTAATTTTATAATCAACGATGGAAAGAAGAAAGAAAAGAAAAAAAAATAAACCTATGCCTACACTATTTCTGGAAATCTCTTGTGGGTGGCTTAGTGTTTCCCCACCTAGGTTTACCCACTTCTATTCATTTAGACATGACTCAGTGCCCCTTCTTAAATAACTCTATACAAGTCAAAGTCGCAATGCTCCAAACTGTCAAAATATGGAATTAGTAAACTCTAACTTGAATTCTTCACAGCATATACAAAATTATCCTTCATTTGGGAATCAGATGAATGGGTGAAGGCAATACCAATGTCCCTAAATAGGTGGCAGAGAAATGAAAATGGGTTATTATCCACCCAGAAGAAGCAAAGCAAACTCAAAAGGAAAGTAAAAAATGTTGGATATACACAAGTTAAAGCTGCCCCTGAGCAACTTTGTAGTTTTGTGATAGATCATGTAAAGTCTCTCTAACCCCCAAGCCCATAACAGTAATGTTTACAAAAGGATAAGTAAAAACCATTTCCCCTAGGAAGAAAAAGAAAACAAACAAGCAAGATATTTGTACCCCCTCTAAAAATGTGGTGGAAATTTCATTCTTTGTGATATGATCACAAAATATAAGGTCAAGCTTTAGAAGCAGCAGCAAAATTAAAGTATTAGGGATCATTATCTAGTTTGTAAATTATTTAAGCCCCTTACATCTGTCTCCCTCTAGCTAGTCACCTTTTGGACACTAACAAAATACGTTTGGTGTGTGTGTGTGTGTGTGTGTGTGTGTGTGTGTGTGTGTGTGTTTGTATGTGTGCATAAATATATGTGACATATATGAAAGATTTTTAACCTAGGACCTATGAAACCACTTTTAAAAATAAATATTCTAATTATTTCATTATAATTGGTTTCATTTATTATCTTGCATAGTTTGTTTTATGCATTTTAAAAACATTAATTTGAAAAGAGGTCCATAGATTTTAGTAGACTACCTAAGTGGTCTTGGCACAAAAAAAGGTTAGATCTCTAGTTCTTTGTAGTGAGCTGCCATCATTGCAGTAGATTTAGGTTCCCAGATAGCATCCCATCCTTGGCAATTCTCTAAATGTCCAGTGGGTTGTCCTTTGTATATTCCTATGGTATATGACTTGCCCAACAGGGACCACAGAGTCAAGTTGTGTCAGGGTTCAGGCAATATAGATGCCAACTTGTAAATGACTTTCCCTGCAAAAATTACCATCCGAAGTATTCTAACAAGGTCCTTTTCCCTTTTCTTAAGGGCATGCCAAGTGCAGAATTTCTAGTATCTTAAATACTGGAAGCCTCTTAAGATTCTCAATGTCTAATTTTTGTTTGTTTTGTTTTAAATACACATGGGTAATGTCAGGAGCCTACCTCTTTAGCAGCACTTAGCAATATTGTAACAGCTGGGATTCAATGACCATCTAGCTATCTGGACTTCTACATGGAGGGACAGAATACTTTATATCTACTTCCTTAGTAGGGAGTAAAATGAGCCAAATCCAGTCATGTAGACTTTATTGAGGAGGTGGCTTTTGATTATGAAAAGGACAGGATCCCCATTATTCAAAAGTGACTCACCCCCTGAAAAAAATGAATTATGGGAGGGGTTCATCACCAACTTTAATATTTAATAGAGCTTGGAATGCAAAAGATAAAATATGTTACTTAACCATCAGAGAGGAAGAGCTGAGAAGAAGGTGTTGGAATCTAGCATATAACTAGATGTAATTATAAATATTAATCAGTTCATAGATATTTTAATTATTTTATGCCATTCCCTTCTTTCTCTCTGTTCTCTCTCTCTCTGTGTCTCTCTCTGTCTCTCTCTCTGTCTCTCTAAACTTTATTCAGTGGAGCTCATCCTGTCTTGTGCCCTAGAGAATACTGCTATTAAATAGATACATGGCACTGCATAATTCTTAATGATTCTCAAATATAATACAGATAACATACAGTACATGTCCATACTATGATAGAGCTTATGGCCAGTTTGGCTTTGAGGGCTATTCTTCAGATCTATTAGCTTAGATGTAAGGTACCTGGTTTTCCAATTCATGTGTCAATAAATATTCACTAATTGTTAGGTTACATTTATGCAACATGATCATTTTAAGGAGAAAAATTTATAACATAATCTCATTTAATCCTTACAAGGATTCTATGTAAAATTTTTAAAAACTGAAATTTAAAGAGGTCATAATTTGCTTAAAGTCTCATAGCAACATATATAAGCTACATCATATTATCTGCCATCTTGGTAAGGGGAAGAGAGGAGAATGAGGGAGGGAGAGAATATGAATCACAAAATATCAGAAAAAAAGATTACTATAAATTGTATCAATAGATAATCTGGAAAAAAACAAAATACACAGGATTAGGAAAGAAGCAAAATGTATTAAAATATTAATTGTTTTAATTTTTCTTTAATTTTTAGAAAAATCTTTCATGGCTACATGATTCATATTTTTACTTTCACCTTCATCCCCTCAAACTACCCCCCCAAAGATAACTCACATTTCCACTGCTTTTAACATGTATCATCAATGAAGACGTATTTACATATTATTGATAGTTGCATTGGTGTGGTCCTTTCTGGTCTACATACTCAATCATGTCCTCATCAACTCAAGTGTTCAATCAGTTGTTTTTCTTTTGTGTTTCCTCTCCTATAGTTCTTCCTCCAAATGTGGATATCGTTCTTTTCCATAAATCCCTCAGAATTGTCCTTGGTCATTACATTACTGCCAGTACAGAAACACACTACATTCGATTTTACCACAGTGTATTGGTCTTTGTGTACAATATTCTTCTGGCTCTGCTCCTTTCACTCTGCATCAGTTCCTGGAAGTCATTCCAGTTCACACGGAACTCCTCCAGTTTATTATTCCTTTGAGCACAATAGTATTCCATCACCAACAGATATCACAATTTGTTCAGCCATTCCCTAATTGAAGGGCATACCCTCGCTTTCCAGTTTTTTGCCACCACAAATAGCACGGCTATAAATATTTTCATACAAGTCTGTTGATCTATGATCTTTTTGGGGGTACAAACCCAGCAATGGTATGGCTGGATCAAAGGGAAGACATTCTTTTATCACTATTTAGGCATAATTTCAAATTGCCATCCAGAATGGCTGGATCAGTTCACAACTTCACCAGCAGTGCATTAATGTCCCAATTTTGCCACATCCCCTCCAACATTCATTACTCTCCCCTGTTATCATTTTAGCCAATCTGCTCGGTGTGAGGTGATACCTCAGAGTTGTTTTGATTTTACTTTCTCTAATTATTAAAGATTTAGAACACTTTCTCATGTGCTTATTGATACTTTTGATTTCTTTATCTGAAAATTGCCTATTCATGTCCCTTGCCCATTTATCAATTAGGGAATGGCTTGATTTTTTTTTATACAATTGATTTTTCTCCTTTTATATTTGAGTAATTAGACCTCTGTCAGAATTTTTTGTTATAAAGATTTTTTCCCAGTTTATTGTTTCCCTTCAGATTTTGGTTTCATTGTTTTGTTTGTACAAAAACTTTTTAATTTAATATAATCAAAATTATTTATTTTACATTTTGTAATTTTTTCTAACTCTTGCTTGGTTTTAAAATCTTTCCTTTCTCAGAGATCTGACAAGTATACTATTCTGTGTTCATTTAAGTTGCTTACAGTTTCCTTCTTTATATTCAAGTCTTTCACCCATTCTGAATTTATCTTGCTATAGGGTGTGAGATGTTGATATAAACCTAATCTCTCCCATATTCTTTTCCAATTTTCCCAGCAGTTTTCGCCAAATAGTGGGTTTTTGTCCCAGAAGTTGGGCTCTTTGTGTTTATCTTACACTGTTTTGCTGATGTCATTTATCCCAAGTCTATTCCACTGATCCTCACTTCTCTCTCTTAGCCAGTATCATATTGTTTTGATGACTGCTGCTTTATAGTATAGCTTAATATCTGGTACTACTAAGCCATCTTCCTTCACATTTTTTTTTCATTATTTCCCTTGATATTCTTGATATTTTGTTCTTCCAAATGAACTTTGTTATAGTTTTTTTTCTAATTCACTAAAAAGATTTTTTTTGGTATTTTGATAGGTATGGCACTAAATAAGTAAATTAATTTGAGTAGAATGGTCACTTTTATTATGTTAGCTCGTCCTACCCATGAGCAATCAATGTTTTTCCAATTGTTTAGATCTAGTTTTAATTGTTTGGAAAGTGTTTTGTACTTGTGTTTGTATAATTCCTGTGTTTGTTTTGGTAGATAGATTCCCAAGTATTTTAGGATGATTTAGCATGTCTAGGGTGATTTTAAATGGTGTTTCTCTTTCTACCTCTTGCTGCTGTGATGTGTTGGAAATATATAGAAATGCTGATGATTTATGTGCATTCATTTTGTATCCTGCAACTTTGCTAAAGTTGATGATTATTTCTACTAGCTTTTTAGTTGATTCTCTAGGATTTTTAAGTAGACCATCATATCATCTGCAAAGAGTGATAGCTTAGTCTCCTTATTGCCTGTTTTAATAACTTCAATTTCTTTTGCTTCTCTAATTGCTACTGCTAGTGTTTCTAGTACAATGTTAAAGAATAGAGGTGATAATGGGCATCCTTGTTTCACACCTGGTCTTATTGGAAAGGCTTTAAATTTACCCCCATTGCATATGATGCTTGTTGATGTTTTAAGATATATACTGTTTATTATTTTTAGGAAAGGACCTTCTATTCCTATATTTTTAGTGTTTTCAGTAGGAATGGGTGTTGTATTTTGTCAAAGGCTTTTTCAGCATCTATTGAGATAATCATGTAGTTTTTGTTGGTTTGCTTGTTGATACGATCAATTTTGTGGATGGTTTTCCTAATGTTCAACCATGCTTGCATTCCTGGTATAAATCCCACTTGATCATGATGGATAACCCTCTTGATTACCTGCTGGAGTTTTTTTTATTAGTATTCTATTTAAGATGTTTGCATCTATGTTCATTAAGGAGATTGGTCTGTAATTTTCTTTCTCTGGCTTTGAAATCAGTACCATATTTGTGTCATAAAAGGAATTTGGTAGGACTCCTTCTTTGCTCATTACATCAAATAATTTGTATAGTATTGGGATTAATTGTTCTTTGAATGTTTGATAGAATTCACTTGTGAATCCATCAGGTCCTGGCAATTTTTTATTAGGGAGTTCTTTGATGGCTTGTTCAATTTCTTTTTCTGATATTGGATTGTTTAAGTATTCTATTTCTTCTGCTGTTAATGTAGGCAATTTATATTTTTAAATATTCATCCATATTACCTAGATTGCTATATTTATTGCCATTTAATTGGGCAAAATAATTTTTAATGATTGCCTTAATTTCCTTGTCATTAGATGTGGGGTCTCCCTTTTCATCTTTGATATTTTTAATTTGGTTTTCTTCTTTCCTTTTTTTTAAATTAGATTTATCAATACTTTGTCTATTTTATCTGTTTTTTCAAAATACCAGCTTCTATTCTTATTTATTAATTCAATAGTTCTTTTACTCTTGATTTTACTAATTTCTTCTTTGATTTTTAGTATTTCTAATTTAGTTTTCATCTGGGGATTTTTAATTTGTTCATTTTCTAGTTTTTAAGTTGCATTCCCAATTCATTAACCTCTTCTCTCCCTAATTTGTTAAATATATGCACTCAGTGATATAAATTTTACCCATAAAACTTCTTTAGCTGCATCCCATAGGTTTTGGTAAGATGTTTCATCATTGTCATTGTCTTCAATGAAATTATTAATTGTTTCTATGATTTGTTCTTTCACTAACTTATTTTGGAGAATAATATTATTTAATTTCCAATTAGTTTTTATTTGTTTTCCTATTTTTCTTATTACTGCCTTCTTTCCCCCTTGTTTTGTATATATTTATACATACATTCATATATATATATATATATATCTTTTAACATTTCATCTTATACAGTTTGTCCCTGTTCCCTCTATGTGAACTTCTTCTAGTTACCCTGTTGGTAATAGCAATTTTTAATATTTGCCAATATCTTTTTTTTCTTATTGGGATACAAATTGATTGAACTTATTGGGTCCCTTAAGGAAAATAATTTTTTCTCCTCCCCCCATTCTCTTAATTACCTTATGTTGATTCTCTATATTCTGGGTTTGGGCAGCAAAGTTTCTGTTTAAGTCCAGTTTTTTCTTGACTGTTTGGAAGTCCTCGATTTTATTGAATGACCATACTTTCCCCTGCAATAATATAGTTAGTTTTGATGGATAGTTGATCTATTGCTTTCCAGAATATTGTGTTCCATGACTTCTGGTCCTTCAATGTAGATGCAGCCAGATCCTGTGTTATCCTAACTATGGTTCCCTGGTATCTGAATGACTTCTTTTTAGCAGCTTGTAATATTTTTTCCTTGGTCTGGTAGTTTTTGAATTAGGCTATAATATTCCTGGAAGTTGTCGGTTGTGGATTAAATGTAGGAGGTGGATTCTTTCAATTTCTACTTTTCCCTCTTGTTCGAGAATTTCTGGGCAATTTTCTCTGATAATTTCTTGTAAGATGCTATCTAAACTTTTTCTTTTATCATGATTTTCTGGTAAACCAATAATTCTTAAGTTGTCTCTTCTAGCTCTGTTCTCCAGATCTTTGGTTGAATCAATGATGTGTTTCATATTCTCCTCAAATTTTTCATTTTTTAAAATTTTGTTTAATATATTCTTGCTGCCTTGTGATGTCATTTGCTTCTAGTTGTAGAGTTCTGTTTTTTTTTTTAAATACCGAATTTCATCCTGGCTTTTTGGTCATCCTTCTCCTTCTGGTCTGATTTTCTTTGTAGATCAGCTTTTGCCTTCTTTGCTTCATTTTCAAGCTAGCCAGTTCTGGCTTTTAAGACTTTATTTTCTTGTTTTAGTTCATATATTTCCTTTTTCAAATTGTCTTCAGCCTCTCTTGATTGCTTTTTGAGTTCCTGAAGTTCTTGAGTTAATTGAATTTTGAGATATCCCAAAGCCTGTGTCCACTTCGCTGGAACTACTTCCTCTTCTTCTATTTCTATTTCATTTGCTCTCTTTTCACTTCCTTGAAAGAAGCTGTCAATTGTCATTTCTTTTCTCTTTTTCTGTTGCTTACTCATATTTTTTCCTTCCTTGTTCTGCTAGTTTGAGCAGATGTATTTAATGATCTTTGATGAAAAATCTTCCCTCAGCTGGAAATGGAGGTTTGTAGTTACTTTCTCTGCCCTCTAAAGCATTCTTGTCTGTCTGATTGTTGGGATTAATCCCATATTGATTGGATTAATTTTACTGCTTAGTCAGCCCTAAGGCTAAAACCTGGAGAGGAGGGAAAAACAAACAAATAAAAACCTTGGAGGGACAAGATGGAGCATTTTTGCTGAGCTGATCTGTCCAGCAGTGGGGTCCCCCTGCTGTCCTTGTGTTTGATCTGGTTTTCTTACCTCTTGAAGCCCTGTATTCTCTATCTAAGTATGAGGAAGCCAAGCTGTTTGTGGTCTGGGGTTTGGCTCTCTCTAAAGGACCATCTTCCGGGCGTTTTTGCTGTGTTTCTCTGGTTTTCTCCTCCAGTCACCTCTCCAGTGTCTGTGTTTAACTCCCAGAGTTGGGTGCCAGCAAGGCCCTCTCTCTGGACCAGTGTGTCCACCAGCCATGAGATTTCCCAGCCACTGGAGACTCCACAAAGCATGTGGGGGAAGCATCCTGGGATTCCCCTTCTACACCCTCACACCCAACAGTTCAAGAATTGAAGCCTTTTTCGTGGCATGCCTCTTTAGTTGTGCTGCAGTAAGGTTCCCCCTGCTCTGTCCCGTTATTAGATTTGGTCCTCTTTCTTCTCAAAGCTCATTGTTTTCTATCTTAGTGTCTAAGAGTGTGAAGGTTTTTAGATTCACTCCATCTAAGCCACCATCTTCCTTAAAATATTATTAAAATATTTTAGATGACAAAAACATTTAAAATTTTAATAACTAGTAAATAGAAGAACTGAGACCTGACCACTGACCCAAATTCAGTGTTCTCTTTATATTATTTCATTAATTTATTCAATAAATATTTAGTAAGCTCCTATTATATGCATCATCTTGTTAAGCATTAGAGATATAAGAGGTAAAAGACAGTCCTTGTCCTCAGGGAACTTGCAATCTAATGAATGAAAAAAATTAGAAGCGAATATGTACAAAACAATCTATTTGCAGGATAAAATGGAAATAATTAAAAGAGGAGAAGCACTAGAATTAATATAAGTCAGAGAAGCCATTATGAGGATTAAATTTTAGTTAGAACTTAAATGTTCCAAATGGAGAATACATTTAAGCATAATATGAATCACTGGGAAAACTCATGACTCTACTTGAAGTGTATGATTCATCTATGAAGTATTTACTTTAGGTGGTGATCTGAACTGGGTTTCAGAATTAACACCCCATTGCTCTATAAGGAAAATAACTTCTACATCCTGTGAGGAACCTCAGGTTACAATTGGCTGTGAAATAATGCTATAAAAATGTAAAGTTGTTCTTCACACCTCTCTTTAGTGCTATTGTCTCTGTTTGTCAGCTTATTTGTTCCACCCAGGCATATAGGATGTTAGATAGAAGACTCTGAGAGGTAGAGACCTAATTTATTTAATATAAAAACAAATGATTATAAAGTAATAGCTAGATTGGGGACTGAGAGAGTTGGAAATTTTGATGAACAAGGTGGTAAGACCTTCATAGGTGGAAGACAACACATAGTTGAAGTGACTAACCATAGAGTCAAGACAATGGAATCAGAATATGAGAGCAAAATAGTACTGATAGATTGAGATAACAGGAGGGAATGAATGGATTAATGGCCATAGTATGGAGAAAAGCTTTAAGGTGTTGTAAGGCAGAGGGAGGAACAAGAAAATAAGATGTTACAAACAGAGAGGGAATTTTTAGGCTTTGTGATCATAGGATGTCATAATTTGGGGTGATAGGGAGATTTATAACTAAATAATGAGTCAGCTAAGGGATTTAAGAAGGCTGATGAATTTGGAGTTTAAAATATTCCAAGGAATTTTTATGTGAGTATTTAAAATACCTAAAGAAAAAGGCATGGATTGGATTTGAAAGGAATTTTATGAAAAAGATCCTAAATTTTCTTTATTCTAAAAAGGAGAATCAGTCCCAATGAGAATGACAACAAGGCTCGAAAGATGGAAATATTGACTCCAGAGCACACCTCTCCTTTTCCTTAAGAGCTGAAAGTTTTTGAATGAGATGGATGTCAAAAACTCCATTCCTTCCTATGACAGAGAATGATCAGACTTTAATATTGGTACTTTTGCTTAAGGAATAAGGAGTAAGAAATGAGTTAACAAGTAGGAGAAATCAAAAAGGTCAGAAGACACATAAACATAAAATAGCAAAATGATGGGCAAGTGAATAGAGGTTGGAGGTTCAATAATCTATGGAATTAGTCTGCAGGGATCAAAAACCTAGACGAAGAGGTCTGGCTATTTATCATATGTCCTGAAACTATCTCTTAAGAACCTCTAACATGATCCATTTTTCTGCCTTTATACCTCCAGGCCCCCTAACACTATCACCCTAAATACATAAGTAACCTAAAGACTCATGGGCTTTGACACCTGGCTGAACCCTTAGGAGTATCTATTTTAGCTACAACTGAACTTTATATATATATATATATATATATTTTAAAATCTCACCTTCCGTCTTGGAGTCAATACTGTGTATTGGCTCCAAGGCAGAAGAGTGGTAAGGGTAAGCAATGGGGGTCAAGTTACTTGCTCAGGGTCACACAGCTGGGAAGTGTCTGAGGCCAGATTTGAACCTAGGACCTCCCATCTCTAGGTCTGGCTCTCAATCCACTGAGCTACTCAGCTGATCCCCCTTTTTATATTTTTTAAGTATTGTCTCCCCTAATTAGAGTGCAAGCTCCTTGAGAATAAGGTGTGTCTAACTTTTTCTGTTTTAACCCCAGTGCTTAAAACAGCAGTTGATACAGTAAATCTTCAATAAATTCCATTCATTTTTTTAAATGAGCAGATGTTGAAGGACAGCAACTGAAGGAAGGTCACAAAAAACAGTGGTAAGTGGCCAAAAATATGCAAACTTCTTCCTCTCGACCTAATGTGTCAAGAAACATAAAAGGAAAAAGTAGCTATTACTCAAAGAATGACAATGAGATATCAACTAAAGTGACAAGGAGGTGTTATTCAGAAGGATCTAAATTCCTATGGATACTAGATGATGATGATGATAGATAGATAGATAGATATAGATATAGATATAAATATAGATATAGATATGGAGAGAGAAAGAGAGGGAGAAAAAGAGGGAGGGAGAAGGAGAGGGAGAGGGAGAGGCAATAGAAGATGGAGACAGAGAGAGAGAAAGAGAGAGAGAGAGATGACAAAAATATACAGAATTAAAAGACATTTATTAATGAATTTCAATAATGTAACCCTGGATTCCTGGGGACATAATGAAATATAATGAAAGTCTGTTGTTTAGAAGCTCTTTGGCTCAATATCAAGTTCCTGTTTGTTCGTAATCAGTTCCCATTACATTTTACTGCTTTACAAAATCATGTAGGTAGAAATTCTACCTTGCTCCTTATGCCCTCGCTCTATGTTGGCAAACCTAAGGCATGTGTGCCGGAGGGGGGCTGGATGGAGATGCTCCCTTCTCCCTCTCTACCCATGGCTAAGGAAATTTCTCTCATCACCCACCCCTTTGCCCAGCAGCCCAATGGAATTGCTTCCTCCCTCCCCTGTCTAGAGTAAAGCAGCGGGGGTTGCGATGGTAGGAGTGGTCACATGTGATGTGAGGTTTGCAGTTTGGGCACTCAGTCTCTAAAAGTTTTGCCATCCCTGACCTAGCCCATCCAAGTTTCTTTTTAATCCAATCTCAAGATCTGGGTTATTTGATCCTTATAGACTAATCCCACAAATTCTTGAACCTCTAGTATCTATTTATTTACATATTATTTTTACTAATTTTTGTGAATATAGCTTCCAGCTTCTCTGATTTCTGGTCATTTTTAGCCCTTCTCTTATCTAGCAAAACCATCCTTCCTTATAACTCCTAACCATTCTTGTTCTATTTTCACTCAAGCCTCAACTTGGCACACTAAATATTAAAATATTAACTTAAAATACATTAATTCATCCAGGAAACAATAATAATTTTATGTTCATATAATATGTGCAAAACACTATGCTAGTTCCTAGATATAACTACAGTTTCTCCAAGAAAAGATTATGAGGCATGATATGAAAAGATTCTTAAGAATTTTTCAAAATAATACATAGTGATGGTAACCAGCTGTTTCCATTTGTCAGTAAAACCAAAAAGAAAAAGACTTAATCTCTTTGAAACTGGATCTTTGATTTTATTGATGTAGGAATCAAATGGCTAATATGTATTATATGTATATGTAATACATACATACATATATATATATAAAGTGTTTCCAAGCCTTAACGATACAGACACAAATTTACATGTACACTTACATGTGTATATAAGCTCTTTTCATTACCACCACCACCACCAGTACTATCATTCTTTCAATCATCATCATCTTCAATGCTTGAGGTTTTCCTAATAATAGTGGGGACTTTTTTAAACCCTTATCACACATCTTAGAATCAATACTAAGCATTGATTCCCAAGCAGAAAGGTGGTACAGACTAGGTAATGGGAATTAAATTACTTACTCAGGTTCACACAGCTAGAAAGTGTTTGATACCAGATTTGAATCCAGAACCTCCCATCTCCAGGCCTGCCTCTCAATCCACTGAGCCATTGAGCTGCCCCTAGCAGAGAATTTTAATGAGGGAATTATCTCTAACAATTCAAATTAACACCTGTTTTATAACATTTCTTTTTAAAGAGATAGGTGCCTGTGAGGGCAAGTGAGAGTTAAATGACTTGTCTAGAGACAGTAGGTAAGATGTGTCAAATGTGAGTATTGAAAACAGAGGGCATCTCACCATCGTTTGTTATATATGCTCTTACTAAAATATGTGGAAATACTTTAAACAAAAAGTTTCATAGCTTATATAAGAGTTTTTGATATTGAAATGGATTAATTAGTAACTATAGAAGTAATGAAACACCATATGGTATAAAATGGCAACAGTACTGAATCTAGAGTCAGAGGAAGTGGGTCCAAATATTAGATCTATCTCTTACCAAAGTGAACCTGGGTAAGTCAATTGCACTTTTTGGGCCTTATTTTTCTCATGTCTAAAGATATGATTGGATTAGATACTCTCTAAGGTCCCCAGGTATCTCTTTTTTATATGCATTTACTTGTTAACTCCAGTCATTCTTTAAGTATCTATTGAATATGGAATGTGTCTTTAATTTTGAGTGTTATTTGATATTAAAGCCATTTGTAGTCATTTTAACTTCTTTATTTTGTTAATTTAATTTTGAATATCCATTGAAAATTTACAAATAACCATTACAATTAAACCACCAAAGTCAAAAAGGTAGAGGCAAACTATTAGACTTGAGTAGTGAAAAACAACTTAAAGGTTACTTCCACATTAGTCGTAACTTCATTATGGTAGCTAATATACAAAAGCAGAAAACAAATTTAAGAAATCAAATAAAGCATAAATCCAAATTTGGGAGTTCATTCAAAATAATACAAAATTTGCAATTCCTTTTTATCTTATCTTTATCTATAGTGAATAGCAGCTTTATTCCACACAGTTCTCCTTTCTTTCTATCTACCTCTCTAACCTTCTAGCTGCACACAGATATGTATCACAACATGGTGAGTATCCAGTTGTACCAAAATGGCACAATAAAAAAAAAAACTTGTCATCCTCTATTTTCTCCTGGAGTTCATCTTCCCTCTATCTCTTTGTAGAGGATATATCATCTTTGTTGTCCTTTTCCAAGGTTTCAACACCATAGCAAATCTCTCTTTAATAGGCTATTACCTTATCAGTGACATTCAAAATCAGAGATAAACAGTATGTCAGACTTCATCAACCCAAGTCTTACCCAAACAGGTATCACCTTCACAGTATATTTGTTAGTTAACCACCCTCACTCCTATGCATTTATCTTATATATGTATATATTATATACATATGTATATATACTTTCTCATGAACATATTATAGTTTCTAGTATAATGTAAGGTCTTAGGGTAGAGAGTGACTAATGTTATTATTTGAAGGCCCAGTTCCTTCTAGAATGCTTAGAATAGTTTAGGTGCTTAATTAATACATAGATTAATAACTAGAAAAGTTATGATCCATTCATAAGTACTAGTTATAAAGCAACTATACTTTCTACCAAGCAAAAACTAGGTAAACAATAAATAAGGCCCTTTCATTTATTTTAGTGGAGTTATGCTTGTCTATATTTCTTTAAATCTCTAGGTATGATATTAGATATTATATCCAAAAATAGTTCTTAGTGAGGTCTACCTAATTCAGCTACTGCTATCAATAGTCATTTTAAAATCTTGGACACAGTAACACTTAAACAGTAAAGAACAATGAAGTTTTAAAGCCAAAATCTGAGAATGTCAATTGCCTTTTATAAAATAAATGTTATTGATTTTTTTCAACTTTGCCAAAATTTCTCTCAGGGTCTTTTCCTTCCACTCTCCCAGAAAACAATCCCATATACCAAATAATATTTTTAATTTAAATATTTTATTTTTATAAATTACCTTTAAAACAATTTTAACATTCTTTTTTTATTTGAATTCCAAATTCTCTCCCTTTTTCCTCTCTCCCCTCATTGAGAAGTCAAGCATTTTCATGTAGGTTGTACATGAACAGTAATTCAAAACATATTTTTATATTGGTCATGTTGTGAATAAAAACACAGACTAAAAAAAAGAAAGAAAGAAAATTTAAAACTTAATTTAAAATGCTTTGCTGAATTTAGACTCCATCTGTTCCTTCTCGGGAAGTAGTTAGCATTCTTCAACAAGTTCTTTGAAATTGATTTGGATTACTGTATTGCTGAGAACAACTAAGTCATTCACTGTTTATCATATAATATTGCTATTATGGTACACAATGTTCTCCTGATTCTGTTCACTTTATATTGCATCAGTCCATATAATTCTTTCCAAGTTTTTCTAAAAGTATCTTGCTCACCATTTCTTATGCCATATTAGTATTCCATCATGATCACAATTTGTTCAGCTGTTGCCTAACTGATAGCTTTAACCTCAAATTCCAATTCTTTACCACCACAGAAATAGCTGTTATGAACATTGCTCTCCAGAATGGTCAAATCTGTTCATAACCTTACCAACAGTGCTTTAGTGGCCCAATTTTCCTAAATCCCTTCCAACATTTTTCATTCTTCTTTTTCTCTCATATCAGTCAATGACAGACATGAAGTGGTGTTCTAGAGTTGTTTAGATTTGCATTTCTCTAACGAATAGTGATGCAAGCATATTTTCATATGGCTATAGATAGCTTTTATTTCTTACTCGAAAATTTCCTTTTTGTATTCTTTGGGGAATGACATCTTAAAAAATTAACTCAGTTTTCCATATATCTGAAAAATGAGGCCTTTATTCACAAAATTTACTGTAAATTTTTTCGTAGTTATGATTACCATTTCCCTCCATTCTATATTTCCCTGTTTATCTTTCTTTCTCTTCCCTTTCACATTGTTTTACTTCAAACATGTTTTATTTCTGACCACTTCCTCCCTTCTATCTGTCCTCCCTTCTATCATTCTTCATTTCTCTTAGTTCCTTCTTCTCCTGCTTCTCTGCACTTCTTCTGTATAGATTTTTGCACACAACAAAATGTGAATGCTACTCCCTCTTAGAATCAATTCTAATGAGAATTAGGTTCAAGCATTGTCTGCCACCTCTTCAACTTTCCCTCCATTGTAAAAGTTTCTTTGTGCCTCTTTCATTTGAGATCATTTACTCATTTCTACATTCTCCTTTCCCTTCTCCCAGTGCATCCATCTTTCTCACCATTTAATTTTATTTTTATAACATCCATCATAGTTCTCCCTCTTTCTCACCTCTTCAATTTATTTTTTAGATATTATCCCATCATAGTAAACTAATACTCATTCCCTCTTTCTATGTATATTCCTTCTAACCTCCCTGATTATGATAAAGTTCTTAGGAGTTAAAGGTATTATCTTCCCATGCAGGAACAGTAAGTAATTTAACCTTATTGAATCTATTATGATTTCTCTTTTTAATTTCTTTTTTGTGCTTTTCTTGAGTCTCATATCTGAATCACAATGGTTATATTCATTCCTGGTATTTTTATAAAAAATATTTAAAAGTCATCTATTTCATTAAATATCCATTTTTCCTCTGAAGGATTATACTCAGTTTTAATAAATAGGTGAATGTTGGTTGTAATCCTAGCTTCTTGCCCTCTGGAATATAATATTCCAAGCCATCTGATCCTTTAATTTAGAAGCTGTTAAAGGTAATGTTATCTTGAATGTGGCTCCATGTTGTCTGAATAAATATTCAGATAAAATATTCAAATAAAGTAAATAAAAACATTTTAAAGGAAAAAAAGAAGAGGATATTAAAATACTGATTGACACATTGGAAAATTCTGAAAATACATCCATTGCTCCACACCTTTAAATTTCTAATTTCTACAAGGAGGGTGGGGGTAAGAGATGTCTTATAATATATTTTCTTTAGAACCATATTTGTTTTTATAATTTTTAAATATTTACTTTTTATTTATAAAATATTTTTCCACATTCATATATTTCATTTTCTTTCCCACCCCTCTTCCTTCCCTACTCCTGGATCCAATAAGCACTTCCACTGGGTTATAAAAATGTTATCACATACCTATTTCCATATTATTCATTTTTGCAATAGAGTAATCTTTTAAAACCAAAACCAATCATATATCCATGTAAGCAAATGATAAGTTATTTGGTTTTTTCTGTCTTTCTCCTCCCACAGTTCTTTCTCCCATTGTGGATAGCATTCTTTCTCATAAATCCCTTGAGATTATCTTGTAGTAGCAAAGTCCATTACATTGGATTGTTCTACAATGTTTCACTTTCTGTGTATAATGTTCTCTTGGGTCTGCTTATTTCACTCTGCATCAGTTCTTGGAGGTATTTCCAGTTCTTATAGAAATCCTCCAGTTCATTGTTTCTTACAGCACAGTAATATTTCATTACAATCATATACCACAATTTGTTCAGTTATTCCCCAATCAAGGGGCACCCCATCATTTCCCAATTTTTGGCACTGCAGAGAGTACAACTATGAATATTTTTGTACAAACATTTTTCATTGTTATCTCTTTAGAGTACAAACCTAGTAGTGATATTGCTGGATCAAAGAGTATACATTCTTTTAATGCCCTTTGGCCATAGTTTCAAATTGCCTGCCAGAATGGTTGGGTCATTTCACAGCTCTACCAGTAGTGTATTAGTGTCCCAATTTTGCCACATTCCCTCCACCATTTCATTATTTTCCTTTACTGTCATATTGGCCAATCTGCTTTGTGTGAGGTGGTACCTCAGCTAAACATTTACTTTTTAAATTGTTTTATGGCAACTTTTCTGTTTAAATTGTTGTAGTCATTGTCTTATATAGTTTCCTTGGACTTACTTATTTCTCTCTGCATCAGACAATGTAAATATTTTAATGATTCATTAAGCATTCCAAAGGCAAAATAGGCTTCTTTTCCCTAAAAGTGGAAATTCTTAAGTGAAGACTGAATGGAAACTTAGGGGAAACTCATGTCAGGCATATCTTGGACCTTCTGATGTCTGAGATTATTTGTAACTCTAAAACTGAGTAATTCCATGATTAGTGTAATGCTATATATCCTCCATTACTAATAGAAGGCTTCTAAGAGAAATTTGAGGTATTAACATTGAAAACTAGTTACTACTTAGAGTCAAGACTTTTAGAAAGCTCTGACCTAACTACTTAGAAATCAGTTCCTCCTCTTTTGTGTAGTAGATTTATGAGTGTTCTCTTCTAATATGAGGGTGTGTGCATTTTTATGTGCTTGAGATAAGAAATTTCTTTTCATGGGAAAGGGGGCAGGACTTTAAATAGAAGAGATTCCTGTGGGTCTGGAATAGCTTGAATTTAGTTTTGCTTGAGAGGATGGGATTGGAGAGGATAACTCTTCAAGTTCTCTTCCAATGTTGTTACTTTTTAATTATATTAATTCTATCTTCCACAAAATATAGGAATTTAGATAATGATAACAGAATTTAAATTACTTTCCCATATTCTCCCTCTTTCCTGTTTTGGAAGCAAATAAGGACAGTTCATTTATTTTTAAAAGAATGATAGGGTTATCCCTGCCTGACACCTACAAATAAACCAAATAACACTTTAGGTTGTTCTGTCACTAGCTATAGCAGACACCTCCTACAGGTGATGAATTCATCTGTAACAAAGTTGTTCTTTGGAGGGAGTGAAGGTTATTATAGTTTCTGTGTTACATCCACTGCTGCTTAGATAATTAACAATATAAAGACTGAACATTTCCTGATCTCTCTTATGTCCCTGTTGCATATGATTATACATTTAAAATCTTTTATTGAAAATTGAAAAATTCCTAAGAGGTCTTCTAACTCTATCACCTAAAAATGCAGGATGTTCCAGTCTATATTTGAATACTTCTAATAACAGACCACTCTCTACTTCATAAAATGCTTCCTCTCTCTTTTAAACAAGTCTAACTATAATGAAGGGCTTCCTACTATTGATACTAAATATATTTTCTTGTAACTTCCACCCATTGATTGATAGTTTTAATATGGTCATATAAAATAATTATTATCATTCATAATATCTTCTAGTTACATGATGCTTTATGAATTATAAGCCATCATTTTCTTTTTTACATTTAATAAAGTAGTAACTCAGAAGAATTCTATAGATTTAATACTTGTGGATTTCACTAAGATATTTTTAAAAGGTTCTCACATTATCCTTATTGGTAAGATCTAGCTAAAATGATAATGAAACAGAGTGGTCTAGAAGTTAGGTGAATTAATGACTGAGAAATAGTAATTAAATAATTATTATCAACCAGGAGAGACATTTTTAGTGCACCATTTTTGACCATGGTATGCATTTTTTAATTAAAAAAGGACTTGAATGTTCTCATAGATGGCATGTTTATCATGTTTTCAGATTATGTGAATATTGGAGCAATAACTAAGATTTTGGACAACAGAATCAGAATGTAAATCATTCTCAACACGCTAGGGTTAAAAATAAAATAAGAAGAAATGTAACAATAACAAATGTAAAGTCTTATTCTTTGTGTCCAAAAATGAACTGATGGAACCATGGCTAAAAAAGGTTTATGCAATACTTGTGGGGTTTGGTTAACTACAAATGAATCAATACCTCGTAACAATGTATTATACTTAAATTGGCACGTTATAATTTTTTGCTGAATAATATGACATGAAAACAAAACAAACGAAATTCTGTCAAGTAGTAAGCAAATAAGCATTTATTAAGTATTTCCTATGCTATGCATTGTTAAGAACTCAGGATACCAAAACAAAAACAAAGCCCATAATCACTCATCCTGAAGTGGTCCAATATAACTGGACAGGAAATATCATAATCAAATTAGAACAGGGAATATATCATCTATCAGAATTGTTTGTAATGTTTTTATACAGAGAGAAGAAGGTGTAAATAAACAAGATAGAAAAAATTATAAGATGTAAAATGGGTAATTTTGACTAAGTTTAAAGTTTTCTATACAAATAAAACTAAATATAGCCAAGATTAGTAGGAAAGCAGGAAATGGGGGGGGGTATCAACAAATTCTTAGATAGACATATCTAAAACATATAGAAAAAAAATTGTCAAATGTATGAGAATATGAGCCATTCCTCAATTGATGGATGGTCAAAAGACATGAACAGAGAGTTTTTGGATGAAGAAATCAAAACTGCATATGAATATATGAAAAATGTTCTGAATCATTGATTAGAGAAATGTTAATCACAACAACTCTGAGATATCATCTCATACCTATCAGACTGATTAAAATGATAGGGTAAATTGATAAATGTTGGAAGGAATGTAACAGGGAAGTAATACACTGTTGGTGGAACTGTAAACTGATACAAACACTTTAATGAGCAGTATGAAACGGTGCCCCCCAAATTGTAATAAAACTGTATATATTTTTGACCCAGCAATTCCACTATTACATTTATTTCCTAAGGTGACCAAGGAAAAAGAATAAGAATCTATATATTCTAAAATATTTATAAGGCTCTTTTTGTAGTGACAAAGAACTGGAAATTGAGAGGCTGCCCATCAGTTGGGGAATGGTTAAACAAGTTGTGGCATATGGTTGTGATAGAATACTGCCACTCCATAAGAAATGAGAAAAGGGTTAATATTATTTTTTTGAGACAAGGAATGATCTATATGAAATTATGAAGAATGAAATGAGAAGAAGCAAGAGAATATTGTTTATAGCAACTGAAATATTGTTTGGAGAATAACTTGTGAACTTATAAATAAAAACAAGCAAGATGTAATTTTATATATGCATATGTCTTTTCATCAAATAATGCCTTTTCTAATGGGAAGAGGGGAGATAAAAATAGTTTCCTAGATATTTTAATGTAACAAACAAGTAATTTTAAATTAAAAACTAAACATATTCACAAAAGATCAATGGAGAATAGATAGAAGATGATATAAAAAAGGTAAGATATTAACAATTGGGAAGAATGGAAAAGGGTTTACTGAAAAATATACAGTTGGAGATGATCTTTAAAGAAAACCAGGGAAACTGAGAATCAAGAATGAGAGAATACAGCATTCATGGTTTATTGTGCAACAAGGACAATAACATGCAAGTGGGATATGGAGTGTTATCTTCAAAGAACTTATAAAAGGCCAATGCAGCTGAATCATACAAGGCATGAAGAGGAGTAAGTTTTAAGATGACTCTAAAGTTAGGAGAATACTCTAGATGTTTATATTTACACAATGTACTTTATATTTGGTCCTGGAGATGCTAGAGAATTTAATAAGCAGAAGAAATAATATAATCAGACCTCTGCTTTCTAAAAATAATCATGGAGGATGGATTGAAGTTGGGAGAAAATTGAGGCCAGGAGACCAATTAGACAACTGTCACAGTAGACGAGGCAAGAGGTCAAAAGGGTCTGAGCTTAGGCTATGACTGAGTAAGTAGAGAAAAGGGGATGTATATGAGAGATGTTAAATAGGTAAAAAAATACAAGATTTAGTAACTGATAGTTGAAGACAGTGTTTGGGAGCATGATCATGTTCTTGAAAATAGTAGAAAAGTGAGAAAAGGAGCAAAATTAGGTTGGGGGAGCAAAATAATGAATTCTATTTAAACATGTTGATTTTAAAGAGGTCTATATTCTTAGCCTGTCACTAATAGAAGTATAGTGTCAAGAACAAGGAAGAATCTAGTTTTGTTTTTCTATTCCTTTTTAGATATCTGGAGTGTTGTGTTTATTTCTACATGCCATATTTTGTTAAAGAATTATCAAATTTACTATGTCTAAAAATAGTATCCAGGATGATTGAGTCCTCAAAACCAAAGGAGTATGGATTCAATGAAAAATGAATATTTATCCCGGCAAAGAATTAGGGGGAACAGTATGATATATTTTAGTAGTCATCAAAATTTTATTAAGTTATATGGAAGAATAATTAAACTTGGTCCCAGAAAGCAAACCTAGAAGCAATGAGTAAAAATAGGAGAAAGTCAAACCTAAGGTTAAATTTTCTCATAAATTAGAGTTGTCCCCAGATAGAATAAACCTCTTTGGGAGGAAGGTGGTTCTCCATCACTGGAGATCTTCAAGCAAAGACTGGGTAAGTACTTGCCAAGGATGTAAAACTGTAAGATTCAGGTTTGTCAGGGGCAGCTAGGTGGCTCAGTGGATTAAGAAAAACAGGCCTAGAGATGGGAAGTCCAGATTTCACACTTGGCCCTCAGACATTACCTAGCTATGTGATCTTGGTCAAGTCACTTAGCCCCTATTGCTTAGCCCTTACTACTCTTCTGCCTTGGATCTGATACACAGTATTGATTCTAAACCAGAAGGTAAGGATTAAAAAAATAAAATTCAGGTCTGACTAGATCACTTCTGAAGACTTCCAAATCTGATGTTCTATAATTCTATAATAATATAAATAATAATGCCATAGTTAAGGCATTTTTTTTCTTACATGGTCTCATTTGATTCTCTCAATACTTTAAAAAAGCAGAAAAAAGTTTTGAGAATTTAAGTGACATACATCATTTATAGAACTGGTGAGTTTCATATTTGGGTCTCAAAAACTAATCTTTCCTCTCCAAATCCTGTATCCTTTACAATGAATCATGTTGCCTCTCTATAGAATAATGTGCCTCATTTTACCTTTAAGATACTTTATCTCTATTTCAGATGTTAGAATATAATCCAGAAACAAAGTGAGTTTATTTTACTAGATAATAGAGTGACTTGCATGCAAAAGAAACTGAATAAATATCACTCTGCTAAAGTCCATAGTATATGGTTATGTCAAGGTTCTTTTGTTACTTTGGTGAAACCCACCACCACCATTCACTCATCACTAGTGCCTTGGATAGTGTCCAAGGTTTAAAACCTTTGTAATATTCCATATTACTGAGGGTAAAGTCTCATTCTGTCACCTCTTCTCTTCTTGAAGAAGGGCAGAGGAAGGAGAAGGAGATAAAGAGGGAAGATTGTATGGGAAAAGAATGAAAAGGAAAGGAATGCTTCATTGTGAGATACTGAAGAAATAAAGCACAGATCAGTTCCTTACACATTGTAGCCATTCAACAAATACTTGTTGGTTTTATTAGATCCAGAATAGAAAAACATCAATTCACATCTTTCATTTCAGAAGGTTTGGACTGAAAGACTTAAGACAATTCCATATGCACAAACTAACCCATCAGAACCAAATATAAAAGTCTTAGTGTATCATTGCAAAACCATAGAATTTCAAAGCAACTAAAATGAGAACAATAGAAACCAAATTTTCATTATACCAGTATCACAACAGTATTGTCTCACGCACAAATTCTCCACACCCCTCCCATGTATAATTAAAAATGGAGTAAGTATGTAATTGTCAAAAATTAATACATTACAAGGAAAGAACCTTAACTTTCCTGGTCACACAAGAGGCTCTGCATAAAGATTTTGTGATTAACTGCTTGCCCTTGGAACTGTTGGTTTTGCATCTTAAAGATATCCCTTGTGCTGCATTCTTCATGTGATTGTTTTTTCCCCAAATTAGTGAGGAAATAGCTTTGTAAGCAATAGACCATCAAAATCAGGTAGAAGACCCCAACCATAACAAAGTGACCAAGCCTTAGGGGTGAAGGAGAGAAGTCCACGCAATTACATACCTGTCAATTAAACCTTCTGTGCTTCACAGGCACAGAAACAGTTGCATAATTCAGTGCTTATAAAATTTCCTACTGGGCATGAGCAAAAGCAATTTTTCAGTCACTTATAACCTCATTATTCTTTAATATTTAAATTTATATTCAGTGAATCTTCTACACCTAGGAGTCAGTTCCATTCGTGTCAATAGGGCTGCCTGCCACCTTGTTTCAATCACAGTTTTTTCTGACAGATGTTCAGCAACATCCTTTACTGTGTACGATAACTTACTCAAGTCAAGCATTTCTTTGCTTGAGAATCTAGAATATACTTGGTTCAGAGCTGAATTATCTATTCTTAGAATCTATGAAAGATGAAGAGGCAACACAAAATGGGGCTAATAATAGCATTTCCTTCAGACACCTCAGACACTCAGACACAATCTCAGGGTTATCATGAAGACAAAAGGAGATATTTGTAAAGTGCTTTGTGAACTTTAAAGCTTTATATAAATACTAAATATTAAAGCATTGATTCCTTTGGATGTGTGCAGATGTGACCACAAAAAGGAAGCTAAAACATAAGTAAGAATCTTTTCCATGCAACACTAATTTAATATTTTCCTTTTCTTTCATGACAATACCCTTGCTTTTGCCATTTCTTATACGCACTATAAAAAGTCCTTCCCCAGCTACTCCCATATTTGCCTGCTTATAAGGCATTAAGCATCCTATCAGTCCTTCAAGATCCAGCTTAAATGCTACTTACTCCATGAAGTCTTCTTGGATTCCTGTAGATAAAAGATTTTTTTTCTTCTATGAACCCTCTTAGCACCTAATTTGTAATGATTTGTTGAGTAGTTATTTGTGCATGTCTACTCTTTATTATTTCTTTTCTATGAACCTTCATAACACTAAATTTGTAATGATTTGTTTTGTACTTATTTGTGCATATATCCTCTCCTCTACTAAATTAGAATCTAGTTGAGTTTAGGGGACAGGGCTGATTTATCATTGTATAGTCTCATTCGCTATTCAAGTCACCTCAAGGGGCTAGCAAAGGCTTGCTGATGCACTTAATAACTGTTTGTTGAATGAATAAATGAATGCAGCTAAAGGGCCAAACTCCAAAGCCACTCATAATTTTCAAGTCTTCTTTTTACAGCACTGGTCTGACTGAAGCTTCGCTCAGGGAGTGCCCATCCAAATTATCTCACTGCATGCCAAGTTGGTCTGTTTGCCTACTGCTGTTGCTTTCTGTCAGTCTTCAGCTCTGCTGCATTGTTCAAAATTTCCCTTTCATGTGTCATTAAAGCTTTTTTCATTGCTTTCTCTAGCTTCAGAAGTCCATCATCAGCTTATAATTCTAAAGCTGCTCAAGGATCCTAATACCATCCCTACTGCCCTCTGCTGCAGGCCAGAAGAACTCCTGGCCAATTCTAAAATAATGAATATCAAAAATCTTGTCAATGCTCCTCAGAGACCCATCTCTATTTTACTTCTTCCATAGAGATCTGGGCACATTCTATGATATGATGATCACTAGAGCAAAGTAGAAAAAAACCTGCTCTTCTAAAGAAAATACTGAGTGGAGGAATTAAGGCAAAGTGAATGATTTATGTGAAGGAATCCTCCCCATTAAAGATTGAAGCCAAGCCAAATAAATGTAGAAATTTCATTTAGTACCATAGGTTAGAGAATTGGACTAAAAATTAATGTTCATATCATATATCCCAATTTTCCCTTTTATTTTTGCAATTTGTTATGTCTAGAATTGCAGGACGATCAAATTAAACCAAGTCAACTAGTATCTCTGTGGATCCATCTCAGCTTGTCTCTCAATGTGTCTGTCTTTCCTTTGTCTCCCTGTCCGTGTGTGCCTCTGTCTGTCTCTCTTTTTGGAAATGAGTCTGTGAATGTACAGGTATATGGAATACCTGATGAAGAAATTTCTTCTACCAATGAAGGTAAGTACTTGGACGTTAAGTGACTTACTCAAAGTTGCATGGTCAGTATGTCAAAGACAAGACTTAAATCCAGATTTTTCTGGTTTCATGGGCAATTCTTTATTCGTTACTTATTCTGCTTCAACCTCTTAGTACTTCCCCCCCCTCTTCTGGCCCCTTCCCAACTCCTCTCCCTCACTCTTCTCTCCTCCTCACCCTCATCATTCTTATTCTTGTTCTTGTTCTTGTTTTTCTTGTTCTTCTTGTTCTTCTTGTTCTTGTTGTTCTTGTTCTTGTTCTTCCTCTCTTCCTCCTCCTCTCTCATATACCTACATTAAATTACTGCCACAAAAATGGCTTTAGTCATGTCATAGGAACAAAACATTCTAATGAGAATGTAAGCATTGTTAGAACTTTTGAGAAGGAAAATCTCCATAGATTCTTTCATATCCAAAAAGTATGGACAAAGTATCTTCATAATGATGTTGATTTGGTATTATGGTAACCAATCTTCCAAAATAACATCGAATACATTTTATAATAAAATGGATTACACCAAAGTTCTAGTATAGAAAGAATAATGGTACATTTTGGTAAATCAGTCGTACAGGATATTCGAATTGCTCTAAATTAGATATTGGAAGCATATGGTTGATACACCTTCTGAAGTTTAACCATTGTAATATTAATAATGATAAAACTATGAGTACAGTTCATATGACTTGAATGATAATCAAGGAGAGTTAGGTATAATAAAGAGCATGTTTTTTCCAGAAAATGTGCATTTGTTCATATTTATCAACTTCTGATCACAAACTGAGAGATAGGTTAAGGTTAAAAGGCAGGCAGGAAAAGTGTGAAGGTGAAAGTATGTTTACTGGAAGGGATCAGGAGGAGAAAGACAAGGTCCTAAGGATAAAATATAACTAATGAGCTTCTTCAATACAGTGGTGTTTCAGGAAGGCCTGTTGAATCACACACACGTAATCAGTGTAATTCCAAGAGGAGACCCGCTTGGCTCAGCAGTTTTAATATACAGATCAATTTTGCATTACCTCCTTCTGGCTGTGAGTGCTCATAGAGGGAGGTCATAAAACATTTATAGGGCCAAGGATGCAAATTGCAGCAGAGTGAATCTTCAATCTGTGGACAGGCCCTTGAAAGAGAATTGTCAGATGAGACTGTGATGAGCATTTGCTCTGTCCTACACTCTATAAAATTTTTATTTTCATTTCCTTTAAACAATTCACTGCTTTGGGGGGAGAAAGGTATGTCTGTGTATGTATATGTGTGTGTACATACATATACATATATGGAATTGTATCATAAGAATCCACATGCCATTAATATATGTAGAGGAACAAAGAATATAAAAATGACTATCATTAACTTAAAATGTCAAATAATACAATGGCAATTTTCCTATCAATACAATAACAAATGAGGACATTTAAGGAGCAGATGAGCAATACAAAATGAACCCAAGGTTCAGCAGTATGGGCTCTATGAGGATACAAGTTAAATGCATGAATTCAAATTAATATATGAATACTCACTGGAATGATATTGCCTTTTTTCACTAACTTAGGACAAATTCAAAGTCTCAAATGCCATTCTGAGTTGTGAAACATGAAACTATAGATAATTTCTCACACTTCAAGAGTATTGTATTAACTTATTATTGAGGTACCTTGAATTATTGCTATCTAATAATCTAATTATTTGTCTCAAATCAGTTGAAATGGAATAAGCAATATTCCATTCTAATCAAGTCATATAGGGACAAAGAAAAGAAATGAGATCTAAATCAATAGCTCCAAAACCAGCAATGAATGGTGTTTAATTTATTTTGATGACTTCATTCACACACTTGTGAATGTCCTAATATTTCTGTGTATGTTCAAGATCCACTTTAAGGATCCAACTCTTCATGAAGCTTTCCCCAGGTATCTCAGACTGCTGCCTTACTCTATGCTCCTATAAAAACCAACCTCTCATTGTCTGCCTAAATCTGCACAATTATATATCTCATGGAATAAAATTGATGTTTCTCATTCCTTAAATCTAATTCCTCAGAATTTATTGATAAAATAAAAATCATCAGGAGTGCATACAAAAGAGGATTCAGGAGCTAATAGAAGCACTATGGTATGCCCAGAGTCAAAGGGAATTGACACTATTTCAAATGTTCTAATAAACCCTAGATATTTTTTCTGAATGTGTCAAAATCTTTAGTAAACTAGATTAGAATCCACACAGAAGTAGGCAGCATTCTTTTATCAAGGTCAAGAGGTTACTACACTCATCAGCTAATTAGTCTTGGACTATTTCTGTCTACTTGTCTTCACTTCCCTGTAGAGGAAGAGATATAACAGTCAGGATATATCATTGTCCCATTCATTTGGATTTTCACAAGTCATTTTCATTGTTTCTCATACTTTTAAGTAAATTATTTTCACTCCACTACCTTGTAAACTTCACAGTAGATAGAGCACTAGTTGTGGAATCAGGGAGACCTGAGTTCAAATCTGGTATCAGACACTTACATCTATGTAAAATGGGACAAGTCATTTAACCTCCTTTTGCCTGAGTTTCATTATCTGTAAAATAAGGGTAGTAATAATACCTATCTCCCAGCAGTGTTGTCAGGATCAAATAAGATAACATTTTAAACTCTTTTACACAGTGCCTGGCACAAAGTAAGCACTATATAAAATCTATTTTAATAATAATAAAAATAATAATTTATTATTATTATTATAAACCTCTTTGTATCCTTAGAACCTCAGAATATTTTTTTCTGATGATTGTCTGTCCTATTGTCTTCAAGCACATCCCGGAAAACACATGGTATTTATATTTTCTAAATGTAACTGTTGTCAGAAACTATACTACATTCTTTTTTACTATGGTAATAATATAGAATCACTATTATTTTAGGTAGATGTGAATTTTGGGAATGGCTACAAGTTATTAGAAGCCATATCTAATGATAAAACAAAAAGGTTAATGATCAAACTGGGTAAGAATTATTAAACTCTAATAGAACTATTTTTATGAGGACAACCTGCCAGCTAGAAAAATAATAGATAGAGTGCTGGAATTGGAGTTAGGAAGACTTAATCTTTAATCCAACTTCTAACATTAGCTGTGTGACCCTGAACATATCATTTAAGTGCTTTCAAATTCAGTCACCCCATCTGCAAAATGGGAATGAAAGCAGCACCTACCTTACAGAGTTTTTGTGAGGATCAAGTGAGATAATGGAAGTGAAGTGCATTGCAAATCTTACAAAGTTACATAAATGTTTGCCACTGATATTGCTATTAGGATTATGAGACAGATTTTGAGAGATTGGTAGAAATCAATTCCTTAATTTTACTAAGGAGAAACAAGAAACACAGAGACATTAATAGAGTGAAGACCAGAATCAGAATTCAAATTCAGGTCTGTGCCATGTTTTTGTTTTTTGTTTTTTCTTTGTTTTCCTACTGATGCCAAAATGTTCTTTTCACCAAAAATGTCTCATTACAGGCAGTCCTGGGCATCCAACACTGCCAAATACCCCAAGGTGCTATGGACATGTCTTAAAGTCATTATGGCATCACAATCATACTGTGTGTGTGGTGATGGAGGATTATAGAAATGATTATTTCACATTAATTTACTGATCTAGTTTGAGTCACTCTAACAGTCCACTATAATAAAAGTGGTGAGTGACTCTTTGCAGTTTCAGGGAATACATCCATTGAGTTGACTTCCCAAGCAAAAGGAGAATCCAAAAGAAGACAATTAGTTGTTGAGTTCTTCCCAAGTAAAAAATTTCCAAACATATCATTCTTAGTGAGCTCTTCATAGTCCACTTAGGGACTGATGTTTTCGAATGAAAAAAATTCAGACTTTTGGAAATTGCTAAAGTAGACATTGCTTTTTAACTGGCAGTTCCTTATATTTATATAATCATGATAATAGCTAGCATTTATATAGCACTTTAAGGTTTGCAAAATGCTTTACATATGTTAACTTGTCCTGCTTTCAAACATACCAAGTATAAATTAAAGCTTGGAATTTATTCACTTTTTCGGTATTTCAATGAAGTGAAAAAAAACCTAAGGTTTTTACTTTGCTATTTGTTAATCTTATCATGCCATACAGATACGAAAAACACTGACACATATACAAGATCTAAGTCATGCAATTTAATCTGATGAATTGGGATGGACCATTAGTGGAATTTCTTTCCCATTGTCAGAAGTAGCCAAGGATGGAACAAGCAGAGTTCCTCTATCTAGCACAGGCATAGCCTTGGGGAAGAGAAGTGGCTGAGAGACAATGTTCTCAAAAGACACAGCACTGAATGACCTTGCCTACACCTTTCTATCACATACTTGAATATCCTGAGTTCTGGACATCAAAGTCACTGGGTCTAAAAGTCCACAGATCCCCTAAAATAATTCTCAAGACAGCTTTGAGTTTACTCTGTCTTTACATACTATATCCTCTAGTGATTATTTTCCTTCTTCCTGATAGATCACAGGACCCTAGGATTTAGAAGTGGTCATTATAGATCATCTAGTTAAAATTCCTTATTTTACTAATGTTGAAAGTGTGGTCCTAAGAGGTAAAGTTATTTCACAAAATGAAACAAAACAAAAGTTTTGAGATGATCCAGAATTAAAATCCTAGTGTTCTGACTCTAAGTTCATGTTTCTATGTCACCCCTATTCCTCCATCCCTACTTACCAAGTTACACTAATTAACTGTGTGAAGTAGGCTTGAGAGTAGGGACAGTAGTGACAGTGACTGAATTGTGATGTAACTCTTACTCAGAGTTCTGGTAGGGCAGAAGCATGTAAGCTAAGACTTAAGATTAGATATAGCATTCTTTTCATTTATCTGTGACCTTTTAGAAATAGTAAGTCCCAGAAGTTCAATACTAATTCACAATCTTTGAAAGTATATATCTTGGTATAGCTAGAAGATACCAAATTTTGTATCATGTGATTAGAAATATGATGAAATCACTGCTTTGTTTTGTTTTTCAGAAAGCTAAAGAATGTGCCAAACTTAAAATAACTTGAATTTCATCCATACAAGATAAGGAAAGAGAATCATGACATGAGATTAAAATGTCATGAAACAGAACATAAATGATGTCATACCTCCAAAGGAGTACAAATGGACAGAGACACACAAGTGATCTTTCAGGATTATGGCTTTAGGATTCAATCATAGAGATTCCTGCCCAATCAACACAGAGCAGTGATACATCATGAACTCCCATTTACCCTGTAAGTAGGGACAGACATTGATCTAAATAAGCAGCAAGTAAGGAGAGACTACTGGGCTGGAGGAGGAAATATATAGGCACTGAATAGATGCTTAGAATGAGAAAAGTTCTGTCTAAGAGAAAAGGAACGTAACTATGGTCACTTATCCTCTTTCCCAGAATTTCCTCTGGGTTCAAAACTGAGATCCATTTTGGGCCCATTTGCAAAACAGTGCAAGGGAGAAGGAAGAAAAAGAATGAGAAGAGAAGAAAAGAGAAAAGAAATTCGGAAAATAAAAACAGTTTGCAAAGACAAAATCTTAGTGATAGGATCCAAATTTCAACCTTCCCCAGAAGAAAATGAATTAGCGAAAGTTTATAAATATTGAATGAAAAGTGAATAAAAACTCAAAAAATATCACAGTACAATGAATATCCTTCCATGCAGTAAAAATTAAGTAAAATTAATCAATCATTAAATTAATAGACTCTCTAGACCTCAAAGAACAACAGTGAAAGATTGCAGTGGTTCACAAATGCAATAAAATCTTTTAACAAGGATATTAAGATTAAAAATTAGCCAGAAATTAGAGCTCAACAAAGAATTAAGGAAGATAAGGAACAGTATACAAAACTTAAAAGACATAATGGATAATGTCTCCACAAAAGTAGATCTGAGAAAGAAAGAATGAGAATATAAAAATGTAGAATTAGAAGTACAGAATAGAAGCAAAAGACAAGAATTTTCTAGAATACATAAGTTCTATAAAAGGCAAAGTAACTTGGTTTGAAGATAAGGAACCTAGAGATAACTAAAAGAACATAGGTCTCACAGTACAACATGATAAGTCAAAAGAATAAAAAACTAAAATAATATTATGGGGATGGAGTACAAGAATAATTATAGATCAGTGCCAGGAAAAAATGTAATTTTCAAAATTTTAAAAAAAATTTTAAAAAAAGTCATGTCCTTGGTGGTCTAGTCTTTCCAATACTCTAATATCTAAACAAGAGAAATTCTAGACCTCCCCTACTAAAAGTTAGGAGAAGTTAACCTGAACCTTTAACAATATATCTGATACTGCTTTGGGCACTCCAACTCATGTCATTAGGTGGCCAGGCAGCAATACCTCCCCATCTAGCTTGACAACAAAGCCCCTAAAGGAAAAAGGAGACATATGTCTCTTCAACCAGGACCTAACAGGGGAAGTGGGTACCAGCCAGAATATGACACAATGACTTTCTACTAGGGTTTATCAAGTAAAAATTGCTAGGACATGTGTCACCAATGTTAGAAGAGAGATCTTGGGACCACCTTTGCCTGCTGACATAGAAAGTACATTCTCTATATAAGAGCCTGATAAAAAAGTTTCTGTAACTACCTTGGAGGTAGATGCACCCAAGTCTAGTTCTTGTAGACTTGCTATTACAGTCTCATCTCTAGGCAAAGCTGCCTTCATCATTTTCTCTTCAAGTGTCAGGCCCCTTATAGCATCATCTCTAAATGCCCAAGAGTCAGCATCTGCAATTTAAGTTGTTACCTGGGCATCCCCTCAGCTATTACCTGGACACAGCCAAACCTGGTGCCCCAATATCTGGATGCTATAATATAAATCCCTCCTTAAACCAACTTCATACTAAAGTGACTTCTCCAGGACAGATATTTGTGGATTGTACTAAAAGCACAGAGTCAAGCTAAGTCCTTCCAATCAACTTACCATACATATCTAGAAGAAAAGGCCTTATGGATTTCTCCTCATATGGATTAGACGGCACTAAAGTAGTACTACCCATATCCATACCAATGCTGTAGAAGGTCTCCACCTGGAAAGAAGGGAATTCACAATTGTGATCTGAATTTCTAGTGCACATGATCCCTCTGCAATCAAGGCTGAGTCAGATTTCTTATCACCCATTCCTGGCAGATAAGCATTTGGACAACTTCAAGAAATCCAAGAAGGAAGTTACATTAACTTTTAGAAGGATGCTATCTCTCATGAATGGATTCCAAGAATTCATTCATTTCTTCGAATGAGTCTTTGTCCAGAGTGAAGTGGAAGTTGACTGAGATCCACCTCCCTCAAGCTCAGACCTCATCTGTTCCACTGTCGCAATGGTATATCAAAAAATGGCAGAAGATATAGATTCTTAAAGGGAAAGTTAAATGAATTACAGGAAGAAATATATAGAGGGTAGAGCCAAAATGGCAGCATCATAGCAGGAGCCTTCTGAATCTCCTTCCAAAAAATCATTACAAAGTGTCCCAAAAGGACAGAAATCAAAACTGAATGAGTTAAGGGGCTCTCCCACTGGACATTAAAGGTAGATAGTGAGTGGTGATTCCCATGCTATAAAGGGGTGAAACTGCACCAATCAAAGGGCAAATTGATAACCCTTCCCCCACACCACCTTCCATGCCAGAGTTGGAGCAAGAGCAGAGGCAATCTCTAAATTCCCAGAGGATGGCTGAAAGCACCACAGACTTACCCCTGAGGGCAATTCAAGGACTTGGTAGCAAGACTCAAGGCTGAAGAGCTTAGAGTTTGGGAAGCAGATTGAAGAGTCTGGATAGAAAGACAAATGGCCTTAGCCAAGGCAGCAGGGACTGGAAAAATAACCTCAGAGCAAAACACTTTAAAGCACGTGCTACACAAAGAACATCACAGATCTTCCTGCCCCTACTCAGGCTTGTGACAGGGAAGGGAAGATACTACCAAGGCAAAGCCCTGCAAGACAGAAGCTAAGAAAGCAATGACCACCAACATGCAGGAACTCCAATCAACTACTGACAAAAGGAATAAGTAACAGCAAAAAAAGCTCTTGACCCTCCATAATTTCTATGGGAAAAAAGAGCAAAATATAGAAGCAACAGCAGAGAGTGAAAAACAAGTAAATATATCCAAACTATTTGGTCACAAGCTTTTGAGTAACTCAAAAAGAAGTTCAAGAACCAAGTAAGAATTATAAAAGAAAATGGGAAGACAAGTGGGGAAAAGAAATGAAAGTAATACAAAGAGAAAATAACAGCTTAAAAGACAAAATTGGCCATCTGGGGAAAAAGGCACAGAAATCAAATGAACTAATAAGCAAATTAGAAACCAGAATCGACCTGCTGGAAGCCAAACCAAAAAGGAAAATCAAAAGATCAAAGCTGAAAACCCATCTTTAAACACTAGAATTGGGCAAGTAGAAACTAAAGATCTCACAAGACGCAAAAATTGATGAAGCAAAATCAAAAGAAGGAAAAAATAGAAGGAAACATGAAATATCTCATTAAAAAAAGCAACTAACCTGGAAAACAGATCCAGGAGAGACAATTTGAAAATTATTGGTCACCTGAAAGCCTGGAGCAACCACAAAAAATTATATATAAATAATTATAGCAGGGAACCTCAACTTGCCCCTCTCAAAGAGAGATAAACCTAACTATAAAATAAATAAAAGAGAAGTCAAGGAGATAAACATAACCTAAGAAAAATTAGATTTGGAGAAATCTGGAGAAAACTAAATGAGAATAGAAAGGAAAATACCTTTTCTCATTCTATATAACACCTTCAAAAAAATTAAGCATATAATAGAGATAAAAATCCCTCAACCAAACACAGAACAGAAATTTTTAATGCATTCTTTTCAGACCATAATACAAGAAAAATTGCATTCAATGATTAACAAATTAAAATTAATTGGAAAATTAATCATCTAAACCTAAAGAATGAGTGGGCAAAAGAAACAAGAAATACATTTATTAAAGAAAAAGAAAACAAAGATTCGTGAGCTACAATCAAAGCAACATTTAGGGGAAATTATATCTCTGTAATTTTATATACATCAATGAAAGAAAGAGAAGATCAATTAATTAATTAATCATTATATAAACTCCTTGCAACTAAAATAAACTAGAAAAAGAACAAATTAAAAATCTCCAAATAAGCACCAAAATGGAAATCCTGAAAGCATCAGAAGTCCAAAAAAAGGAAGTAAAAATATGTGTAGAATTAATAAATAAAATTATGAGATGACTTTAAAAAGTAAAATAAATAATCCATTTGTTAATTGTATCTTTAAAAAGGAAAGAATACAACAAAAACAACAGCATCAAAAATGAAAAAAGTAAATGCCCCACGAATGAAGATGAAATTAAAACAATTAATTTGGAGTTATTTTGCCCAATTATACACCAATAAAACTGAATATCTAATGGAAATAGATGAATATTTACAAAAAGTAAACTTTCCAGGTTAACAGAAGAGGAAAGATAATATTTTAATACTCCAATCTTTTAAAAGGCATTCAATGACCTCTCTAAGAAAAAAATCAAAGGACGAACTTAATTCTACCAAACATTTAAGGAAAAATTAATCCCAACATTATATAAACTCCTTGAAAAAATGAGTAAAAGATGGGAGTCCTATAAAATTGTTTTTTATGATACAAATACAATTTTGAAACCTAAAGCAAGAAGGGAAAAAATGGGAAGAAACTATAGATAAATTTCCTTAATGAATATTAATGCAAATTTTTAAATAAAATTCTAATAAGATTTTAACAATTCATTACAAAAATGATAAATTTTTTCTAGGCATTATTTATACTAAGAATGAAAGTCTGGGTGGAGCCAAGATGACAGCTTAGTAGCAGCAAGAGGTGAATATCCTCTGACAATCCTTCCAAACCAATCTTTAAAAAGTGTCTCAAAATGACAAGAGTCAGAAACCAACAACAAGATGGAGTTAGGGGACTCTCTTGATGAATATAACTTGAAAGATTAAAAGAGAGTTAATTTTCAAGGGTTAAGGTGGAATCTGTAGCAAAACTGCACACAGAGGAGTGCTAGCTGAGCACCATTCCCACCTAATATACCAGGTTCCACAAATGGGCATAGACTAACTTCAGGATCCTGAGATGCAGGCTACATCAACAAAAGACCACCTCAGGCTCACCCCTTGAAGTCCTAGGTCTTGGCGCCAGTCTGTAGTGAGGCCTGGAATTCTATAGTATGGTCCCCTCTCAAGCCTGTTATGCTGCAGTGAAGAACTAGTCCCAAGGCAAAATAGCTCACAGTGTAAGCCAGAAGCAGAGGAGGCAGAATCATCAGCTTTCAGAATTCTCAGTCCACTGGTAAAAAAAAAAAGGTTGGGAACATAAGCAAACAGAAAAAGAAACACTTAACCCTCAAACATTTCTATGGGGACAAAGAACAAAGCACAGAATCAGAAGGGGGAAATGAGATGTAAGCAACCACATGCAAAATTTCAAAGAAAAACAGGAAGTGGTCTCAATCTCTTGAACAATTCAAAAAGGAAATAAAAAATCAAATAAGAAGGATTGAAGAAAAATGGGGAGGGGGAATGAAAGAAATGCAAAAGGAAAATAACAGTTTAAATAGAAAAACTGGTCAACTGGGAAAAGAGGCACAAAAATCCCATGAAGAGTGCCATGAAAAGTAGAATGAACCAAGTGGAAAAGGAGAATCTAAAGTTCATGAAAGAAATTTAGTCTTTAAAAACTTAGAATTGGGCAATTGGAAGCTAATGACTTCATAAGACATCAAGGGACAATAAAAAAATAAAAGAATAAAAATAGAAAAACTTGAAATATCTCATTGAAAAAAATAACTGTTCTGGAATATAGATCCATGAGAGACAATTTAAGAATTGTTGGACTACCTAAAATTCATGACCAAAAAAAAAGCCTAGTAATCATATTACAAGTAATTATCCATTGCAGAACTAAAGAAGCAAAACCAGGAGAACATTGTACACAGAGATGGATAAACTGTGGCACAATCAATGTAATGGATTTCTTTACTAGTAGCAATGCAATGATCCAGGAAAATCCTGAGGAACTTATGAGAAAGAACTCTATCTACATAGAGAGAAAGAACTGTGGGAGTAGAAATGCAGAAGAAAAACATGATTGATCATGTGCATCAATGGGTATATAATTGGGTATTTTGACTTTAAATGATCATTCCATTATAAATATTAATAATATGGGGAAAGGGTTTGAACAATGACATGTGTATAACCAAGTAGAATTTCTCATCAGCTCAGGAGGGGGAAGAAAAGAGGAGAGGAAAAGAACATGAATCATGTAACTATGGAAAAATATTCTAAATTAATTAATTATTTTAAAAAAGAAATTAGCCAAGAAAACTGCCTTGATATTCTTGAATAACAGAGAAAAGTGGACATTGAAAGAATCCACAAATCACCTCATGCAATAAATCCCCAAATAAGAACTCCCAGGAATGCTATAACCAAGTTCAAGATCTCCTGGGCCAAGATAAACTACTGAAAGCAGATAGAAAGAAATAATTCAAATATCATGGAGCCCCAGTCAGGATTACACAGGATCTTGTAGCCTCCACCTCAAAGGAACAGAAGGTATGTAATATGATATTTCAGAAGTCAAGGGAACTGGGTTTACAAGCAAGAATCACTTACCAATCATAACTGACTATTTTCTTTTAAGGGAAAGTGTGGTTATTTAATAAAATAGAAAGTTTTCAAGCATTCCTGAAGAAAAGACCAGACTTAAACAGAAAATTTGATGTCCAAATACAAAATTCAAGAGAAGCATAAAGAGGTAAATAAGAAAGTGGAGGGGAGAATGAGGATGGTGATGAGTAATACTTAAAATTCACTTTTATTAGACTTGGCTCAAAGAGGGAAGAACAGCAAGATTCATTGGGGCATAGACTCCTATCTTATCCTATAGAGAAACAGAAAGGGAATAAGAAAAGGGGTGATGAGAAGGGGAATATTATAAGGGACAGAGAAAGGGAGGAGTGACTAAAAGCAAAACAGTGGTGTGGAGAGAAAGAGTTAAAGGAGAAAGGACTTCAACTAAGAATGAAGAACTGGTTAATAGGAAAATTATCAGATAATTAACCATATCAATAATAAAAATTAAAAAAACATGAATATACCAATAATGCAAATACTCCTTTGACAAAATATAATAGCAATTCTTACTAAAATCACTAGAAAGTATAGGAATTAAAGGAGTTTTTCTTAAAATAAATAATGTCTGTCTAAAACCAAAAGCCAGCATTATTTATAAAGAGCATAAACTCAAAACCTTCCCACTAAAATCAGGTGTGAACAAGGTAGCCAATTATCACCATTATTATTCATTATTGTACTAGAAATGCAATTTATGTAAACAAACCAAGAAAAATAAATAAAAGGAATGTAAATCGGCAATGAAAAAGAAAACTGCCATTCTTTGCAGGATATGATTGTATACTTAGTGAACACTTTAGAATCAACTAAAAAACTAGTTGAAACTATTAATTTCAACAAAAGTTACCAGATATAAAATGAATTTGCATAAAGCATTTCTATATACTACAAAAAAAAAACATCAGAAAGAGATAGAAAGAGAAATTCCATTTAAAATAACGCAGACAATATAAAATACTTGGGACAACATAAAATGTCTCCCAAGACAAATACAGGGACTCTATGAACATAATTATAAAACACTTTTCACAGAAATAAAGATTGATCTAAACAGAGAAATTTTAATTGCTCATAGATCAGTCAAGAACATTATAACAAAAATTAAGATTGTATCTAAATTAATTTGCTTGCATACTAATTTAAACATGTAAAGAATTATTTCATAAAGTTAGAATAGAAAAAATAGTAACAAAATTAATCCAGCTGAAAAAAAGTCAAAATTACAAGTGAATCAATGAAAAAATATTAAGAATAATGACCTAGCAGTCCCTGATTTTAAACTATATTTCAAAGATAATGACTAAAATGTGCATACACATTGACCCAGAGATTTCAATACTAGGAATATAGCCCAAAGAGGTCAAAGAGGGAAAGAAAACATGAACACACATATGCACACATACATCAAATATTTGTAATAACACTTCTGTGGCAGGTAAGAATCAAAGAAAAGTGAACATCCATCAATTAATCATTCAACAAAAATTTAGTAAATGTCTACTTCTAAAACTATCAACTCAAAAAATTAATGATTTTTCATAGAAAAAGCAGTAAAAGTCTAGTGTGAAGAACATTTGCATGATTATGATTACCTATGAACTGGGAAATGACTAAACAAGTTATAATATGTGTATGCAGTAGAATACTAAATAGGTTTTTTTTAAGGAAGAAAATAAGCATTTATTAAGCACCCACCATGTTCCAGACACTGTTCTAAATGCTTTATAAATATTACCTTATTTGATACTCACAATGATCCTACCAATTTGTTATTCTTCTCTTTGGGTTATTTGACCCAATTTTTTTTACCTCAAATTACATATTGTTACAATTTTTAATAATTTGTTTTATGATATTTCTGATACATGTTCTCTCCTTCCCTTTATCTATTCCCCTTCCCCAGGATGGCAGGTAATATGATATAACTTATATATGTGTTATCAGGCAATACATATTTCCATGTTTATTATGTTGTGAAAGAAGATACATATTGCTTACAAAAGAGAAAAAATTCATGAAGGAAATAAAGTGAAGAATGGTATGCTTCAATGTGCATTCAGAATGTCAGTTCCTTCTATGGCAATGGAAAACCTTTTTTCACTGTCAGTCCCTTAGTGTTGTCCTGAATCCTTGCATTGCTGATAAGAGTTCATTCATTCATACTTGATCTTTGTACAATGGTTGTGCTTTAAGAAACAATGAATATGAAGAATACAGAGAAACATGGGAAGAGTAAGAATTCATTATATGAGTGGTTCTGGTGCGATTTGAGTTAAAATAAGCTTAAATAAAAAGAGATTGCAACAATGAATATGTAAATAATAAGTCAAAACAAAATACTCTGCAATAATATCCATTATTGGACCAAGAGGAAAGAAGAGAAAATTGCTCTCTCTTCCTTCATTCAAAACTAAGGATATATGCATGGAATAGCATACATACTATCAAATGCAGTCAGTATGTTGGTTGGTTTTGCTGAACCACTCTTTTCTCCCTTTTTAATCTTTATTGTAAGGTAAGTTCATTGCATTTGGAAAAAGTAAAGAATTAATTTAGAAATTAATAAAAACTCAAAAATAATAGGTCTCAAAAATTAAAAACAAAATAATTTTAAAAGACAACACGAAACTATTGAATATTTCTTTATATTTTTTCAATTGACTAAAAGTACACTTTGTGACAGCATGAACCAACCTTTGAAGTTTTGGGATCAGTGCCTCCATTCTTGTAAGTGCCACTCACAATGGCATCACTGATCAGGCAGCAAGCTACAAGATGTCTCAAAATCCTTTTGGGTCAAGTTTCAACAGAAACAAAGTTTGGATTTTCCAGAAGCTAGCAACTTTGCAAATACACACACACACACACACACACACACACACACACACACACACATGCATATGTGTGTGTGTATATTTGCACATATTGCATATATATATATATATATATATGCATGTGTGTGTTTGTGACATTGTGTTAATAGAATTAGCTCTAGTCCATTCATAGTCAAAACTCTACCTACCCGAGATGATGTCATCCCCACCTCCCTTAGTGGGGAGGAGGATGAGTTACCTACACATGACAATAAGTAACAAATCAAGAACAGTGTAGAGGCTGCCATTTGTCCACTTGAATTAGAGGTGGACCCACAGGAAGTGACGAGAGACACTATCTCTTCAAGAATGTTGGTTACTTCCTGCTAAGGGAGTTCCCACTTTGAACTTGGTGCTGAAGGATCTCAGATGAGACCTCAGGCAGCTTCTACTCTGAATGGTCATGTGGGTAAGTTAGGCTGACTTTCTTGGCCTACCTTGGCGTTTTTCCAAGACTACCTTAAGTAGGCTCTAGCCTATCTGATTGCTAGGCCTTGTGGCTTGTAGTCTAATTTATTTAGCCTTTTAACCTTCTCTCTCCATCCAGGCCTCTGCAGGCCTGGACTATCTTCTCCCTCTCTTTATTTCCTTACCTTTTACCTTCCTAATTGTAAATAAACTATCTTAAACCCGATCCTGACTTGAGTCTATTTTAATTACGGAATCAATCTGAATTGTTGATTCCTGGAGGCCACACTTTAAATATATATCTATAAAATATCTAAAATCTCCCTCTTGCAACATGTACCTTCTTGCATAAATATAGCAAAAATATTGTAGTGTACAAAACCTTTGTTTGGCCTTTATTTTGAGTTGATGAGAAAAAAACCTCATCAAACTAAAATATTTTAGGTAATCTAAAACCAGAATTTAAATGCTTCAAGAACCAGGTCCTTATTTGTAAAATGTAGGGAGGGGATATTTTTAACATTTTTCATTAGGTTGCTGCAAAGCTCAAATGAAACTACATACTTTTTAAAAAGTTGAAAAGTTCTAATAAATGTCAATTACTAATATTTAATTCTTATATTTTATGCAGTTTAGCACTGAGAATTAAATGATAATATCTGTAGAGTAGTTATTATTATTATTATTTCTTTAAGACCATAATCAGCAAGCTAATAATGTATTAGCTTTCACTTTAGACAATTTAGTCTCATCATCTCCCTCTGTCATATAAACTAGTTTATATTCCGTCCTTCCATAGAAAAAGGAAAATAATGCAGGATGACTTTGGTCTAGCCCAGTGGTTCCCAAACTTTTTTGGTCTACTGCCCCCTTTCCAGAAAAAATATTACTTAGCGGCCCCTGTCACATACTATCACCGCCCCCTAACAGTTATTCAGTGCTCCCAAATGCACCTGTGGCCATCACCACTCTACCTGGATTGCTGCAGCACCCCCCAGGGGGCAGTGGCGCCCACTTTGGGAATCACTGGTCTAGAGGAAGTAGCATTAAATATCAGAGACTTTAAAGATGGTTGGATTGGTTGATGTGTAAGAGCCATCCCAGCTCTAAATCTATGAACCTTTCACTTCACATTTAAGAAATTGAGATCCTGTATTTCAAACAGCTTGCCTTGGATTATTCAGGTGTCAATACTGGGATTTAATTCCAGGTCCTTAGACTCTAAATAGAATGCTCTTTCAACTTCCAGAAGTAAGGAAACTATAGCCTGAGGGCCAAATCCAGCCCAACCTTGTTTTCATGCAGTAAGCTAAGAATATTTTTTACATTTTAAAATGTGATATCCCTGATGTAGAAAAGCAGGCAGAAGACTAGATTTACAAGCCCTCCCCACCCACCCACCCACCCTCAACCACGGTTTGCTGACTGCTGCTAGACCATGGCATTTATCTCTGGCAGGAGTTCTAAACCTAGAATCCATGAATTCCACTGGGGTCCATGATCTTGAATGTTGTGGAAAATTTGTATCTTTATTTTCATTCTCTTTGAACTGAAATTTTGCATTTCCTTCAATGACTTACAAAAATTATTCTGAGAAGGGATCCCTAGTCTTCAACAGACTGTCACAGGGGTTCAAGACAAACAAATGTTAAGAACCCTATAGTCTAATTTCTAAGTGGGTATTGACAAAAATGTATGTTCAAAAAAAGATGTCATTTCTAAGGTCTTAGGTAATTAGGACAAAATGGCCCTAGAAAATTTACCTTCAGTTTTCAGAAAAATGTGATACATATTTGGGGGAGAGGGGTCAGAAAGGAAAACTGTCTATCTATTTGATTGCAGTATGCAATTGCTGCATAGTTGTAGTTGTTAATATTCCTACTCTTCAGGGGGCTTAAAGGAATTAATAAGATTGTTCTTTAGGTGATAAAATTAAAATTTACATTTCAATGCTCAAAAAGTATCGTTGAAAACATGTTTGGCTTCATTTTGAGGCTGAACTAAAAGAAAATTAATATAGCTTATTTTAGCTACATCTAACGCATTGCTTCACTCCTGGCTTGAAGAAAAGCAAACAATGCTAGCAGAATGTCTGTACTCTGTTTAATAATGGATTCAACAAAGGAAGAATACATCCTAAAAGATTAATAGGAAGCAAATATCCAGGCCAGTGAAAAGACAAATAAGAGACTAGCTGTTTTGCTTACTGACTGTCAGTAAATATTCATGTCTGGTTTGGGTCTTTCTCCTTGCCTATGCTACTACATTTGGCCTCACCCTCAAGTCTCTGTCAATAGTCTATAAGGTGAACTAAAATAGAACCCGAAATAAATATACTGTGAATCCACCAGATATACAAATACTCTGAGCTGCCACTTTAATTAGTGGACTTTTAAAATTGCCTGTCAAGGGAACTTTTACACGTTTGGTGGCTTGTTAAAAGGTCAGGTTTCCATTGTGCATATAGTCATGAAAATCCAGGAGAAAACCAAAAGCTATATATCATGAAATACTTAAAAGGACCCCCTTCCCCCCACCTCAGTCTCAAGTTATACAAACTAACCTGTTTAGACTCAAGGTCATTTCAGGAAAATAAAATAGATAAATCCTTGCACTTCACATTAGGAATTCCTAGAACACAGAGAAAAGTATTTATAGGGGGATGGGGAATTATATTGCTTTATAATTTATACAAAGAAGAATTTCTCAATAGCAGCAAATGAAAGATGGTTTCTTTGATTTGAAGCTATGTGTAGAATAAGTGGATTATTGTGGAACACTCACTAGACTTGGTGTCTGTTCTGGGTTCAATTTTGCCTTTGTCACCAGCAAGATGGTGTTGTGTCTACAAGTTACTTCCTCTAAAACTCAGTTTTCCATCAGAAAAAAAATGATGAAAATAATAACTGAACTACCATCTTCACAAGGATGTTCCCTTAGTGGTTCTATAGCTAACAAGAGGAAATCAACATAAAAATAATGCCAGAAACTTAATCACATTGTTTTTCTTATTTGAAGATTGTTCTTTTGCTATTAACTTTGAAAAGAATGACAGAGGAATAACAGTATGTGATGGGGCAGCTTGAGGTAAAATTTCTTGATGTCCTTATTAGTGGGTCACTTGTCCTTTGGGCAGAATGGCCTTCACACACACCTGCCACACACATACAACAGGGTGTGCAATGAGATGGATGTGTTGGTGGGAGGAACCTTTTAATATCTCTCTTCAACTTAGGGCATTTTCACTTGCTGATCCTCATGCATGGAATGATCCCCATGTCATCTCTACTTTCTAACTTTCCTGGTTTCCTTTAAGGCTCAGATAAAATCTTACCTCTTCTACTAGTCTTTTTTTGATCTCTATTGATTCTAATGCCCTCTCTCTACTGATTATTTCTAATTTATCCTGAACATTGCTTGGTTGTACATAGCTGTTACTTCCTCATCATACTGTAAAACCTACTAAAATACAGATTGTTTTTTCTTTTCTTGGTATCCTTAGTGCTTAGCAAAGTGTCTGGCACATGATAGGCAATTAATAAATGTTTATTAACTGACTGGCTAATATTTTTATAAATTTGACTTTTTAAGAATGGCAAAGTATATTACAGATATCCTTCAATGCACTTAAAAATCTTGTTATGTAAATATTATAGTTACTTTCTTTCTATTTTATAGGTTAAGAAAGGAAGATCTGCAAAGAGTAAGTAATATATCCATGGTGTTAGGACTGAAATCTAGAATTAACACCTTATCTATTCATTGCACCATGGTATCCTGGAATCAGGTGATTTTGGATTGTGATGCCAGCTCCAAAACTTAATATAACTATGTGACCATAGAAAAATGTGACCATAGAAAAATGTATTTTATGTATAACGATGTATGCTCAAACTGTCCATTTGTTGTCCATTTTGCTTATTGAGAAGCTGATTGATCTCATTTTACTATCATCCTTAATATTGACTATTAAGATATTAATATACACAAATCCTTGGCTGATGGTATGTATAAGCTAATATGACCAACATGTGTCTCTCTATTGCCCTTAGGGTTGGTGATTTGCTATTTTGGTACTTCTAAATAGAACATGGATTCTATATGTATAGCATCTGTGAAAGACTATTGGTATTAGAAAGATATTGGGGCCGTACAGTAGTTTGGGATCACTGAAAATACTGAAAAATTTCCCAAAGAAGACCAAGTAGGCTCTCTTACTCACATTCAATTCTGGTCCCATCTCACTGTTCAAATAGAGTGCTTATTCTGGATACATGTGCTAATCAGCTTCATAGTCTTCAAGCCAACAGGATAAATTTCATAGTCATATATATCTCAGGTGCAAGAAAGAGAGTTTATATCCATTCTAAGTTCATTTAGGATTTTTGTATGTGTATTTCACTAAGCTAATATTTTCAAAATGGCTTTAGATCTCATGGTGGATTTGATACAATTAACATAATGTCATTGACAAACTGGATTATATGGAAAACTTCCCCTATCATAGCCTTGTACAATGACTAGCATATAGTCAGTTATTAATAAATGCTTACTAATCGATGGATTAATCCTTTGATCAGTCAGTCATTGTATTTGTTGTTGTTTGCCCTTTGATTTTGAAGAGGAGTAATGATGTCTCTGGTGATGTCTCTTTTTTTTACTGTCCTTTTTTTCTTTTTTTTTCTAATAAATTTAATTAATTCATTAATTAATTTAGAATATTTTCCCATGGTTATACAATTCATGTTCTTTCCCTTGCCTCCTCCCTCCCCACTCCTGTAGCCAACAAGCAATTTCACTAGGTTTTACATGTATCATTGAACAAGACCTATTTCTATATTATTATTTGCAACAGAGTGATCATTTAGAGTCTACATTCCCAGTCACATCCCCATTGAATGCAACCCAGCAAATGTTTTTCTTCTATGTTTCTACCATCATAGTTCTTTCTCTGGATGTGGATAGCATTCTTTCTCATAAGTCCTTCAGAACTGTCCTGGATTATTACATTGCTGCTAGTAGAGAAGTGCATTAAGTTTGATTGTACCACAGTATATCAGTCTCCGTGTATAATGTTCTCCTGGTTCTGCTCCTTTCACTCTGCATCAATTCCTGGAGCTCATTCCAGTTCACATGGAATTCCTCCAGGTCATCATTCTTTTCAGCACAATAGTATTCCATCACCATCAGATACCACAATTTCATCAGCCATTCTCCAATCAAGGGACACCTCATTTTCAAAATTTTTGCCACCACAAAAAGCACAGCTTTAAATATTTTTGTACAAGTCTTTCTCATTATTTCTTTGGGTGCAAACCCAGTAGTAGTATGGATGGATCAAAGGGCAGGCAGTCTTTTAAAGCCTTTTGGGAATAATTCCAAGTTGGTTAAATCCAGAATGATTGGACGAATTCACAATTCCTCCAGGAGTGTATGTGCCCCAATTTTGCCACATCCCTTCCAACATTTATTACTTTCCTTTGCTGTCATATTAGCTAATCTGCTAGGGGTGAGGTGGTATCTCAGAGTTGTTTTGATTTGCATTTCTCTAATTTTAAGAGATTTAGAACACTATTTCATGTGCTTATTGATAGCTTTGATTTCTTTATATGAAAATTGCCTATTCAAGTCCCTTGCCCATTTATCAATTGGGGAATGGCTTAATGTTTCGTACAATTGATTTAGCTCCTCATAAATTTGAGAAATTAGACCTTCATCAGAGGTTTTCGTTATAAAGATTTTTTCCCCAATTTGTTGCTTCCCTTCTTCTCTGGTGGTGTCTTGACTGGCTCATTAATTGTATTTAAATGCAGCAGAGTTGCACAAAGTTATCAGTTTCATTCTTTCTTCTATCAAAGTCCAATTGCAAGACAAAAGTCAGGAAAACTGGTGATATCTAAGGATGCAGTAGAGGATCTAGGTGTCTTTGATATCTGACTAAGCTCTAAGCATTCCACAGAAATTGTTTTAAATCTTTTATAGTTGTTGTAACAAACTGTTCTCATCTACCCATTCCACCAGGGGAAGTCTTTAACAAAAACTTATTAAATATCTAATATGTGTCAGACACTGTGCTAAGTGCTGGATGTTGAATCTTTTGAGATTCTCCAATTTGATCATAAAGGATTCTTTAAAAGAATTATTTTTCCCTTGGCCTGTGCAAAACATTGTCCAAAATGTTTCAAACATCCATGGCAAGCATTTTATGCCTCACTTGATGCTAATAACTAGGAATTCATGGGAAATACATCATTATTATAATATACATCAAGAAATCTTGAATTATTTCAGTGGATTTCCAAACCCAATCATTGCAAAAAACCCCAATTTTTTAATCAACCAAATGTGAAAACTAGGTTCACATAAATAGCTTTAGAGAAGCAAAGTATGCTAATCATTTAATTGAAAACAAATGATGCCATATAGAAAATATTTTGTTCTTGTTTGAAAAGAATTAGTCATGCCCCATGTGGTTATGAATAAAGAATCAAGCCAGGCCAGGAGTTCTATCCTTTTAGCAACTGGTGGTCAAGGAAATTTGCCTTGAAAGTTGGAGAGAATTATGTTTATTTTCTTCCCCTCACCAAACCATACTTTGTAAACTTTGAAGATTGGATATACCTATAAATAAGAGTCATAGTGTCTAGGGAGCATTGGTGACTGGGGGCAACATAGGTATTAGAAGTTGAGAAATGCACCAAGGATAAACTAAGCAAAGTAATTTCGCCAACCTAGATTCTGGAGCCCAACAGAAAGCTACACATTATCCCTTCAAAAACTTTGAGAACACACTGATCTTTTGTCATACTCTTCCAACTGGGTCTAATCTGCTGGTCTAGTGTGACTTCAGAGAATGAGCCAGAGGGAGTGCCACAGAATAGTATTTATGGCAGAAAACTTGTTTAAGAATAGTTTTTAATCTGTGTTTTTTATCTGCCAAATCAAATACTGTTTTTGTAATCAATAAACTGTAAACAGATGCTGAGCTTGTATTCTTTACACTATACCATTTAATGTGATACTGTGAAGCTGTAGAGAATCCAGTGTAAAAGATTGCCTGTTATCTTTTCATTTTTTCATCAAAGAAACCCATAATACATTCATAGACCATTTTCAGGAAGATTTTATAGAAATAAAAAAGAAGGCATATTGGTCAATAGTTAAAGATATCTTTTTGGTCACCATTTTTAGGGTAAAAATAATAGATGTAACCTTTTTTTTTCCTTTAGAAGCTTTCCTTCTCAGATATTTTAAAACTCAGTGCCTGACAAAAGATTAAATATATATTCTCAGTTACATGAAACTGAAAGGCGTTTATATGAACAAAATCAATGTTGCTGAGATGAGAAGAGAAATTCTCAATTGAGTGAAAACATTTACATCAAATCTTTGATATCCAATATATAAAGGGAATTAACACAAACAATGCTGTTCCCCTGTGTATAGGTGTTAAAGGACTATGAACAAAGTGTTCTCAAAAGAATTGCAAACTGTTAACAACCATATGAAAGATTCCTTTAAATCACCAATAATAAAAGAAATGTAAGCCAAAGCAACTTTACACCCAGTGAGTTGTCAAATAATAGAAATAATCAATGTCTGAATGATTACAGTATGACACTATGCTAAACATTTGGGATACAAAGAGAAAGACAGCCTCTGCCATCAGGGAGTTTATAATCTAAAAGGGAACATGATACACAAAAGGCAGGGATATAGAATCAAGGAGAACCTGGAGTGAGATTATTTTGTTCCCTTGAGTTGAAACTAAATAGAACTGTAGACAGGGATGGAGTGAGCTGGAAGTCAAATATCTGCCCTCTATAAAAAAAGTGTTTGGGAAGAGTTAACAGTTTCAGTCCTCCAATCAGAGGGGTAAGAGACTGAGAGTGGATGGAAAATATTGGAGCTAGTTATGTAAATGTAAAAATCATTTGCATCAAGATAATAAATTAATCTACTATAGCTAATAACTCAAGAACTCTGATCAATGTAATGTCCAACCACAATTCTAGAGGATCAGTGATAAAGAATGCTCCCTGTCTCCTTACAGAAGGGTAATGGTCTAAATATGCAGAAATGGATACACATTTTTGAAACTGGTCAATGTGGGAATTTTTTTTTATTTTATTATTTAAAAAAAACAAACCTTGTTTAGCAAAGTGACACCAGCCCTGGGCCCACTTTGCCTTCCCACTGCAGCACCTATGAGGTGAGACAGGAGGAAAGAATCTCCCCGTTTGACCCCCAAAGCCCATCTCCCAACTCCTTTTACCTCTCAACCCTTTTCCCCTGGGGCTAGGGATGATATTTATTTGTTTGCTTATTTGTTTGTGTTTATTTATGTTTAAACTATACCTTCCACCTTAGAATCAATACTATGAAGTGGTTACAAGGCAGAAAACTGATAAGGATTGGGCAATGGGGGTGAAGTGACTTTTCCAGGGTCACATAGTTGGAAATGTCTAAGGCCAGATTTGATCCTATGACCTCCAGTCTCTAGGCCTGGCTCTCAATCCATTGAGCCACTCAGTTGCCTCCTAGGGATGATATTTACTCCATATGTCCTGGGCTGCTCCGTGTCCTGGTCTAAGCAAGGCTGTACACAAACAAATGTCTACCTCCTAGCTCTCCTCTCTCCATCTTTGGTGAGTATATTTCTTGCTGTGTACACAGGATCTTCCAGCCACTTCCATTTTCTATACATGAAACAAAAGCAGTAACAAAAACAACAAAAAATTGATTACTGAAAAAAAATGGTTTGCTACAAAGTTTTTCTTTTTTAATTTTATTTTCATCAGAGTGGATAAGGAGGAAAGCAGGAAAAATAAACTTTTGCTTACTGAGAAACAATAATTTTTACACACAAAAAAACTGAGAGATGAGAGTATGCGGGCCAAGAGGGTATTTAATCAATAAATCAGAGACAGCTAGTGCCTAGTAGTTAGATCAAAGGCCTGGAATCAGGAAGACATGAGTCAAATCCTGATCTCAACACTTACTAGGTGTATAACTGTAATGTAGAAGATGGAAGCATGGAATTCCTGCAAAATACAGGGTCAAGTCTCACTCAGAATTCCAGAGGACCCCCACCTGGAGAACTTTGGGTGAGGGGACAGTTGATAGGGAGTTAAATAGTTGTTTCCTGGGTGTTGAGGAGAACAGATCTTACTGCTTGCTGCTTTTGACTTGGGGGTTCACCTGGGAAGCCATAGAGGCAAAAGCCATTGTGCTTTCTACTCAGGAGTTAGCCTGTCTAGTAGGATTAGACCTTTCCAGCATCAATATAATAATTATTTAGTTATATAGACATTTGAAGTTATTACTATTAGCCTAGAGAGCAAATTAGCTAAGGTCTGCCACTCCCTCCTGTGGGGGAGGGACAGCTTCAACCTGACAGATCAGGGTTTCCCATTTCTTATCCAAATCCTAATCACCCTCTCTTGCCTTCCTTTCTTTCTTTATCAATATAAGCTTTATCTTCAATATCTGTGCCTGGGAATTATCTGAGGATACTCACTGCTCACTGTTGCCATTAAGCTTGAATCCTGTCAGTTGCCAGCCTAAGAAGTCAAGTCCCATCTCAGTCCTCAACATTAGGATAACTAGCTACTACTCAGTCCTCAATCAGACCTGTGGGGAGTATAAGTTAAAGAAAGGGAACATCATTAAAGATTAGCCTCTGCTGGATCTTGCTTGAAGATCCTCAGCCCTGCCTCCATCATCAACTGAAATCAGCTGCTTGAGGGAGGGGTTTGAGAGCAAGGAGTACCTAATCCCCTCCCCACTCACTCAAGCCTGTCTGTGTGGGAAGAGTGTGTCTTGCAGACATCTGGCCCTGGCCTAACTATCAGCTTCCCTAATATTTCTATTATTACAAACATAGCAGTTTTGGCCGGCTAGCCTAAGATTTTTACTCCAGAACCTAGTTGGGAAGTGATAAATATGGCCAGCTTCATCAATAGGGCTGTTGTTACACTGAGGTGCTCTGGGGTCCTGATTTATGGGATTTGGCAGACTTGTGCCACATTTTGGTTGATTACAGTTCCCCAATTCTTTAAGCAGATTATAGAAATTTATGATACATACCTTTAGCTAAGAATAACAGTGAGTGATGCCTTGGGATATGTACCATCAGGGATAGCCATGACTGCAATTTTCTATGGGGCCCTTATGATTTTGAGAAAGGTGTTGGCATTTACATTTGGAAAAGCTGAAATTACAAACCCAGTTTTAGAGCAAATAGTGGAACACATGAAGACCTTGATTGAGATTAATAGGCAGATCAGGGAAGGGAAGGACTTGGATGCTAAAACGATAATGCAGCTAGAGATAATAGAGAATACTGTCACAACAAAGAAGGGGGTGATATAAAACAACAGATTAAGGATGAGAACCTTGAACAGCAAGAAGTTGCAGGGGCTGAAGCAGCTCCTATAACTATTCTTCCAATCACCAACAGAACCATTGTACAACCAGACGCAGGCATTATTCATGTGAAAGGCTACAAACCTTTTACAGGGGGTGATTTGGAAATTTTGAAAAGGAGGTTCCCCCAGTTCTATGTCAACCCACACAAATCAATAAAGGAATATAAACAGGCAGTGAGGCTATACAACCCAAATTTTGAGGACGTGGAATTGCTACTCTAAGAATTGTTTACCCCTAGTGAAAAGGCAAAATTTATTGCCGAAATAAGAAGCAACCCCAATCTTGCCTCGTGGCCAGAACACCACCAAGATTTAGAGCTGTCTTCTCATGCTAATATGACATATCTTAGACAGTGCAAGGAGGATTTAGCAGAAGCAATGAGGCTACATGCAAGAAGATCTAATGCATGGGGGTCTTTTGAAAAATTAAGGCAGAGGGAGGAGGCACACCCAAGTATTTATCTGGACAGGTTATTAGAGGCTGGCGAGACTATCCTGGGTTTCAGGGACATGACTGCTGAAGACAACATTCAGTATGTCAAGAGGCAATTTGTTAAGGGGAGTCTGAATTATATCCAGTCATATTTCAAGTTACATTGTCCACAGTGGGAGACCATGTCCATTGAGGAGTTAAGGAAAACAGCTGCATATGTCCATGAATCCAGAGATAGTGAACCAAAACCATCAAAGACCTCTGAAAAGGATAGGGAGATTGCTGAGCTCAAGAGGCAATTGAAAGAAGCTCAGAAGGCCAGGGAAATAGAGGAGATTAAAAATATGGCTCTGATGTCCAACAATCAGAGGAGCCAAAGCAGGCCTAGGCAATCTTCCAGAGGTACAAACAACTTGGTCAAAAGGTGTTTCCTATGTTCAAAACTTGGCCACATAGTTCAGGATTGTAGGTTCAAGTCCCAAATAAATTTTGGAAATAAGAGCAATAATAGCAACAACAGGAGAAACACATAGTATAATTCAAGACACAGCAACAACAATAATAGTAACAACAGGGACAACAACAGATACAGTGATAAAGTAAAGGCCAGATGTTGTGACCATGACTGTGCCAAATTTAGTAATTCCCCTAGTTTGTCAAAAATGGAGGAATATCTGTCCCAAGGAGCCAGACCTCATACCTTATGAACCAAGAAAGCAGCCTTAGTTGTTGCAAGAACAGATAAGGGCAGTGACAATAATGTGGCAGAGGAATGTGGGAAAGACAAAATGGGTGCAGAAGAAATTATGAATTATGGGTTGGTGGATATAACACAAAGTTACAAAGAAATGACTGAGGAGGAGTTGCAAATGGAGGACGATATAATAGAAATTAAGGAGAGAATTTATGGGAAAGGAAACAGTGATGTGCGGAACACTGAAAGACCAGGCACATCTGCACAATTTCTTGATACAAGCTTGAAGAAGGTAGCATTCATTGATTCTCACTATGAGGGGAAAGAAACATCATTCTGTAGTAAGACTGTGGATCATTTACATCAATCTGTAGTACAGCAAGGCCAAACTACAAGGGAAATGATTTTAGACAGGTGTTCTAATGGGGATATCTTAAAAACAGACAGTGTCAACAAGGGAGATGGGCTCCTGCAGACCATTGAGAAGGAAAGTGCTAAATTCTCAGACACAGGCACAACCTCTTCTCTATCACCAACTAGGAAAGCTCGAAGGGAAAGTGGAAAGTCAAGTAGCTACAATACTAGAGGAATTTTAAAGCTGGATCCTGGAGCTAGGGAATTTGTACCAAGCCTACTTCAGGGTCAAGTGTGTGGAGATGTAGCACACTTTCAAGCCTGTGATACTCCAGAGAGAGCTGCCTTTGGAATAGATTCTGAGTTAATGCATTTAAAGGAATTCAATTCCATAGATGTCAGTGGCTAAGAGAGAAGCAAAATGACACCAACAGGATCAAAGAAGGAATCTACAACACTGACTTTGTTTCCTATGCAAAGTACATCTGCAGTTAAGTTTCCTGTTAGTGACATGGAGTCTAGGAAACAAATAAAAGAAGAAAGCTTAGACTCACAGGATTGGTATGTAGTCATGAATCAAAAACACATTCCCAATTCTGAAGAATTTCCTTTAATGCAGAGAAATACCTCTCCTGAATGTAACTTTGCACAAGTCAAGCAAAGCATGTTCAGTGAAGAGAAAGACACTCTACCTTACTCATGGTCTGGGAAAACTGAGATACACTTTGACACTGATAGGCCCATGAACAGTCCAGGGATGCCAATTCAGGCATTGGCAGTCCAAAAAGCCACTTTTGAAGGAGACTTACCATCATTACACTCACAGAATCCTGAGCCAGCACAGACAGAAGTCCTAGAACAAGATCAATGGGATTTGGGGGACATTGAGATAGAAACACCTTTGGTACCGGTTGATCAGACAGCTAAAGACAGGGAACCCTTAGTTATGGTGACAATAGGAGATCAAATCTATCCCGCTCTTATTGACACCAAAGGCCTGGAATCAGGAAGACATGAGTCAAATCCTGATCTCAACACTTACTAGGTGTATAACAGAGGCAATTAATTTAACATTTCTCTGCCTCAGTTTCTCATCTGTAAAAAGGGATGAAAATAGCATCTGCCTCCTAGGATTATTGTGAAGATCAAATGAGATAATTTTTGTAAAATGTTAGCACACTGTCAGATATGTTATAGCACTTTACAATTGCATTTTTCTTTACCCTCACTCCCTCAAAAAAAAAAAAAACCTTTCTATGTTTAAGGCAGCCAAATGGAACAGTGGAGAGAGCCCTGGACCTGGACTCAGGAAGATCAGAATTCAAATCCAGTTTCAACCACTTCTTAGTTGTGTAACCTTGGACAAGTCATTTAACCTCTGTCTCATTTTCCTCAATTCTAAAATAGGATAATAGTAGTATCTACCTCCTATGGTTGCTGTGAAGATTGAATGAGATAATATATAGAAAATATTTAAATATCTGGTACATTATAGACAATTAATAAAAAATTCTTCTTTTCCTCTTTCTATGCCATGCTTGAGCACTGAGGATATAAAGAAAAGAGCAAAAATGGTCCTCATTCCCTCAAGGAGGTTATATTCTAACATACGTGTGTACCAAAAATGTGTACTAAAAGATATCTATAACCTACATTTGGAGCAGATACAAGGCAACTTTAAAGATGAAGGTCCTAGTACTTGTAGGGATTAGAGAGAACCTAAGGAAGCACTCCCGAAGAAGGCAATATTTAAAACAGGTCTTAAACTCATGAATTTTTAAAAGAAACAGATGAGAGAGGGAGAGAGACAGACAAGGAGAGGGAGAGAGAGGGAGAGGGAGAGGGAAATGTAGGAAGAGAGAGAGGGAGAGAAGGAGAGAGAGAAAGTATTCAAGACATTGTAGCAGACAGGCAATACAAGATCTTCTCTGGAAAATAAATGGCTAAATAAAAAAGAAGAGTTCAAAATCTTAGCATTATATCACTTAGCTTACAGCATGATTATTTATGTTTGAATAAAAAGATTATTGAGGTAAAAGTGTAAATGCCAATGCTCTGTTGAGAAAATCAGAAAAAGAGAAAGACTATAAAGAGATTCTATCCAAAACTCGTTTTACAAACAGGTAAACAAAGGCCCAGGTGGTCACATGATCTGTTCCTACCACTCTAAGTACCTTTAGAATAACACACATCCCATTTACTCAATTATCTTGACCACTGCTGCAATTATTGAGTGATCTTTTCTGCATCAACATGTATCATAAGCTTGCTGAAGTTACTATAAAAACATGAAAAAATGGGAATACACAGCAACTGACATAGCAGACAATTAGTAAATTTTAACTGATTAACTGAGAAGTGAATAAAGCAGGTCAAATGTAGTTTATATGCTGTAATTTTCAACTTCCCTTATGGAAAAGTAATGTGGCTTCACCCTCCCCCACCCATCATTTAGGAGATAGGTTTTTGTTTGTTTCTCTTTCCTTTTAATGAATTTTTTTGGAAGAGCAACCTTGAGGGGAGGAGAGGACTCAGACACACCCATTTTGAGAGAATGGTAATGGTTTAATAATCCTATTTAAATCATTTTTCATCTCAAACTAATTACAATATATAAACATCTTTTACTGGTACAACATATTATTTGGAATTTAATTATGCATTTGTTCCTTTTTTATACTGTTTTAACTTAATTACTTTTTAAAAATGAGACCATTTAAAACCTATTACCATGTTATAATTATTAGAGTTAAAGATATACCATGACTTCTTTGAAATAGTATGCTGGAAAGAACTCTGGAATTGAGTTTAGAGGGCCTGAGTTCAAATTGCAACTTTATAATTTATTGGTTGTGTAACCTTGGACAAGTCATCTAACAATTCCTCTGTCAATAAACAATTAAGCACTTGGTAAGAACTAAGCACCACCTAAGCAGATGCAACATAAAGAAAGGTAAAAGTAGTCTCTGCCCTCAAGGAGGTTACATTCCAATAGAATTGTTAACTAGCAAAGCACAACATACATAAAAGACATAAACTGAACAAATGAAAAAGTCATCTCTAGATGAAAGCACTGGAAGTGGGAGAGACTGAGACTACAAACAATAAGATTTGAGCTGAGACTTCAAGAAATCAGTAGAAATCAGTGACAGAGAAAACATTCTACACTCTTGGCCTCAGTTTACTTATCTACAAAATGAGAGAACTAGGTTCAATGATTTCAAAAGTTTCTTCTTGCTCTAGATCTATGATCTCATATGCTGTCAAAACCATCTTGCCCAAAATTTCTCCATTCCCTATTACTCCAAAGTCATATAGAAGCTGCCCTTTCAGGAGCTGAATGATTTCTTTCTCGACTTTAGCCCCAAGGTTAAGTTTTTGCAAAGCCAGTGTGAAAAATGTTCCAAATACAAATTGCCTCCTTGAAAAGCAATTGAAGAACATTTCAGTCACGAAAGACTAAAAATCAATTTTATTTTAAAAGACAAGTTTTTTTTTCTTCCCTAGTCTAAGAGATGGCCTCCTATGAATTTTTAAGAATGCTTTCTTTAAAAAAGAGAATATGTGTATGACTTGATTAGAAGTTGTTATTGCCTGTGTGCAAGTTCCTTTAAGCCAACAAATTTTTATTCTTTTTTCTTGATACACATGAACATAATAAATACATAATTGAGTCATAAGACACCATGAAGGTTCTTATCATTCCTGAAGCACTGCAAAAGAACAATAGAACAGGTGTGAGTTGGTTCATCTGCTCCAGGCTAGTCTTACACACTTCAGTTGGAAAGGCAATTTCAGGCTTCAGTTTCTGTATTGTTGGTGGGCCTTATTCTCAATCAAAGAGATTTTCCTACTATTTTCTTGGAAATCAATATTCTGACCTTAATTCTTGGCTTATCACAATATTAGGCAAAGGGATAAAGAAAGATCTTAAACCATTCACAAAAAAAAATCATATACATGTATCTTACTAGATGTATTGCCTAATATATAGATGAGGTGTCTAAAATATAGTTCACAGTTGTACAATATTTTAAGACTAAAAATGCTTTCTATACCACATCTCTAAGAGATAGGTATGAAGATTATCCAAATTTTATAAATGAGGAAGCTTGAGCTTAAAAAAATTTAGAGACTTTTCCAGAGTCACAAGGAGAGTAGGAGTTCGGAACCATATAAACTCAGAACCCATACTCAGAACCATATCTAGTAAAATTTTGTGATTTGGGAGGTGTTCCAAAATAGGAATTCACCATATTCTTAAGGACATCGTCAGGCCATGGTTTGAGGGATAGAAAATTTCTGGGGCATGGAAGAACAAACTATAGAGTATTGCCTGTGAAGAAGGTGCCATCTGATAGCATCCTATTTAAATTATTTACTTATTCTACTTAGGTGCCAGACTCAGTTTTTACTGTATTATTAAAAAATTAAAAGCTGTGAAATAAACCTCAGTTATATCATCTGAGTTAGGGATCACTCATCTTTCAGTTGCTTATAATACATGGGAGGATGATAAATATATAATCACACTGAGTTTATATATGTATGAGTTTCCCAAACTGGATATTACATAAAAACAATTTTGGTGACTTCTGAGCTGAGAGAGTCACAGAGTAGAAGAAGGTTCTTCTCCTCACCAGCAACATATATAAAGTACCTCAAAAGGACACAAATCAAAATCAGATGAGCAATGGGTCTCTACAGTAGGGTGCAGGCTTGAAGGTAGGCAGGGTTTGGGTATTTCTATGCTATAAGAGGGTAAAATTACTCCTACCAAAGCATTAGCTGATCACCCCTCCCCAACTCTACCTACCACACCAGAGTCAAAGCAAGCACAGGGCAATTTCTAGGTTCTTGGGGGGGCTAACTGAGGACACCACAGACTTAGAGCAGTGAGACTTGGGACCTCAGGAGACTGAGGAACAAAGAGCTTGGGCACAGAGGCAGGGTAGATAGGGGTTGCCCATAGCAGATACAGCAGAGACTGAAAAATAGCCTCAGTGCAAAAATCCCTCTGTAGCTCAATACACAGAGATGTGCCTACCCTCCTCACTCAGACTTCTGGCTGGGAAGGATGGGGGAAAAAAAACTAACACAGCAGTGGTCACCAACACCTAAGAACTAGAATCTACAACTACCAAAAAAAAGTAAGAAAAAGCCTCTGACCCTGTATAACTTCTACAGAGAAAAGCAACAGACTACTGAGGAGACAGCAGAGGATAACAAACAAGTAAACACATCCGACTTTTTTTAAAAATGGAGATTGGTCACAAGCTCTCAAATTTGAGTCTGAGAACCAAATAAGAAAGAGAGGAGAAACTTAGCAAGAAAAGTGGGAAATAGTTCAAAATGAAAATAATAGTTTAAAAGAAGACATCTCCAACTTGGAAAAAGAAGCCCAGAGATAAAATGAAATGGCAAGCAAATTAGAGACCAGAATTGACCTGCTAGAAGCCATGAAAAGCAGGATAGAACAAACCGAAAAGGAAAATCAAAATCAGTCTTTTAAAGATTAGGATGGGCAAGTCGAAGCTAATGATCTCAGAAGATAGCAAGATTTGATTAAGCAAAGTCAAAAGAATGACAAAATAGAAGGAAACTTGAAATAGTTCATTGAGAAAAATATAGACATTGGAAACAGGTCCAGGAGAGACAATGTGAGACAATTTGTGAATCATAGGTCTACCTGAAAAATGAAAATAAGCAGACATCATAATACAAGAAATTATCTAAGAAAACTGTCCTTATGTTCTTGAACAAGATGGCAAAATAGACATTAAAAGAATCTATAGATTACCCTCTACATTAAATCCTCAAAAGACAACCCTCTGGTTTGGGTTTTATAACATATTAAATTTAAAAATATTAATAATATGGAAATATGTTTTGAGTGATAACATAGGTATAACTCAGATTGAATTGCTTATCAACTCTGGTTGGGGGAGAGAAGAAGGGAGGAATATAATTTGGTTCATATAAATTTAGGAAACTTATGGGGAAATTTCTTATTACATGTAATTTGTATACAAATAATTTTTTAAAAATTCTTTATTCCAACCTAAAAATGATGAAATAAAAATAAATGTTTCTCCATTTGAAAAAAAATACAAACTCCAGAAATGTAATTACTGAATTCAAGAGATTCCAAGCCAAGGAGAAAATATTGCAAGAAGCCAAAAAGGGACAATTCAGATATCAAGGAGTATCTATCAGGATTACACAGGATCTGGCAGCCTCCACACTAAAGGACTACAAGACATGGAAAATGATATTCAGAAAGGCAATAGAAATGGGCCTACAACCAAAGATCACCTACCCATCAAAACTGACTATATACTTTCAGGGGAAAGTATGGGCATTCAACAAAATAGAAGATTTCCAAGAATTTGTCAAGAAAAGAATAGAACTAAATGAAAATTTTAATGTACAAATACAAAAATCAAGAGAAACATAAAAAGGTAAAAAAAGAGAGAGAAAAAATTTTTTTAAGGATTTCAATAACGTCAAATTGCTTATACTCCTATATGGAAAAATGTTATTTGTAACTCTCAAAAACGGTTTTCACTATCATAATAGTTAGAAGAATTATTCATATGTAGAGGTTAGGGTACTAAGTGGTTTTCAGATGATATGGAAAAAAGAAAAGGTTGGGGGGGAACAGAAGATGGCACCGAGAGAAACTTGAAGGAATAAGAAAAATAGGATAATTTATACCACATAAAGAGGCAAATGGGAGTGGAGAGGAAGAATATTATTATAAGAAGTAAAGAAAGAGAGTCCTAACAGGTAATATCTAAATCTTACTCTCAGTGGAACCAATTCTGAGAAGGAAGAACATCTAGATCCATTAGGGTATCAAATTCTATCTCACCCTACAGGGAAGTGTAGAGGGAGAAACCAAAGTAGGGGGCAGAGTGTGGAGGGGAGTACCAAAAGGAAGGGAAAGAGAGGGGGGAGGGAATTTAATAGACCCTAAAAAAATAAGAGGGTAATAAGAAGGGAGAGGATAGAAAGGGAAGTAAAATAAGGATGGGGATTAGGAGGACTGATTGAAATCAAAACTCTAGGGTACAAGGAAATACTGAAAGAAGAAAGGGCAAGCCTAAGAGAGGAAATCAAAATGATGGGGAATAAACAGGTGGCAATTATCACTCTGAATGTGAATGGGATGAACTCACCCATAAAACAGAAGCAAATAGCAGAGTGGATTAGAAACAAAAATCCTACCATATGTTGTCTACAAGAAACACACATGAGGCAGGTAGATACACACAGGGTAAAGGTAAAAGGCTGGAGCAAAAATCTGTTGGGCATCAACTTAAAAAAAAAGACAGGAGATATAATCATGATATCTGACAAAGCCAAAGTAAAAATAGATCTGATTCAAAAAGACAGGGAAGGTCATTACATCCTGATAAAAGGCAGTATAGACAATGAGGAAATATTAGTACTCAACATATATGCACCAAATGGTATAGCATCCAAATTGTTAAAGGAAAAACTACTGGAGCTTAAGGAGGAAATAGATATTAAAACTATATGAGTAGGGGACCTGAACCTTCCTCTATCAGATCTAAACAAATCAAACCAAAAAATAAATAAGAAAGTGGTAAGAGATGTGAATGAAATCTTCTAAAAATTAGAGTTAATAAATATATGGAGAAAAATAAAAAGGGACAAAAAGGAATACATTTCTTTTCTGTAGAACATGGTATATTCACAAAGATGTACCATGTACTAAGCAGTTATGGGCGAACTACGGCCTGTGGGCCAGATGCAGCTCCCCGAAATGTTCTTTCTATGACATTATTCCTAATCTGATGAGTAAAATACAATCTATTCCTTATCTGATGAGTAAAATACAATACAATGAAACTTTGAAAGAGTTGCCCTAGAAACAGACTGACAAATGAGCATTTCCTTTCCTTTGGTCCCATTTTTAAAAAGTTTGCCCATCTCTATACTAGGGCATAAAATGCAAAAAAAATGCAAAAGAGCAGAAATAATAAATACAGCCTTTTCAGATCATAATGCAATAAAAATTATAATGATAGGGGTACATAGAGAGACAAATCAAATAAAAATTGAAAATGAAATAATATGATTCCCCAAAATTGGTTAGTTAAAGAACAAATCATAGGAACAATTAATAATTACATTGAAGAGAATGACAGTAAGAGACATCATATCAAAATCTATGGGATGCAACCAAAGCAGTACTCAGGGGGAAATTTATATCCCTGAGTGCATATATTAACAAATCAAAGAGGGCAGAGCTCAATGAATTGGGCATGCAAATTAAAAAACTAGAGCATGAACAAATTTAGAATCCCCAGATAAAAACTAAATTGGAAATCCTAAAAATTAAAGGAGAAATTAATAAAATTGAAAGTGAAAGAACTCTTGAATTAATAAATAAGACTAGGAGCTGATACTTTGAAAAAACAAATAAAATAGATAAAGTATTGGTTAATCTAATAAAAAAAGAAAAGAAGAAAAGCAAATTAACAATATCAAAGATGAAAAGGGCAACATCACCTCTAATGAAGAGAAAATTAAGATAATTAATGAGAACTATTTTGCCCAATTATATGGCAACAAATAAGGCAATCTAGGTGATATTGATGAATATATGAAAAAATATAAATTGTCTAAATTAACAGAAGAAGAAATAGAATACTTAAATAATCTCATCTCGGAAAAAGAAATTGAAGAAGACATCAAAGAACTCCCTAAGAAAAAATCCCCAGGACCAGATGTTTTCTAAAGTGAATTCTATCAAGCATATAAAGAACAACTAACCCCAATATTTGAACTCAGAACCTCCACAATCCTGTTGTTACTAATTGAGATCATCAAAGCCATCAAGACCATGAAAAATGGTAAGGCTGCAAGTCCAGACAGCATCCCCCCTGAGGCACTCAAGGCAGACCCAGAAATGTCAGCAGAGATGCTACAACCCCTCCTGCAGAAGATCTGGGAACAGGAACAAATCCCGACAGACTGGAAACTAGGCTACCTAGTGAAGCTACCCAAGAAAGGTGACCTATCCCAATGCAGCAACTGGCGAGGAATCATGCTTCTATCTGCTCCCAGCAAAATCCTGACCAGAGTCATCTTAGAAAGACTGAAGGAGGCCTTGGACAAGAAACTGAGAATAGAACAAGCAGGGTTTCGTCAGCACAGATCGTGCACCGACCACATCGTCACCCTAAGAATCATCATCGAACAGTCCATCGAGTGGCAGTCCCCCCTCTATATGACTTTCGTGGATTTCGAGAAGGCATTTGATAGTGTGGACAGGAACATCATCTGGAGATTGATGCAGCATTACGGAATTCCCCCGAAGCTCATCAACATCATCCAGCGGTTATATGAAGACTCTACCTGCCAGGTCATCCATAATGGGAAACTGATGGCTCCCTTCACAGTGAAGACTGGAGTGAAACAAGGTTGCATACCTATTTGGGTAGCATAGTCAGTAAGGAAGGCAGAGCAGATGAGGACATCAGAAACCAAATCAACAAAGCCAGACAAGCATTTAACACCTTATGGTCTGTCTGGATCTCCAAAGCACTGTCCCTCGTCACTAAGCTCCGAATCTTCAATACCAATGTAAAGGCCATCCTCCTATATGGATCAGAAAGCTAAAGAGTGATGAAAGTCAACACCAACAAACTCCAAGTCTTTGTTAACAGATGTCTACACTACATCTTGAACATCAGATGGCCTGAAAAGATCTCCAATGCTAGTCTCTGGGAAAGAACAATCCAGTATCCCATTAGTCAGGACATAAAGAAACCTAAGTGGAGATGGATAGGACATACGCTACGAAAACCGGAAGACAACGTAGCCAGACAAGCATTGAGCTGGAACCCTACAGGGAGGAGGAAAGTTGGAAGACCAAAGCAGACCTGGCGAAGATCTGCCGAAAATGAAACAAAAACAGTTGGAATGACATGGGCCCAGCTGGGGGAAGTTGCCCAAAACAGAGTCCATTGGTGTGAGATGGTTGCGGCCCTATGCTCCTAAAAAAAGGAGTCAACAGGAATTAAAAAAAATACTATGGAAACTATTTAACGAAATAAACAAAGAAGGAGTTCTACCAAATTCCTTTCATGAAACAAATATGATACTGATTCCAAAGCCAGGCAGATCAAAAACAGATAAAGAAAAGTACAGACTAATCTCCTTAATGAACATAGATGCAGAAAACTTAAACAGAATACTAGCAAAAAGACTCCAGCAAGTGATCAAGAGGATTATTCACTATGATCAGGTGGGATTTATACCAGGAATACAAGAATGGTTTAATATTAGGAAAACCATCCACATAATTGACTATATTAACAAGCATACCAAAAGAAATCACATAATTATCTCAATAGATGCAGAAAAAGCCTTTGACAAAATACAAGACTCATTCCTATTAAAAATACTTGAATGTATAGGAATAGAAGGGCCTTTCCTAAAAATAATAAGTGGTATATATTAAAAACCATCAGGAAACATCATCTGCAATAGGGATAAATTAGAAGCCTTCCCAATAAGATCAGGAGTAAAACAAGGATGCCCATTTTCACCTCTATTATTTAACATTGTACTAGAAACACTAGCAATAGCAATCAGAGAAGAAAAAGAATTTGAAAGTATTAAAATAAGCAATGAGTAGACTAAACTATCACTCTGTTCAGATGATATGATAGTCTACTTAGGGAATCCTAGAGAATCAACTAAAAAGCTAGTGGAAATAATCAACAATTTTAGCAAAGTTGCAGGATACAAAATAAACCCACATAAGTCATCAGCATTTCTATATATTTCTAACACATCTCAGCAACAATAATTAGAAAAAACAATTCCATTTAAAATAACTCTAGACAATTTAAATTATTTAGGAATCTATTTGCCAAGACAAACATAGGAATTATATGAACACAACTACAAAATATTTTCCACACCATTAAAACAAGATATAAATAATTGGAAAAACATTAATTGCTCATGGGTAAGATGAGCTAACATAATAAAAATGATAATCCTACCTAAATTAATTTACCTATCAAACTACCAAGAAACTTTTTTACTCAATTAGAAAATATTATAACAAAGTTCATTTGGAAGAAGAAAAGTTCAAGAAAAATAGGGGAAATAATGAAAAAAAAATGTGATGGATGGGAACTAGGAACTACCAGATCCTAAACCGTACTGTAAAGCAGTCATCATCAAAACAATATGGCATTGGCTAAGAAACAGAAAGGAGGATCAGTGGAATAGACTTGGGGTAAGTGATGTCAGCAAGACAGTGTATTATAAACCCAAAGAGCCCAACTTTTGGGACAAAAATCCACTATTTGACAAAAACTTCTGGGAAAATAAGAAAACAATATGGGAGAAATTGGGTCTAGATCAACATCTCACATGCTACACCAAGATAAATTCAGAATGGGTGAATGAGTTGGATATAAAGAAGGAAAATATAAGTAAATTAGGCGAACATGGAATAGTATACTTGTCATATCTCTGGGAAACAAAAGAATATGAAACCAAGCAAAAGACAGAGAATATTACAAAATATAAAATGAATAATCTTGTTTACATTAAATTAAAAAGGTTTTGTACAAACAAAATCAATGCAACCAAAATTAGAAGGGAAGCAACAAATTGGGGGAAATTCTTTATAACAAAAACCTCTGATTAAGGTCTAATAACTCAAGTTACTCAAATTTATAAGGAGCTAAATCAATTGTGCAAAAAACCAAGTCATTCCTCAATTGATAAATGGAAAGAAATGGGCAAGAGACACAAAGAGGCACTTTTCAGATTAAAAAAATCAAAACTATCAATAAGCACATGAAAAACTGTTCTAAATTTCTTATAATTAGAGAAATGCAAAGCAAAACAACTGTGGTTTGAAGTGTAACACTTCACACCTAACAGACTGGCCAATATGACAGTAAAGGAAACTAATGAAAGTTGGAGGGGATGTGGGAAAAATAACTTACACTATTCACTGAATTAAGATCAAAGTGGATACATGATCTAAACATAAAAGGAGATATCATAAGTATATTAGAAAAAACAGGTACATGCTGTTTATCATATTTATGAATATGAGAGAAATTTGAGTTAAAGAGAAATGTAGAGTATTTTAAAATATAAAATGGATAATTTTAAGTACATCAAATTAAAAATGTTTTATACAAATAAAACAAATGTTGCCAAGATTTGAAGGAAAGGAGAAAATTGGGAGAAATTTTATAGAAAGCTTATCATATAAGTGGTCACATATCTAAAACATAGAGAGAGTTTTGTCTAATGCATAAGAATTAGAGTCATTCCCCCGTTTGTTAAATAAGCAAAAGATATGAGCTGACAATGTTTGGATGAAAAAATCAAAGCCAGATATAGGTATATGAAAAACTGCTCTAAATCACTACTGATTAGAGAATACAAATAAAACCAACTCTGAAATGTCACCTCACACCCACCAGACTAGCTAAAATGACAAATGTTGTAGGGGATTTGGAAAAATGAGGACACTATTACATTGTTGGTGGAACTGTGAACTGATCCAATCATTTTGGAAAGCAATTTGGAATTACACCCAGAGAGTTATAAATGTGTGCATATTCTCAGAGCCAGCAATACTATTGTTGGATCTATTTTCCTAAGGGAAAGAGGAAAAGAACCCATATGTTCCAAAATATGTATAGCATCTCTCTTTGTGGTGGCAAAGTATTGGTAATTGAAGAACTGCACATCAATTGAGGAGTGGCTAAACAAATTGTGGTACATGATTTTGATGGAATACTACTATGCCATAGGAAATGAAGAAGAGCCTGGTTTAAAAAAATTCTAAACACATTCTTTTTAAAAACATTAAATAATATGGTAGTATTTTAACATGGTTTATCTAAAATGCTATTCTAAATTTTAGAGTAATTTTCTTCTCTTCATATTTACAAAATCGTATAAATAGCAGAAAATGATTCTGATTCCAAAGTTAACTTCTTACTCTCTCACGTACAAAAATTTGGATTCTGTTCATATGTAGTTCATATGTAAAACTCCTAGATAGGATACCTCAATTTTAAAGAACACATTTTTAGGAAATGAGAAAACTTCTTTAGCAAGTTAAAATATGTTATTAGTGCAAAGCAGAGACATTTAATAAAATAATGTAGTAAGTCAAATAGCAATAAAATATTTCTTCCCCACAAACTCACAACTTCATACACCTTCATTACAAAAGAGTAGGTGCACTTAGATAAATACATGTGCAGAAGCACATTACATAGGGGATTCATCTGACCAATGAACTCATAGAGAGGGCTGACACACCTGCATCTCATACTAGAGGGCTACTGGGATTTTTTACACTGGCCAGCTGGCACTGGTCCCTTCTGCTGTCTTTGTCAAGCATTTAGTCTCTGTCATGCATTCTCTCCTACCTATTATGCATGGTTCTGGCTGGATGATGTTCCATTGGAATGATTTCCCTTGCTAGCTGCTGCCTGGAATGGCTCCACTGGGCATGAAGTTAAAAAAATTCTCTCTATTTCCAGTTTCTTGGTTTGTCTAGTCCTTAACTAGTGTTCAGTTATGGTGCTACCTCAACTGTAGAAAACTTAGCCTTGTCATTGTTGTTTAAATTTAGAGTATGCTGGATTAAGCTTTATTTGTATCAGTTAGGAAAATCGGTCAGAGGAAACCTGTCAGACTATTATAGAGTCCCTAGCTATATTTTTCCTATAGGAACATCTGCTGCTTCTCAGAGGCTTTCCCTTTCCATAAGGAGAATATAGATTTTAAAGGTAAAACACTAAGACAACATGAGAAGATAAATACTTAACTAGCATTTGAAGGCAGTAGGTTGACTTTCTAACCTAAATTTCCTGATCACCAAAGACAGGGTTCGTGCCTTGATTCACTATTTTAGATAGATTTGGAAAGACTTTTATTAATACTGTTTAATACCCAATTACCCAATCTCTCCCCAAAATGCATGCCTTTAGAAAGATTATAAGGTTTATTTCAACAAACTGCTAACTCCCTCATCCCCACCACCCAAACTTGATGTCCAAGATTCTGGTTAGAATCTTATGCAAATAAAGAGGAGAGTTGGAAGGAAAAGGAAAAAGAAGGGGAAGAGAATAAGCATGTGTGTTTGTGTGTGTGTGTGTGTGTGTACATATATATATATATATATATATATATATATATATATATATATATAGTGCCTTCTTTTTTACAATTTTTAAATTTCATCTTCATGGGGCAGCTGGGTAGCTCAGTGGAGTGAGAGCCAGGCCTAGAGACAGGAGGTCCTAGGTTCAAATCCGGCCTCAGACACTTCCCAGCTGTGTGACCCTGTGCAAGTCACTTGACCCCCATTGCCTACCCTTACCAATCTTCCATCAAGGAACTAATACACAGAAGTTAAGGGTTTAAAAAAAAAACAACAATAAATTTCATCTTCATAACAACCCTGTAAAATAAGTGTTATTATTATCCCCATTTTAGAGTCAAAGAAACTGAGGAAAACAGATTAAGTGGCTTGCCCAAGGATACACAGCTAGTAAATGTTTGCGGCCAGATTTCAAAAAATTCAAATCATTCTGACTTCAGGTCAAGCACTCTGATTACTCAGATATAAGCTCCCCTAAAGAATAACATCCTCCATTTGCTTAAAATTTTTAGAAAATAAAGACTACTTTGTCTTTTGTCTTGGAACAAATACTATGCATTGGTTTCAAGGCAGAAGAGTATAAGAATATGAGGGCTAAGCAACTGGTGTTAAGTGACTTGACTAGAGTAACACAACCAGAAAGTGTCTAAGGCCAGATTTGAACCTGAGACCTCCCATTTCCTGGCCTAACTCTCTATCCACTGAGCCACCTAGTTACCCCCTCCATGCACTCTGTTTTTAATGTATGTTTTCAGTAACATGTAATAACATTTTTGAACATAACTTTATTTTTAAAATATTTTCCATAGTTACTTGATTCATGTTCTCTTCCTCTCCTCTTCCCTCCCCCTCTAAGAGCTGACAAGAAATTCCACTTGGTTATGCATGTATTTTCACTCAAAACCTATTTCCAAAGTTTTCATTTTTATAATAGAGTAATCTTTGAAAACCAAAACCCCAAATCATATACCCATATAAACAATTAATCAATCACATGCTTTTCTTCCATTTTTCTACTCCCACAGTTCTTTCTCTCGATCTGGATAGTATACATTCTCATAAGTTCCTTAGGGTTATCCTGGATCATTGCATTTCTTTTAGTAGCAAAGTCTATTATATTTGATCATCCCATAATATTTCAGTTACTGTGTATATAATTTTTTATTTTTAAATATAATTTTACTTTTAAAATATTTTTCCATGGTAAGAACAATTTTTGATTAATGTTTCATATTATTTTAGAATTCATATTTTCTCTCTCCCTCCTTTCCCCATCTCTTCCACCTCCCTCCCCAAGGTGGCTAATAGTCCAATATAGGTTTTGCCAGTGTTTTCATGCAATACATTTCCATATGGCTGATGTCATGATGGAATACATGCATCACACATACAAAAAAAAACCTCTCATAAATGAATTAAAGTGGAAGATGGCATGCTTTGATCTGCAATCAGACTCCAACAGACAGCTCTTTCTCTTGCTATAGGTAGCATTTTTCATCATGAGTCCGTTGTGGTTATCTTGGAACCTTGTTTTGCTGATGATGGCTTAGTCCTTCATAGTTGATCATCATATAATATTTCTATTACTGTATAAATTTTTCTCCTGGCTCTGTTCACTTCATTTTGCATCAGTTCACATAAGTCTTTTTGGGGGGTTTAGGTTTTTTGGAACTCATTCTCTTTGTCATTTATTATGTTGAAATAGTATTCCATTACAACCATATACCACAACTTGTTTATCCATTTTCCCAAGTGATGGATAACCCCACAGTTTTCAATTTTTTGCCACTACAAATACAGCTATTAAAATATTTTGGTATAGATAGGCCTTTTTTCCATATCTGTGATCTCTTTGGGATACAGACCATATCTACAGTTATATAGCTGGATCAAAGGGTATGCATAGTTTTATGGGCCTTTGTGCCTGGTTCCATATTGGTCTCCAGAATGGCTGTATCAGTTCACAGTTCCACCAATAGTGCATTTGTAGCTGACCTGCAGCTACAAGATATTCTTGCATGGGTTTGAGCATCTGAAAGGAAAACCAGGAATTGGGAGAATATGGGTGGAAGGATTAAAATTAAGGTAGGAATGAAATATAGATAGAAAATAAACAAAGAGATGTGGGATTCATCAGCTTCTGATCTGTTTATTAAGGATAGTTGCACAAGGGAGGGCAGCAGGGTATCCATCACCCATTCAGTACATCAAAAGTTTTAACAGGTTAATGACAAAGCCAAAAGGACAGATGATAACATAATAGGTTGCCAGGTATCCCAGCCAAGACTCTTCTCTTTTCTGGATATCTGGCACCAGTCTTATTTTAGGAAGGCAGGTGTGAATCTTTGACATTCCAAAGGACCCTAAAACTTATCTGTGAGCTTCCACACAAGAGATAACAGCAGAGGTTTGGTTTTTAAGATCAACAAAATTTAACCTCATCCAAATTTAAGGATTCAACAATCAATCATTCTCATTAGAGTCAGCTTTTGAATACCTCTTTAATACCTTCATGATTCATTATAACTAAAACCCTTCAGTATTAGTGTCCCAATTTTACCACATCCCTTCCAACATCTATCATTTTACTTGGTAGAAGTAAGGTAGTAACTCAGTTATTTTAATTTTCATTTCTCTAATCAATAGTGATTTCAGGGGGGCAGCCGGGTACCTCAGTGGATTGAGAACCAGTTATAGAGACAGGAGGTCCTAGGTTCAAATCTGGCCTCAGACACTTCTCAGCTGTGTGACTCTGGGCAAGTCACTTGAACCCCATTGCCTACCCTTACCACGCTTTGCCTTGGAGCCAATACACAGTATTGACTCCAAGAAGGAAGGTAAGAGTTTAAAAAACAAAAAAAATAATGATTTCAAATATTTTTTTCATATGATTTTGAATAGTTTTAATTTCTTCCTTTGAAAACTACCTGTTAATATCCCTTAGCAATTGTTTAATTGGGGAATGCTTTGTACTCTTAGAAATTTGCCTCAATTCTCTATATTTTTGAGGAATGAGGTCTCAGTAAGAGATATTTGCTATATATAATTTTCCCCAAATTTTTTATTTCCCTTGTGTGGTGAAGTGAAGGGAGGAAGAGGAAGGTTGGTATGGGAGAAAGGAGAGAGGAAGGTAGAGGAAGGGAAAGGAAGGCAGAGGTCCCCAGCCCCACATTGGGGGAAATTGACCAGAGCCCTCAAATGAATGATCAGAGAGCAACTTTAGGGTTTGATTAGCTAGGTTTTATTTTAATTAGTAGGGAAAGGTCTAGGGAAAACTAGGAGGTAGGAAGAAAGGGTAAAAGGTGCCAAGAGAGAGATCAGGATCTCAGGGTAGAGAGAGCCCAAACAGCCTCCAAGGTAGAGAGCAAAAAGGCGCCAAACTTTCCACTTTATACTTTCTCTGACACCTCCCCCAAAGGAAGTGGGAGGTGTCAGGGGAAGTTGTAGAAGAGAAAGTCCTGGGAGTTGTTGTCTCCCAGGGTTTACAACTATTCCAAATGACACATCCTTCTAATCTTGGTTGCATTGGTTTATTTAAACAAAAGCTTCTAATTTAATGTAAACAAAATTATCTATTACATGTTCATTAGGTTCTCTATGCCTTATTTGGTGATAAATTCTTCTCTTATTCATAAACTGATAGGTAAACTTTCCATTTTTCCTTAATTTGTTTATGGTGTTACTCTATATTTGTAGATCAAATACCCATTTTGATTTTATGATGATGTATGGAGCGAGATATTGGTCTTTACCTAGCTTTTGTCGTACTGTTTTCCATTTTTCCCAGCAGCTTTTTTTTTTTCAAATAGTGTGTTTTTTCCCCAAAAGCTTGGATCTTTGATTGCTATGGACATTAACTATGGTGTGTTGATAACCTAGTCTATTCCATTTATCAAGATTGTTTTGATGATTAATTTTTTAGGGTTGAGTTTGAGATCTAGTATGGCCAGGCCTTCTGCCTTCATATTTTTTTTCATTGATTCTCTTTTCATTGATTTTTTCATTGATTCTTGGCCTTTTGCTCTTCCAAATGTTCTGTTTTATTTTTTTTCCAGTTCTATGAAATAATTTTTTGGCAGTTTAGTTGTTGTGGCACAGAATAAGTAAATTAATTTAGGTAGGATTATAATTTTTATTATATTGACTCAGCCTATCCATGAACAATTAACGTTTTTTAGATTTAACTTTATTTTATGAAGAGTACTTTGTAATTGTGTTCATGTAGTTGCTATGTTTATTTTGGTAGGTATACCTTCAAGTATTTTATATTGTCTAGAGTTATTTTGAATGGAATTTTCTTTTATATCCCTTATTGTTGGTGGTAAATAGAAATGCTAATGATTTATGTAGTCTTCTTATTTTGTATTTTGTGACTTTGACATTATTGTTAATTAGTTCTTTTTTTTTGGTTGATTCTCTAGATATACCATTATATCATCTGCAAAGAGTAATAGCTTTGTTCCCTCTTTGTCTATGCCAAATCTTTCCATTTCTTTTTCTGCTCTTATTGATGTAACTAGCATTTTGAGTACTATATTAAGTAGTAGGGACTTATCTTATTGGGAAAGTTTCTGTTTATCCCCATTACAAATAGTGCTTACTGATTGTTTTAAATAGATGACATCTGTCATTTTAAGGAAGCTTGCATTTATCCCATTTTTAAATAAAGAATAGTTGTATTTTATATAAAATAAAATGTTGTATTTTGTCAAATGCTATTTTTGCATCTATTGAGATAATCATATAATTTCTGTTGGTTTTGTTATTGATATGGTCAACTACACTAATGGTTTTCTTAATATTGGGCTATCTCTGCATTCTTGGTATAAAACCTTCTTGATCGTGGTGTATGAACCTTGGCGTATAACGCTTTAATCTCCTTTTATATTTTACTTAAACATTTTTAACCATATTCACTAGGGAAATTGGTCTATAGTTGTTTTTTCTCTGTTTTAGATCTTCCTGGGGAAGTTGTCAGTACAATATTTGTGTCATAAAAAGAGTTTGGAAGGATTTCCTCTTCCCCTATTTTTTCCAAATACTTTATATAATATTAGAGTTCATCAGACCTTGTATGTTTGGTAGAATTCTCTAGTGAATCCTTCTGCCCCTCCTGCCTCCAGGCCTGGCTCTCTATCTACTAAGCCACCTAGACACCCTCTCCACTCACTCTTTTTTTAAAATTTAAAAAAAATAGCAAATCTATTTAGAGACACTTCAAATAACTTACTCCAAAAATGCTTTATTTCCTATTGTTAAAAATCTTACAATTTTGTTTGAATAAAGAGAAAGGCAAAATGATTTAAATAAAAAAGGATGGTAAAAAAAGATGCAGTCAGCTAATTCAAATCAATTAATCGAATATTTATTTAGCATTTCCTAAATCTCTCCTTCCTCCCACAAGAAAATAGTCACTTCCCTCAAGAAATTTATATTTTCATATTTACATGAAGGTAGGATGGGAGGGGAATGATTTCAATCAGGGAGACAGAGACAGGGGGGAGAAAGAAACAGAGGGAGAGAGAGACAGAGAAATCACTAAGAACAAAGAAGTCAAAAGAGGCTTCATGAAGGAGATGACCCCTGAGCTGAGCATGTCAAAACAAAAAAGGAGGAAAAAAGCCACAAATGGACTTAAAATAATGTAACCATAAAATGTATTTCTTTCATGACTTTTGAGTGAGATTCTGAGAACTCAGTTAACCTCTGCAATTATAAATGCAACTTCAACTAGGCATGGGAAAAAAAAAAGTTGGAAAATCTAGTTTAGCAAATGCATTCTTTTTCTCTAATGAAATGCTTTGCAGTGGACCACTGAACTTTTCACTGTAATGGAATTTTTCCATAGTGCTTTGAATGACAGATACAGGAGAACTTGAGCCCTAGCCAAAACAAGACGGTCTCTCCTACCCAGAAACTGACTGAGAAAGAACCAAAATTTCCAGCTTTTAATGGGATCCTCAAGTGCTTTTAGAGAAGAAGAAAATCCTCTTGAGTCTAAGGGAAAGACATAACAGGGCTCCTAAGTAGCTGAGCCCTTTTGCCCCTGTTAAGAAGCATACATCTAATACAGAAGACAAAAGTGGAAAGGGACCTTTGAAGTAACCTAGTCTAAATTACCCAACTTCTAATGTAGAATATTTCTAACATCTCTGGTACCTTGGTATAGGGGAAAGAGCCCAGAACTTAGAATCAAAGGACTTGGTATAAAATCTAGCTTTGCTTAGTTACTCTACTTGTTTAGCTTACAATTTCTACTTCAGCAAATGTTGAAATAGTGGGATTATATAAAATTATTTCTAAGGGTTCTTTCCAGCACTGTACTCAATCTTATGGCCTTCAGTTACTTCTATTAAGTCACAAAGCAATAGTTTCCTTCTCAGCACTATACATAATCTAGATTAGGAGCTAGTTTTTAAAATGTTAAACAGCTCTGAGAGGGTAAAAAAGGAGAAGAATACTGGGAGAAATTTTGGTGATATAAAGAAAATTAATGGAATTGTATTTTTTTTTATGTTAAGCATCTTAGTTTGTTTAGGATCTCTCTCAAGCTCCAGTTATCAATATACAATTGGGCAACTTAAGTTTCTGAGTTAAAGGTTTTTCCATTAGTTATAGAAGGGTTATCCTGATCAGAGGAATGTGGAAAAGAGTGACATTTATAAACCCCCCCTTTTTTTCAAAATAAAAAGAGCCTCTCCAGATAGCTTAGACTAAAAGGGATTTGCAAAAGTGTTTATGAACTAATCAATGTGAAAAGCAATAAATCCTCTTTTTCAGTGGATTTAAAGGAAAGCCCAAAAGGAAAGGCATGCAGTTTAACTGAAAATATTCACAAGAGACCCTCCTTCTAGGGTCAGATCTAACCCCTGCAAACTAGGCAGGTCTATCAGCACTCGTAGACATCAACCAGATCTGGGACAATCACCTACAAAGGAGGACTGAGAACAGGAAAGAAATGATAAAATCAAGGATGTCACCATGGACGTGGTAGTCTTTATTATGAACCATCAGTAACTGGGAGTCCTTGGATTGTAACCTGGGTTGTAATGAAGTTGCAAATCCTGGATTCATGCTTCAGGCAGTTCCTGAGGCAGAGCAGCTGGCTCTGCAGAGGGATTATGGCTCTTCCTAGGGCAAAACTGTTCACATATTATATAAGAGGGAAGTCTCTGAAGGGTTGGGTTTATTTTCAATCCCTGAGGTCACAGGTAGGAATCCAGTAGTTAGCTAAGAATTTGAAGTTTCTGGTATCAGTTTCCAAATAGAGAAAATCAAATTGGAGAGAGGAGAATCCTATAAAGGGAAAGGGTGTTCATGAAAGAGGGCTGGTCAAAAGAAAAGTAAAGGGCATACAAGGCAGAAGGCCATATGTCTAAGGAATAGACAACCTTTTGGAGAAACAAACACTAAGTCAAAACAAGCAGAAAGCTTCAGGTCTACAGCAGGTCAACCTCAATACCTGTTAAAATCTCAGACACCCATCTTGAATCTCCAGGGAAATTCAGTGGTTCCATGCTTTCACTTGCTTGTATGGTACATGCGCTCAAATCTATCTGTTTTAATTGCCAGCTTCATTCTCTTAAAGATCTGAGAATTGTTATTTTTTATCTTTTTTTAAGCTTTTTTGGTAATCTTGACTTAATAGAAACAGATCCTGATTTTGACATTAGAAAATCCATGAAAGGTCAAAGGAGAATTGTGGGAAGAGAGAGGGAAAGGGAATGATGCTACAGAATTCAAACTGGTACAATTTATTAAATCTAGCCCCTATCTTCCTCCATGTGGCCTTTTCCCCTCTTTTGAAAGAAAAGAAAAAAAAGCAAAGAAGGAAAAAAAGCAAACTGCTCTCTTAGGTTTTCTTCTAAAGCAGATAATTGGACCCAGGCTGAGAATAATACAAAAGAAACAAATAAGTGATATGAGTTCTTCAAATATTTATATAAATCAGCATAATTGCTAAAATTAAAACTGATTTAACTCCTCGCTACTTATAATTTTAAGAAAAAAATGCAGCTCACAAAGGATTAGAGAAATATTATGGGACAGGGAGAAGGTGAGTAATATTAAGGAATAAGAATAATTTGGTATTTGAGGAGAATCTCAGTAAGAAATAAGGGGGAAATCTGTCAAATATCTGAGGGTTACAAATGTATAAATTTATTTATTTGTTGATTACTAGCAACTGTCAGACTGACCTTTTTATAACTGCAAATTACCAGGTTTCATTTCAGGAGAACAGTTCGGACACTTCAAATTTCCAAGATGTTTTGCCATTTACTTTTTTTTTAAATCACTGAAATTCTTCTTCGCCAGGAAAAGGTCTACTACCTGATGAAAATCAATAAATATAATAAAAATATTAGAATAATATAGTAATTAATGTGTCAGAAGTATCAGTCTCTAAACTTTCCCTCCTGGACAAACTTTGAAATAAGCCTAGTTAGAGACTTTTAGAAATTTGGTACTAATTTTGAAAAGAAAACATAATATGAAACAAGAAATCAAAATGAAGTTATAAAGAGCATTATAGAAAGGTTTCATGTGGCAATGTACACAATAACTACAATAATGTTGAAGAAAGTAACACTAAAAATAAGTTGAACTTAGATTTAAAGTAATGACCAATCTTGGCCTCATATGGGAGTTGACAAAGTAAACTTCCTTCCTCTCAAGAGAGAAACAGGAGATTACGAGTCTTTTTTTCACTGACAAATTATCAATTCATCTGTTACAAAGTCATAGAGAATTAACTAGGGGATTCACAAGTCAAGTGACCTTCTCATAATTACATGGGTAGGGGAAATACTTGATACCAGATCTTTCTGACAACATTGTCCCCTACTTACTAAAAGAGAGAGAGAGAGAGAGAGAGAGAGAGAGAGAGAGAGAGAGAGAGAGAGAGAGAGAG
>NC_058130.1:242309855-242424595 GCF_016433145.1 Gracilinanus agilis
AGAGTTGTTTTGATTTGCATTTCTCTAATTATTAGAGATTTAGAACACTTTCTCATGTGCTTATTGATAGTTTTGATTTCTTTATCTGAAAATTGCCTATTCATGTCCCTTGCCCATTTATTGTTTGGAGAATGGCTTGATTTTTTGTACAATTGAAATGGGCAGGATTAGATTTAGAGATAGGAAGATATAAATTAGAATACTACCTCACTATTCTTACTATCTCTATGATACTAAGGAAGTCACTTAATCTCACCTTTTCAATTTCATCAGTAAAATATGGAATATATATATAATATATATTTGTAATATTATGTATAACATTATTTTAAAAAAGTATATTTCTATATCATATAATACATGGTTGTATATTATATATAAAATATATAAATATAAAAAGAAATTATATAACATATTGAATCATTTTGTAAATCTTTAAGTATAACATAAATGATAGCTCTACTAATGTCTATCAATCTATCTACACTATATAACATATACTATTTAATTTCAATTATACCTATAAGGATGTATTAGCCTTCTTGTAATTATTATTATTATTAAACCATAAGAATCAGTTTGCTTATTGGCATGACTATGGTTATATGTGTAATGAAGAAAACTATGGCTTTATTTGTAATGAGGCTTTTAGTGGGTCCTTTATAGTAGATGGAAAACTAGTGCCAAGTATAGAAGAATTCAAAGCAAAGCCAGGTCTTACAATCCTCCTGGCTTCTGCTCTTTCACTCTTGATACTAGACTTAACAGAAATGGGTTTCGTTGTTGAGGAAAAGGGTTGGGAGGCATTGGATTCAAATATTTCATACTCTCTGGTATTTATTTAATTCTCAATCTGATTATTTGGTTTGATGTTGACAGTATAATAGAATAGCTAGTAGTTCTTTTTTTTAAAATAATCTCATTTAATTAATTAGGAATATTTGCCAATGGTTACATGATTCATGTTCTTTCCTTCACCTGCTCCCACCTCCCTCCCGTAGCCAATGAGCACTTCCATGGGTTTTACGTGCATCACTGATCAAGACTTATTTCCACATTATTAATATTTGCACTAGAGTGATCATTTACAGCAGTAATTCCCATAGTGGGCGCTACCGCCCCCTGGTGGGTGCTGCAGCTATCCAGGGAAGCGGTGATGGCCACAGGTGCATTTATCTTTCCTAATAATTGCTATTAAAATTTAAAAAATTAATTTCCATGGGGCTAAGTAATATTTTTTCTGGGAAGGGGGCAGTAGGCCAAAAAAGTTTGGGAACTACTGGTTTACAGTCTACATCAGCAATCATATCCCCAACAAACCATGTGATCAAGCAGTTGTTTTTCTTCTATATTTCTACTCTGACAGTTCTTTCTCTGGATGTGGATAGTGGTCTTTCTCATAAGTCCCTCAGAATTGTCCTGGATCATTGCACTGCTGCTAATAGAGAAATTCATTATACTTAATTGTGCCATACTGTATCTGTTTCTGTGTGCGATGTTCTCCTGGTCCACTCCTTTTACTCTGCATCAATTCATTCCAATTCCATGGAATTCCTCCAATTAATTATTCCTTTTACCACAATAGTATTCTATCACCAACAGATACCACAATTTGTTCAGCCAATTCCCAATAGAAAGCCATCCCTTCATTTTCCAAATTTTTGCCAACACGAAGAGCACGGCTATGAATATTTTTGTACAAGTCTTTTTCCTTATAAACCCAGCAGTGGTAGGGCTGGATAAAAAGGCATACAGTCTATTAAAGCGCTTTGAGCATAGTTCTTTGCAACTCCACCAGCAATGCATTAATGTTCCAATTTTGCCACATCCCCTCCAATATTTATTACTTTCCTTTGCTGTCATATTGGCCAACCTTCTAGGTGTGAGGTGGTAGCTCAGAGTTGTTTTGATTTGAATTTCTCTAATTATAAGAGGTTTAGAATACGTTTTCATGTACTTATTGATAGTTTTGATTTCTTTATCTGAAAATTGATTATTCATGTCTCTCGCCCATTTATCAATTGGGAAATGGCTTGCTTTTTGTACAATTGATATAGCTCCTTATGAGTCTGAGTAATTAGACCTTTTTCAGAGGTTTTTGTTATAAAGATTTTTTCCCAATTTGTTGCTTACATTTGGTTGTCTTGGTTTTGTTTGTACAAACCCATTTTAATTTAATGTAATCAAAATTATTCATTTTACATTTTATAATATTCTCTATCTCTTGCTTGGTCTTAAAATCTTTCCTTTCCCAAGGATCTGACAGTTACACTATTCTAGGTTCACCTAATTTACTTATACTTTCCTTCTTTATATTCATTCATTCAACCATTCTGAGTTTATCTTGGTTTAGGGTATGAGATGTTGATCTAAACCTAATCTCTCCCATACTGTTTTCCATTTTTCTTAGCAGTTTTTGTCAAATAGTGAGTTCTTGTACCAAAAGCTGGGATCTTTGGGTTTATCATATACTATCTTGCTGAGGTCATTTGCCCCAAGTCTATTCCACTGATCCTCCCTTTTATCTCTTAGCCAGTACCATGCTATTTTGATGACCACTGCTTTAGAGTACAGTTTAAGATCTGGTATTACTATGTCTCCATCCTTCACAATTTTTTCATTATTTCCCTTGATATTCTTGATCTTTTGTTCTTCCAAATAAACTTTGTTATAATATTTTCTAATTGAGTAAAAAATGTTTCTTGGTAGTTTAATAGGTATAGCACTAAATAAAGTAAGTTAATTTGGGAAGAATTGTCATTTTTATAATGTTAGCTCATCCTACCCATGAGCAATTAATGTTTTTCCAATTGTTTAGATCTAGTTTTAATTGTGTGGAAAGTGTTCTGTAGTTGTGTTCATATATTTCCTGTGTTTGTCTTGGCAAATAGATTCCTAAATATTTTATATGGTCTGGTGATTTTAAATGGAATTTCTCTTTCTTACTCTTGCTGCTGAGATGTGATGGAAATATACCAAAATGTTGATGATTTATGTGGGTTTATTTTGTATACTGCCACTTTCCTAAGGTTGTTATTTCCACTATTTTTTTAGTTGATCCCCTAGGATCTTCTAAGAGTGATATTTTAGTCTCCTTGTTGCCTATTTTAATACCTTGAATTTCTTTTTCTTCTCTGATTGCTACTGCTAGTGTTTCTAATCCAATGTTATATAATAAAGGTGAAAATGGGCATCCTTGTTTCACTCCTGATCTGATTGGGAATTTCCATTTTTTTGGAAAGTTTGGATATGTTTGCTTGTTTGTCACTCTTTGCTATAGCCTCTGTTCTCTGCTGTTTTTCTCCATAGAAGTTATCCAATGTCAGAGGTTTTCTCTGTTGGATCTTACTTTTTTTGGTATTTATGGATTCTAGTTCTTAGGTGTTGGTGGTCATTGCTGTTTTAGTTTTATCTTCCCCTGTTAGCCATAAGTCTGAGTGAGGAGGGCAGGCAGCACTCACAGAGTGATTTTTGCCCTGAGGCTAGTTTTCAAGTGCTACAGGATGCCTTCTCTGTGCTATCTCCACTCTTGTGTTCTTAGCTCCTCAGCCTCAGGTCCCAAGTCTCTCTGCCAAGACTTTGCCCTATCCTTAGGGGAAAGACTGTGGTGCCCTCAGCCAACCCCGAGGATTTAGATATTGTACCAGCCCTCACTTTGACTCTGGTGAAGTTGGTGGTGTAGATATGGGGTGATTAGCTTGCACTTTAGTAGGTGTCATTTTACCACCTTATAGCATGGAAATGCACAAACTCTGCCTTCCTTCAAACCTGTGCCCTATGGTAGAGCCCCTTTCCTCTTCTGATTTTGATTTTTTTTTCCTTTTGAGACAATTTCTTGTTATCAGTAGTAGGAAGTGTCATAAAGTTCCTTCTACGCTGTAGCCATCTTAGCCCGGAAATTCACTAGTTGTTCTTTTGACTGATTTAACCTCAAGGAGAGTCCCTAGAACTAAACAATGATTAAATCTATTCTTTCAACTCCAGACTAACTTCCTCTCTTCCAACTCCAGAACTTCCCAAATGACCACATAATCAAAGCAAAGAGGCGAAAATACTTTTTATGCATTAAGGAAAACGAGTTAAAAATCTTAAAAGGAAACAGTGCTTTCAAACAAACATTTATGAGGGTAGGAGCAAAACAGCTTAGTAAAAGTATGGTGGTCAGGAATTAGATTTATTCTAAGAAACAATAAGAACTATTTGAGATACAAGTGAGAGACAGTCTATCCCTTCCTTTTGGTGTGGTAGATGATGGGAGGGGAGGCAATAAGTATCTTTAAAGAGTTGTCTAACTCAATGGGATATAATCCACAATACCTCACCTTCCATCAGCATTTCTGCTGTCAGTATCTCTTACAATCCCTCTGACTACAAGGATAGGGAGAAAATTATTCTTCCATGTGTTTCGTTTCCTCAAGATGGAGAAAAAACATATTTTTCTCTCCCTCCCTTCTCTATTATCTTTTCCTTGGAATTGCATATATGTACTACTTTCAGTCACATCTAGCATCCTCATCCTGTGGACTCATCTCTCCCCTGCCCTCGTTTATCTTTTGCTTTGTATACTGGGTTTTATGATTCCCTAAAAGACAGATTAAACAGTTATTTTAGACCATTAGCATTATTAGTGTTTCTTTGTGTCTCTCTCATATGAATTACCAAGAATCTCAATTTCTGTTCTTACTTGTAAGCTATAACTCTACTCTCCAGTTTTATCTTAGCTTAAAGCCTTTTTGAGCAGATCCAAAAGTCTTTAGATAAATGTATTTTTCTCTAGAATCATTAGATATATGCTAACATTTTTTTAAAAAGAATCCAACATTGCTTTATTTCAAGCATGGTCAAGAAATCCGAATTCCATTTTTCAACATTATCTACATTGCCATCTTTTTACTTACCATCTTCCTCTTTCTTCTAAAATAAAAACAAAACACTTCACCTCTATGCCACACTCCCCACCCCCACCTATTGATTTCCTTTAGGATTTTATGCTCTCTAAAAATGCTTCCCAGGTTTTCTCTAGCCCTATCACTTTCTTCATAGAAATCACCATATATAGATCAAATCATTAGATTTAACAAGCTTTAGCATATCTTCAGCATTTCTGAGACACACACACACACAGAGACACACACAGACACACACACATACCATTTCCTGTTTGTCCATACAAGTCAGTATATGGCTGGCTTGGTACCCTCAGCAAGGAATATTCAACCATAGGAAGCATCTCTTTTCCCCATGTCCTTTTTTCCTTAAAGGTCTTATGAATTCTTGTTATCATTCCATAGTGTACTGAAAGTTACTTCCTCCTAAGAAATACTAGCTTTACCTTTTTGAAGAAAAGCTTCAAAATTATTATATAGTTTCCAAGTCTCAGTGGTCCTTTTCTGACTATTCCGGTTCACATTCTTTATCTTTCCAAACTTCTGAGATACATTTGTATTCCATACTTCTTCAGATTCTTTTTTATTATTTTACTTTATAACATTTTTTTGTACTTTAAAGGAATGGTCTCCAGACTCCTTTATTTATATACTTCATTAGCATTTCCTCCTCATGGTTATGATGAAGAGATGGGGTCTAGTTTTTCCATTATACTCATGAAAAGGATTTTAGATTTGATTCCAGAAATAATAGGGATCCTCTGGAGTTTATTGAATGGTGAGGAGAGGAGGTAACATGGTCAGATGTATGTTTTATGAAGATTAAGTTGTCAGCTGAGTGAGAGATAACCTTGAATTGGGAGAGACTAGAAGCAAAGAGATGAATGAGAAGATAGGTGATGAGGACTTGAATCATAGTAGTGACAGCATCACAGCAAAGAGGGCACATAATCAAAGATTTTATTAAGGTAAGACAGTGTGAGGAGTCAAAGATGATACCTGGTTTACTGGGAGGTTGATATTACTGACAAAAATAGAGAAGTTTGGAAGGCAGAGGATTGGGGAAGAAAAACAATGGGTTCAGTCTTGAATATGTGGGGTTTAACATGTCAATGGGATATCCAGTTTAAGATGTCCAATATGCAGTTAAAAATGCAGAGAGGATAGAGTTGGATAAGAAGATCTGAGAAAGACTAGATGATAATTGAATCCTTGGGAATTAATGAGATCAACAATTGCTGGCAGATACTCCAAAACCTTTTTTTTTTTTAATTTATATTTGCCCATTATTATATAAGCTCAGGTTTGTGTATGGATGTATAGATGTATATACACACATATATTCATGTCCCCCAAAATTTTATCCTAGATCTTCTTCTTTTCTCCTTCTATACTGTCTTCCTTGATGATCTCTTCAGTTCTCAGAGATTCAATTGAATGCACATGATTCTCATGTCTATACATTTAACCCAAACATAAAAGAGGCAGCGTGAGAGAATGGATTAAAAATGATTAAAATCGGAGGTCCACTGGCTATAAGTATTTGGTGCTACCTTGGGCAACTCATTTTACCTCTTTGAGTCTTCTTATTTTTGTGAAATAAAAAGATTAGTTTTGGTGGTCTCCAAGGTTCCCTCTAGCTCTAGCATTCTATTATTCTATCTGCATGGAATAGCACCAAAATACAGAGGCCTTAAGGGAGACACAGAGACAAAGGGCTTTGGTTCATTGGGTTAATGAAAATTTCAAATAGAGACATTTTTCTAATAGAACTTTGTAAAAAATCCACAGGTAATCATAGAGGAATTGCAGTTTTATGACTAAATAGTGTTTTATGCAGGAGGAAGTCACTTGACCCCCATTGCCCACCCTTACCACTCTTCCACCTAGGAGCCAATACACAGAAGTTAAGGGTTTAAAAAAAAACTTGCATAAAGATAAACAGGAATGAATATGGGTCAGATCTTATTTATTTTTTCAACATCCCTCCTCTCTACTCACATGACCATTATCTAGTTTAGTTTTTATCATCTCTCTCCTAACCTATTAGAATAGCCTCCTATATGATTTATTTGCCTCATGCCTCTGCTCTGAGCCATACTCTAGGTAGCCTCAGTTGTGATCTAATCCTACTCCATTTTACAGAAAAAGAAAATGAAGCACAGTTAAATAAGTTATAACTAAGGTCATAAATCAAGTTAGTGGTAGAGGCAGGATTGGAATCCAGTGCCCCTGAGACCCAGTCAAGTTCTTGTACAAGTAAAGCATGCTCAAAACCCCAGTCTCATTCCTTTTGCTCCATTCTTTACCTGAAACTCTTTAGTCATTAAAAGAAGGCACCTAACCCATTTATGCCCTCACAGTTTTCATAGGATCTTGGACATATAATTACATAATATCGCTTTTCCCCCTACCAAAAGCTCAGTGTCCTCAATAATGAGAAGAACTCCCTCTTCTGGCCTGACTTGGGACTCTATGAAAGTGCCCAAATTTCCACACGTTTTAGCCATCTAGTCATAAAAATATATTTTCTGTCTCAAAGACTTTGATATATGCTGAGTACAAAGGGTTAGAGAGAGGAAAAATATGGAAAAATAAATTAATTGTTTCTGGCAGAGACCAGTTTTAAGCACTTTAAAAACAGGAATTGTGACACAGATATTTCATGGTAGACCGTGCTTCATATATCAAGGGATGGGCACTGGCTACATGTAGATAAGGATTCTATCAATTGTCCAGCGGCAGACTTTGTATATCCTAGAACTGTGACCTTTAGATTCCACTTTTGAAGGAATATTTAAAAAAAAACATATTGATTGTGGCCAGTAAAGCAGCCAATTTAAGGAAGATTCTGTCAGTCTCAAAGACACGTCATGGAAAGATGTTATCTCTTGTGCCTTCTCCGATAAAAAAAGAGGAAGGCTCAGCCTAAAAAAGAATTAGGAAAGTGAAACAACTCTGGACTCTGCCACTGTCAGTACTTCATGTCTATGCCTCTTTATTTTTTCAAAATAACTGAGCATATTCAGTATTTTATTTCTGCTATAGAAACTACGGAGGCACATAAGTACATATTCATATACATAAAGACTTTGTCATAAAGATGAGTTACATAGCAAAAAAGCTGACAAAAAGCATGATCCTCTCATGAAGTGTTTAAGTTTTAAGGTGACACTGCTGGACTACAAAATACTTAACCTTAATCACACAAATCCAGGCATATAATCACTAGACCACAAAGCTTAAGATGGTATTACAAATGATTTCCCAGAAGAATTTCCTGATGTCTGGGATTTGAAAAATATCCAGATCCTGCATAAAATTACAATGTTATGCCAACTCAGACCACTTAGTGACCAGAAGTATTGTATCAGCATTGGTAGAAACTTCTTGGATGATTCAAAGACTATAAAATTCATAGACTTCAGACTTAAAAATATTTTACAGTCATTATTTCCATAACAGGTGAGTTCATATAGAAGTATGAGACCCTGAAAGGTTTGTAGGATAAGCAGAGACCATGTAGCAAAGCAAATATTTTTGAAATCACAGAAAGCTATCTACGTATACCACAAGAGGTTAAAGATTTAATTATAGTGCACCTGTGTCTGCCTATATAGCCAGAACCAAGTCAAATGTGATTTTTAAAGGTTTATCCTAATAGAATCTGAGAAGGCAACAAGACCAAAATTTCAGTATTTCTTTGTCTTTAAGGTCATGTCCTCAGGCCTTAGAAAATCATATCCTTTTATGATGATTATAGCAACACATATTTGTTCTACAAACAATATTAGAATGAAGAAGATAGAAATAATGCAGGATTTGTGTCTGAGAAATTCTTTATCTTTTTTTTTAAACCCTTACTTTCCATCTTAGAACCAATATTATGTATTACCTCCAAGGCAGAAGAGTGGTAAGGGTAGGCAATGGGGGTCAAGTGACTTGCCCAGGGTCACATAGCTGGGAAGTGTCTGAGGTCAGATTTGAACCTAGGACCTCCTGTCTTTAGGCCTGGTTCTCAATAGAAATTCTTTATCTTTAAAGGTATATTTCCTTTGAAATCACTTCAGTAAAGAAATAAAAATGATTTCAATTTTCAAAGATATGCCAATGAGTAGATACTATTTTTACAATGACATATTGGAACCAAAGCAAAACTGGAAGGCATAAGGGATTAGATGTTCCCCAAGTCCTAAAGTACAATGTATGCTTCTGTGTATATGTACATACACATGCAGTTGTGTATATATACGTGTATATATACACATATATACACATATGTGTGTACATATATAATGTATGCATGGGTGTATATATATATACAGATATTCATATATATATAAATGTGTGTGTAAACACACACTACAACATATGGGGAGACATAGGCATGTGATTTAATGAGAAGTACCATTTTCTCCTCCAAGAATAACTCTACACAGGCTGGAAGATAACATTTATTCTGTAGAATGAGATATAGACCATTTACTACAAAAATTCTTGGGTCAGGAAAACCTCCCATCATGTTTTATCTACTATGAGTACTCAATGAATATCTGTTGATTGATTGACTACATCAGACAAACTAGAGCCATATTCAGCTTTCACATCACTAGGACCAAGGGTTCTGTTTTTTATCTGCACATAGTAAATCAGATGATTATGAGGAAACGATGTGGGGAGATGACATTTCAAAAATATTTGTTCTGACTTCCTCATGATTTCAGAATCATTGCGCCAATCCTTCTCTCTCCGCCCCTTCATTCAGCCCTTAGAATTTTTACCCCTGTGAATGATATACTTTAGAGTAACCATCCGCAAGAACAAATGACCTTGTAATTAAATCGTTCTTTTCATGAGAAGAGCTCAAATTTCCTGACTTTCTTCTGACACAGAAAGTAATACTTGTGATCTCTCTCTCGAAATTACTTTGTATCTACATATTCAAGTATCATTTCATCTCCAAGTCTCCTTCAGTAGAGTTATTTTATTTTCATCTTCATATTCTCAGAGGATAATATAGTAGTTCTTACAAAGCAGGTATAGTTTAAAATGTCTGTTGAATTGGAAATGCTTTTAATTTTTTTTTAAATTTATCTTTTAAGAGTAATAGGAAGCCACATAGTACAATGGACATATAACTAGTTTCATAATAAGGAAGACTTGTGTATAAAATCTATCTCTGACACATAAGGCCACTGTATCATCTATATTGAAAGGAGGTGCAATGGATACAGGTTTGTACCTGGAGTTTGTGAGACCTGGGTTCAAATCCAGCTTCTAGAGCATGCCTATCAATTGGGAAAAGGGTAATTAAATTGCGGTATATGGTAATGATGGAATACTACTGTGCCATAAGAAATGATGAGCAAATTAATAAAAAAATAGAAAGACCTACATGAAATTATGAAGAGTGGAATAAAAGGAACAAAGGAAATATTGTATACAGGAGGAGAAAGATGTTTAAGCATGAATTATGTATGTCCACCTTAAGAGAAAGAAATGATTAATAAAAACAAGCAAGACATTGTTTTAAATATACATGTCTTTTTTTTAATGCCTTACCTTCCATCTTAGAATCAATAATACGTATTGGTTACAAGGCACATGAGTGGTGAGAACTAGGCAATTGGAGTTAATAATTGATTTGCCCAGGGTCACACAGCTAGGAAGTGTTTCAGATAAAATTTGAACCCAGGACTTTTTGCTTCTAGGTCTGGCTCTCTATCCACTCAGCCAGCTAGCTGACCCTATATACACATATCTTTTTGTCAAATGATGCCTTCTCCAGTGTGAGGAGGGGCAGAAGGGAGATACCTGAAAATTTTAATGTAACAAATAAATAAAATATATTTAAAGTAATATTTTTCACCTCACATTTATTTCTGAATATAACCTCAATTCTCCTACACAAGTGGTCTCCTTGTAACAAAGACATTTTTAAAAAGAGGGGGAAGGAAGGCAATTCAACCAAACTAGTCAATGAATGTGTATGACAGAAAATACAATGTCATACTGTAAGAGGGAAAACTTGGATTATATATATATATATATATATTAAGGTGTGGTCACCAGGAATCAATAATTTAGGTTGATTCTATAATCAAAATAGACGCAAGTCAGGATGGGTTTTATGGTAGTTTATTTACAATTTGGGAAGGTGGAAGGTAGGGAAATAGAGAGAGGGAGAGGCTGGCCCGGACCGGACCGAGAGAGGGTTAAAAGGCTAATTAAACTAGGCTACTGGTCACAAGGCCTTAGCAATTAGAGAGGCAAAGAAGCCTTATTGAGGTAAAGGCTCTAGAAATGCCAAGGTAGGAAAAAGGGAGCCAGCCTAACTTACCCATGTGACAATTCAGAGGGGAAGCTGCCTGAGGTCTCAGCAGAGATCCTTCAGTACCAAGTTCAGAGTGCAAACTGCCTCAAGGGGAAATTTACCATCATATTTGAAAGACAGCAGCTTTTGTCACTTCCTGGAGGTCCACCTCTAATTCAAGTAGACAAATGGCAGCCTCAGCACTGTTTTGGACTGCCCTAAGGGCAGTCCCTTGTTCTTGATTTGTTACTTATTGTCACATGTGGGTAACTCATCTCCCCTCTCCACTAAGGGAGGTGGGGATGACATTATCTCTGGTGACTAGTTTTAACTATGAATGGGCTTGAGCTAATCCCATTTACACAATACCCTTACTTTCCCAACATATGCAAGGAAGTATTTCTTCAACATTTTTCTTAAGCTAAGTGTTGTCTTATAATCACAATCACTTTCATTTTACTCTTCCTTTGAATCATTGTAGTCATCCTGTACTTTGTTTTCACAGTTTCACTTTACCTCTATTCATACTAGCACATCCATATATCTCTGAGTTCCTGGTAGTTTTCATTTCCAAAGATGCAATCATATTCCATGAGATTTGTAAGCCACAATTTGCTGAACGATTGGCCAAATAATGGATACTTATTTTGTTTTCAGCTTTTTCCTGCCATAAAAATGTGGTTATGAATATTTTGTTGTAGATATAAAATTTAAAATTTTGATTTCTTGATCACTTTAACCTTGTATACACTTACCTAGAATATTGATTTAATATGCTCCACAAAAGTCATAAAATAATATAATAAGCACTGCCTAGCAATGCCATCTCTGGGTCAGAGGGATTCTAGTCATTTTTATAGCATTATTCAAAATCGTTTCAGAGATGGTTGGATAATTCACAATTACACCTAACAATGCACTGAAGTGCATACCCAAAGCTGCTGAAATACTGTTTCCATTTTTTTGTCATTTTTGCCAGACTATGGGGAGGAAAACTCAGAATTATCTTCATTTGAATTTATCTTAGTATTGATCTGGAATAATCTTTCATATTAATTTTAAAAGCTTATAATTCTTATTTAGAAAATTATTCATTTTCCTTTGACTACTTATCCACTTCCAATTGTTCTTGGTATCATACCGTATGTCTGTTCATTTACATTAAATTCTTATAGGAAACATATTGTAAAGATTTGTTTTCAGGTCAATAGTTTCCCTTCTTAGCATAGGATATTATTTTTTCATATAAAATCTTTTGAATGTCACATATTAAAGATTATCTATTTTTGTTCACCTTTATCCCTTTTATATTTACAAATCTTTACCATTTTTGTGGAAACTATACCTATCCATTTTCCTCCTTATAATTTATTACATATGTATAAGCAATCATATATGTTATATTTTTTGTTACTTATTATGTATAAAAATAAAAAGAAATGGTAAAAGAAAAAAGATATCACTTTTTATATTTAAGCAGGATGTCCTTTTGAAGCTGATTGTGGTATGTGTTTTTGGAGGTTAGACTAAAATTTTGTGCCAAGTGACTTCAATTTTCCTCAGAGTTTTTCTTTAATCAGAAGTTCTTCAGCAAGTAACTTATAATTTTATGTTTAATGACTGTCACTGAATTATTTCTAAATCTTCCTTAACTAGTCTATTCCACTAATTATTTTTATTTAAAAGCAAGCATTCAATTATTATTACTTTAGGATAAAAGTTGCAGCCTGGAAGCACTAGTTTCCCTTAATTCCTAATTTTAAAAAAATTTACTTGAGATCCTAGATCTTGAATTTAATCATTACTTTGTCAAGTTTACGAAGTACCTTCTTTGGAAATTTTGTTGATATTTCATTATATCTCTACATTATTTTATGTAATAATATATTCATTATATATTTCCAGCTGAATGATAAGAAATTAATTTTCTGACAATCATTTGTTTTAGAAGTGTTCTCATATTGTATTATATAATATTGGAATATGCCTCAGTAGATTGAATCTTGACATTTTTCTTTTTATTGTTATTCTATGCAAGGTCCCAACTTTAATTTTTCATATACTACTTAGGGCTTTCATGAAATATGCTCAGTATTCTAGGCAAATATGTGGAATATTATAGTCATTTTGTTTCCAAGCATAGGTGATATGTGAAAAGACACTTCCTCACATTTCAGAGTTTGCATAGCATTCCCTGACTTCTTTAAATCCAATGTGTAAAGGCTTGGTGACTCATCTTCTGGTCATGAAAACCATGGAGTGAAGATCTTCTGATTGGCTCAGGATTTGGAAGGGCTAATAATACTGGAGACACTTTTGGATTTTAAAAGTCTGAGTGTCTAATCTTGTTTTCTCTTCCAAGTGAGGAAAAAGTGCTGTGAAATGCCAGGTGGGAGAGGGTCAGCAGCAAGCTGTAACATTCCACCTGGGTGCCATGTTTTTATGAACAAGAGGTGCCTTTGATTCTTTTGTGTTCGTGGTCTTAAATGAATGCGTATCCTGAGAAGATAATGCACAAGTGACTGTGAAACTGGGAAATCCAACAAAGCTATCAGAGGAGCTTCCCACCAGCAACGGAAGTGACTGGCCACAATAACTGAGTCTGTTAAGGAGCTATAGCAATAGGCAAGCAAGGTGATTAAACCAGCTCAGCAGTGAATTGGCCTGTCAGCCAAGACAGAGCACACTACAGAAAGCCAGCCCAGCAGAGAAAGAGAACAACTTGTCCTGGATTATACTTTTTGGATATTTGGAAAAATGGGGACTGTGAAGAATTGGTTTTACAGGATACCTCTCATTCACAAAAGTTCCCTACATGTATCATCTGTGTACTTTAATTTTGAGTTCATTATCCTCAGAGACCTGGTGTATGCCCAAAGGAAGAGTGTGTCCCCAATTTGGAGAATTATTTTGTAACTGCTGATCTGTTGATGCATTCTCAATAAATGCCCTTTTGTAATAGGTAATCTAGGACAACTAGTTAATCACTATCAAGGAACACATTAAATGGGTGTTCTGAACAATAATACTAGAATGTTCCAGCCGATCAGTGTTATCCAATGATAGAATCCTCAAGACAAAATAGTCATCTTCCTTCTGGGACTCAGGCCAGCACTGCAAGTAGGATTGGTGTTCCAAAGTGGGAGCTACATAGGTAGTATTTTTGCCTTCTGTTTTATTAGCATCCCCTTTAATTTTCAAGATTGTCTCATTTGTACTAATTTTGGCATGCAATGATTTGTTGTTGTCAAATTTTTAATTGCATAATCAATTCCTTCTTTCTGTAACCTTTATTTTTTATTCTTCTTTAACCTTATTTTTCTATTTTGTAGGTATGTATTATTTTTTCCTTGATGTCTGCTTTTAGCAACATTGGCAGGGGCGGGGGAAATGGTATGCTCTATGAGTATATTTTCTTTCATAAGATATTTCATTTTATTTTTCTTCTGATGCCTATATTAAATATTATCATTCTATTACAATCTATAAAGAATGTGTTTATTATATTTGTGCTTTTCATTAATTTACAATTATTTATGCTATAGTACATATTACCTTTTTGTAAAGGTACCATATTGGGCTAAGAATTTGTATATTATTTAGTGTTACCATTCAAAAGCTAATATGTTTTGGTTCTACCTTATCTCATAATTGATGATGTTAAATCACTTTCAGTTGTGTCTGACTCTTCATGATCCCATTTGGGGTTTTCTTGGCAGAGATACTGGAAAGATTTGTCCTTAACTTTTCCAGTTCATTTTATAGATGAGGAAACTGAGGCAAAGTTAAGTGACTTCCCCAGGGTCATATAGAGTTGGAGGCTAGATTTGAACTCAGGAAGTTGAATCTTCCTGACTTCAGACCAGGTACTCTATCCACTATGCCACCTAGCTGCCCTTCTCCAAAAAATTATTTCAGAACTATGTTTTACTTTTGGTTAATATTTCTGGTAGATTTATCCAGCATTTTTGAAGGAAAAAAGCTTCTTCCTATAATTGGTTAGCTCTGAATTTTTTAATCAATACAGTAAGCCATAAATTTAGAAGCTATGCTATTTTTTGAATATGTTAATAATATTTGCTACTATTTCATTTTACTGAATAATGTAGTTCCCTGTTTTTCTCTTATAAACTCTTATTTTTGCTCTATCTGATAACATTGAAACTCTAATGTTATCCCTCTGTTTTTTTATGTTTCCTCCACATAATAGCAAAAAATGAAATATTTTTGTTTTCTTATTTAAAATTATGATTTTCCAGGGTTTTTTCCTACTTACTACTTTTATATTTATTTTTCATTTCCTTTCTCTTTTAAGCCTCTATTTGTCCCTGTGAATTTTTTTTTACCTACAACTGCTTGAATACTATTTATTTAATGCTAGGCTATTCCCATTTGTTATCTCTGATTAGAAGATTGTGAGCATCTGAGTGTAGTGACAATCTTTTGCCTTTTTTGCATACTCTGTGTTTACTTAATACAGTGCCTGGCACTTAGTAGGTGCTTCACAAATGTTTATGGACTAAGTAATTGGCAATTATGCTTTCCCTAGGCCTTTGGGAAATATGAGAGTCAGTGAAAAGAGGACTATATTTGGAATAAGAAAATTTTTAAATGGAAAAAAAAACATTTCAATAAAATCCTGGCTCTGTCATTTGTGACCTTGAATGAGTGACTGTCTGGGTTTCAGTTTTATTAGCTATAAAATGAGTAGATTGCACTAGATGACATTTGATATTCTTTCCACATCTAAATCAATAGTCCTATGATCTATATTAATAAAAATAGCCAACAGTATATATTATTGCTATTGAGTCATTCAGCCATCCCACCTTTTGGGACCCCTATAGACCATACTGTCCCTGAGGTTTTCTTGGCAAGGATACTAGGGTGATTCAACATTTCCTTTTCTAGTGGATTAAAGCAAACAGAAATGAAGTGACTTGCTCAAGCTCACACAATAAGTGTCTAAGACTGGATTTGCACTCAAGCCTTCTTGATTCTTGACCCAGCACTCTATCCACTGAACCACTTAACTCCTCCTATTATATAATTATGTAGTTTAATTATATAGCTCTTTACATATTTTATCTCATATTACCTCTTAACCAACCTGTAAGGTAGGTATATTATTTTCCCTCTTTTATGAATGGTGAAATTGAGGCTAAGCTTAAGTGATTTGGCTTAGGTCACAAAGCTAGTAAATATCTGAAGATTGTATTTGAATTCATCTCTTCCTGATTCCAAGTCTATTGTTCTATCCACTGAACCAGGCAACCTCTCAGTGGCAGTGAAGGCTACAACGTAATTATATAATTTTGTGGAATTCTGTTATAAATTTAAGATTTGTTTGCATTGTTATAAAATTAATATAAAATTTTAATTTTTAGAACAAAATGCAAGCTAAAATATTGTATCTGCAAAGATTATCTCATGAAAGCTCAGGGACAATCCCTGAATCTGTTCATCTCTCTAAAAATATACAAAAACCAGCTAGACTTCACAAGAAAATCTGACTTTCCAAGAAACATGGTAGGCAAAAGGCTTTTCATTCAAGGTTCAGAAACATGGCCAGGAGCAGGACACACATATAGTCATAGACATCAAAAAGGAAAAGAATGATCATCAGAGATTGTCGGCAAATATCCTTGGGAAAATGGTTACACTGAGGAAAGAGTACATTGGTACTGCACATGCCTAAAGTAATTATTCTAAAGTTAACTCTCAAACTAAACTGAAGAGCAGCCAATGTCAAGAGTAGCCAGCATGGAGCATTGAGTTTTATAACCACAAAAACACAATGGTTTCCAGATGGTGAGGTGGCTCTGCTGCAGATGTGAATTAAGCCGCAGCACATGGACAGATGTGAAAAGCTTCAGAGCTGTGTCCCAGAACATGTGAGTCTCTCTGCTGCTGGACAGTGGCCCAATAGTGACTCTGCCAACTTTGTGATCATACAGAAGAGTCCATGAAAAGGAGCATCTCTCATTACAAAGGGAAGTTAGTCAGAAAAAGTCTATACTACAATAGCTTGTGGAAGATTTTAGTGTCTGTCAGGAATCAGTAAAATTAAAATTCAATCAGAGAAAATATTGCTGAGAGAGGAGAGTTGGATAGATTTTAAAAAGTTCAGTATAAGTTGTGCAGGGGTTGGGGTTCTGGATTTGGATTCAGAAAGACTTTAGTTCAAATATAGGCTCAGGACCTTTGCTACATGACCCTGGGTAAATCAATTAACCTCTCTCAGCCTCAGTTTACCTAAGAATGGAGAAATAATAGCATCTGCTTCCCCGAGTTGTGGATATGTGGATATCACACGAGTTAATTTGTGTAAAGCATTTTGCAAAATTAAAGTGCTATAACTTCCTATTATTCCTCTAGGAATATCTGAACAAGTCTCAGTAGTATGAAGCTAATAGGCCATACAAAGAAAAATAGGATGGCCTGCATGTAGCCTTGGCATAAAAGGCAAGGTCACCAGCATGGCACCAAATCCCATATTGTCAGTCCTATAAGCCTCAATCTGTATTAGTCCCAGATTCCAGCCCTTGTTTCCTCCTGTTCTCACTGCCTCACTGACTGGCCCAGTAAAGATGTCACTTTTATTTTTATTTTTGTTTCTGTCTTGTCCTGCTGTGCTTAGTTGAGTACTCCTAATCACTCATTTTGGCCCATTCCTTCCCTGGCACCTGGATGCAGCAGCATCCCAATTAAAGACCTTCTTAATTCTGGAATATTGGTCAGACCTCTTTTAAACAAAGATATCTAATTATAATAATAGTTTGCATTTATATAATGCTTAAATATTTTCAGCTTTTTAATATAATTAGCTTATATTAATAGCAAAATAATATTTAGCATTGATATAGCTCTTTAATGTTTGAAAAGTTCTTTACAAATATTATCTCATATGATCATCACAAGTTTTCTATGAAATAAATGCTATTATAACCCTCATTTTACAGATACAGAAATTGAGTGTGGGAATCAAGTAATTTTAATAGGATCACCTTCCAGGTAAGTGTCTGAAGCAAGACTCAGGTTCGTCTGATACCAAGACCAACACTATAACTACTAAACTACTTCTGATCTCAGATCAAAGAATGATTATTGATTAATCTCCCATAATTTGATGGAAATTTTCTTTAAAAATATCAGATTGAGAATTCTGGGCTAAGATGCCTGCAGTGTAGAAAGAACTTCATGACTCTCCTTACTACCATTCACAACAAAGCTTCTTGAAAGGACAAAAATCAAAGTCAGACAAGAGAAGGGTCTCTACTGTAGAGCCTTGAAGGCAGGCAGGGTTTGGGCATTTCCACACTATAAAAGGGTAAAATTACACCTACCAAAGCATGAGTTGATCACTCCTCCCCCACACCATCTACCTCAAGTCAGAGCAAGGGCTGGAGCAATCTCTAAATTCTTGAGAGCTGGATGAGGGCACCACAGTCTTACCTCTGAGGACAGTGCAAAGCCTTGGAAGCAAGACTTGGGACCAGTGAAGGGCAGGAGCAGAGATAGCACAGAGACAGGCTGTCCACCACAGACATGGAGGAGACTCAAAAATAGCCTCAGGACAAAACCACTCTGTAGTTCACTACACCAAGTGCAGTCTGCCCTCCTCACAGCAATGGCCACCAACACCCAAGAACCACAATCTACAAATACTAAAAAAAAAAGTAAGATACAAGAGAGAAAGCCTCTGACATTGAATAATTTCAATGGAGAAAAACAGCCAAGTACAGAGGCAACAAGGGACATGTAAGATGGAAAAAGGGGTTTTATGGGTTCGATATATTAAAAGGTGGTCGCCAGAGAATTGAACTATTATCAATCATCAATTAAGAATAATCTCAAGTCAAAATTGACTTTTATGGTATTTATTTACAATTAGGAAGGTTGAAGGTAGGGAAATTGAGAGAGAGAAACTCTGGCCCAGACCAGAGGCCGGGACCAGGTAAGAATTTAGAGGCCCAGCAGAGGGACACAGAGGTTAATTAAACAAGGCTTCTAGCCACAAGGCCTTTTACAATTAGAAAGGCAAGCAAGGCCTCCTTAAGGCTAGAGCCTCCAGAAACACCAAGGAAAGAGACAGAGAATCAGCCTAACTTACCCACGTGACAATTTTAAGGGAAGCAGTCAGAGGTCCCACCAGAGTCTCAGCATTCCAACACTCCTCCATGAACCAGAAGAGGTCCTCACCAGATGCTCTCTTCCACCCAAGACCCCAGCTGACTGAGCACCATCTCCTTTTAAAGGGGTCACTTATGCATCACTTCCTGTTCCTCCCTCCTAATTTGCATGTCCAATCACAATAGACAATTCTCATAAGACCACCTAGGGGACAGGTCAGTTGACTCTAGCACACTTGGGTTTTGGACCTCCCAGAATTAGAGGTGTTCTTACCTTTGGTGATTAAATCTAAAGATGGGCAGCTTAGACTTAATCTAATTATCACAGACATGAATAGTCAATTTTCAGATAAAGAAATCAAAACTATCAATAAGCACATGAAAAAGTGTTCTAAATATCTTATAATTAGAGAAATGCAAATCAAAACAACTCTGAGGTACCACCTCACACCTAGCAGATTAGGTAATGTGACAGCAAAGGAAATTAATAAATGTTGGAGGGGATGTGGCAAAATTGGGACACTAATGCATTGCTGGTGGAGTTGTGAATTGATCCAACCATTCTGAAAGATTAATTTGGAACTATACCCAAAGGGCTTTAAAAGAGTGCCTGCCTTTTGATCCAGTCATACCACTTCTGGGTTTGTACCCCAAAGAGATCATAGGGAAAAAGACATGTACAAAAATATTTATAACCGCACTCCTTATGGTGGCAAAAAACTGGAAAATGAGAGTATGCCCTTCGATTGGGGAATGGCTGAAAAAATTGTGGTATCTGTTGATGATAGAAGACTATTGAGATAAAAGGAATAATGAACTGAATGAATTCCATGTGAACTGGAAAGACCTCCAGGAATTGATGCAGAGTGAAAAGAGCAGAACCAGGAGAACATTGTACACAGAGACTGATACACTGTGGTAAAACAAAATGTAATGGACTTCTCTATTATCAGCAGTGCAATAACCCAGGACAACTCTGAGGGACTTATAAGAAAGAATGCTATCCACATCCATAGAAAAAACTGTGGGAGTAGAAACACAGAAGAAAAACAAATGCTTGATCACATGGTTTGATGGGGATATGATTGGTGATGTAGACTGTAAACGATCACTCTAGTGCAAATATTAATAATATGAAAATAGATCTTGATCAATGATACATGTAAAACCTAGTAAAATTGTTCATTGGCTATAGGAGGGAGTTGAGAGGAGGGTAGGGAAAGAGCATGAATCATGTAGCTATGGAAAAAATATTCTAAATTAATTAAATAAATAAACTTAACTTTAAAAATAATAAAATAAAATAGCCTCCCAAAATCAGACTCCCATTTCATTAATGCCTAGAACTTCCCTTGATATTTCCACTTGACCATGTGAGGTGGCTCACTGTCAAAAAGAGCTTCTCAAATTCTCGGGTGATCTTTTGGTCTTTCCTAAAGACATCACCTCCCGTCAGAGTGAGGAAAGTGGGCTGTTTTAGCAGTTAAAAATTGGAAGACATTTTTCATATTCATCTCCTCCTTGAATCCTTTCAGATGTGTCACAAGTAAATATTCCACAAATGGTCAGTGGAGTCATCCTCTTCTTCCCCTACTCAGCCACATGACAACAGCTATCATGGATGGAGCAGTTGGATCAAATGTTCTGCTACGTAAACTAAGGCTGGCCTGACTGACTTTTCCACTTTGTGTTTCTCTTCCTCGGCATAGGTGATTGAATAGCAATCCCAAGATGGATTCATCCAACCTTAGAGGGAGCCTTTTGAGTTTTGGAGGTTTACAATCCTGGGTTCCCAGTTTAGAACCAACTGAAAGCAGGGGAATTTGCTGTATCTGAAAGGTTACCACCAATATAGAAAAGAGTTCAACACTTAGTCTGGTTTATCAGGCAGCATATTCCTAGAAGGAATTATTTGGATAATGTAAGGAAAATGTAAAATGCCTATTTAATTGTCCCACAAACTGCTTCAATTTTGGACATTTAAGCCTCATCCTCTTGGTATTATATGAAAGTAATTTTAAGTTGCTGAATCTTGTTTGAAGTATTTCTGTAAATGCAAGTGAGTAGGCCTTACATACATTAAAATGCCATTTCTATGTAAGAAATAGCTTCTCCATACCTGACTTATTGTACATTAAGTACTTTCCTATTCACAACTTTGGGGAGTAGTCAGGCCCTGACCCGTACTAGTTGTATGACCTTAGACAATTCATTCCTCATTTGTAAAATGAGAATAATAAAAACATCTACCTACTACTGTAATGATTAAATGACATCATATTTGTGTTGCATCTTTCAAACCTTGAAGAGCTATATAAATGATTATCATCTTCATAAGTTATAAGTCATTTTCCCTGAAGTACTGGAATAGGAGTATACTGAGATAAAATGACAAAAAAGAGCTTTACCTTTATTTTTGGTGCCTAATCTTTCCTTCCACCCCTCAGCCCTGTTCTTCTCCAGCATAGTCTGAGCAAAAACATACATGGTTTGAATGGCATGAAACACTCAGGTTTTGAATATTCCTGGCCTAATTAATTAATTAATTCTGGATTTGAAAAAAAAAAGAGGCCTGCTTCACAGAGATCTCAGCAAAATAAAATTATTCATCCCATGAGTCCAACTGACTTTTAGCAGTTCCTTTTCATAAATATATCTTCTGTCCTACCCAAAAGATAATCATCAAACATCCAATAAGCTGATGGAACCACAGAGAGACTTTAGGTGCTTAAATTTACTTGGCAACTTTGTAAATAGATTCCTTTTTTAAAAATTCAGCCTGTCATATCTCCCTGTCTTCTTTGCAGAGGTAGCCTATTATGGCTATGGAATAATGTATGTTGTGTTAGATTATCTCCTGTCTTAGTTTAGTGTTGCTAGACATTTTTTTCCTCTTTTTAATTTTTTTGTTATAAATGATGGCTTCCTGAGAGGAGGAGAAGGAGGATATTTTGGGATATATAGGTGTTATAAAAAAATAAAATAGATAATTATTTTTAAAAACTTAAATGAGGCAAAATTCATCTACTCTTTCCATATGTAACAGTATTACAGTGCTACTATACTTCATGACTCCCTTCTACCCAGATCAGCCCAATTTCTTTCTGTCCCTGAGCCCTATTTGACCATGAATGTTAGAGTTGTGGCAAAGTACAATATTCTAACTGGGATCTGGCAAAGTAACTAGAGAAAATTCTTCTTATTTTGGCAAGAAAAGACCAGGATTCTTAAAAATTTCATTAGATCGGGACATTTGGATTTCACTTTTCAAAGCATAAACAATAAAAATAACAAGTGAAAGAAACGAAATCTCAAGGAAACATGGCAAAGGAAGAGAGAAGATGCAGGTGCTGATTGCTTTATATTAGAATACAACATATATCAAAAGAGTAGAAATATCAGACAGCTCATTATTAAGCAAAAAAGATGAAAAAATGCAGACTACATTTTATCTAAGTTATCCAGCTGATCAATCAATTCAAATGAGACTTTCCATTACATGGATATCATCCAGACTGGTACTCTAATCGCTGATTGATAGTTCCTAGAAGGATTAATTTTTTGGTCATAAGGAAAGAACGAAACAACTACTCCCCTTGGTATTTATTAATCCCTTGAAGAGATGATAGATTTTTTGACAGTTAGATAAATAAGCAAGGATATCTGAGACATCCTTTTTTTTTTCCAAGAAGGCCAGAACATTTGTTGCATTATTCAGGTGAGAAAATGTCTGTAACATATTTCTCTCTGGTAACTTACTTGGGAAAAGTTAAAATGCTGATGGTCCAGCTGCCAAACCCAAATCACAAAAGCCACTGAGGAAAAAGAGGTTGGATAGCTCCACTCAGGATTCCCTGCCTCTACCAATCATACTTGATGCTCACAGACCATGTAATGGTTTTCTGGCTGCTCCTGCTTTGGGCTTGGCACTGTGCTTCTTCCTAGGTTCTCCTGTTCCTTTGACTCGCTTCAAGGTCCCGAATGATACTGCTCTTAAGTGGGCAGCCAGCAATGTGCTGCAAGTGACAGATTATGGTCAGGAGGCAGCTGTTCACATATTTGAGCCCCCAGCAGGAAGTCTTCCAGCAGCTCTTAAGTAAAAAATACAAGGATACTGTCGGTGTTTGGTGACACTGTTTTTCATCTTCACATTTCTTACTGACAGGAGGTAATGGTTATCCATGGGAAACCAGTCACATGACAGCCATTTCTATACCACCAGGAGAGCTGCAATATGCCACCGGCCCCCCAAACTACTGAAAAGTTTTAATGCTGCTAAGAGAAAGCATTTTCATTTCCTACTTGAGATGGGGGAAAAAAAGCACAAACAACAACCATTGTGAGGAGCATTAGTATTTCTTTTTTACTTCAAGGGTGACTACAAAATGTCCTTACCTAGATTAGAAATGATAGTTTTATTAGAGAACATTAGAAAACAAAGAAGCATTTCTAGGACATCTTTAGAAATACAAGTAGAATTTTTAATATCAATAGGGTTTTTGCAAAAGGTGGCTTAACTGATAAATTGCAAAAAATTGGCAGTTTACTACTTTTCTTCAGTTAGTCATGTACCCAAAGAGGCAAAAATCACACTATTGGAAATAGGACTAAATAACTTGTCCTCCATCAGTCTTGCTGTTGACCAATCAGACTAAGTTTAAAGTTAAAACTTGCATTCCAAGAATGCTTGCTTTGGAGTAGCAACAGAATGGGATGAAGATCCAAGAGCAAATTAGAGGAAGTCCTGAGATAGTGTCATCATGCCATGTAATATAATAATACAAGAAGGCATACTCTACGTCTTTATGTGTCAAATGATGGAAAAGATACAACTAGTGTCCAGTCACATTATAGGTGTAAACTGACCAATAAATGAATATGAGAAATATCAAGACAAAATAGTCCACCAGTTTTATCCCTTAAAAAGCCTGTTTTCTCTTTGAGAACACAGTCTCAGTATGAATTTCACCAGTTTTGTTTGTTTTATGTTGAGATTACAGACTGTGAGAAATAGAACATTTTTGATAGATATGTTGATAATCTACAATTAATATAATTGAGGTTAAAGTTATTGTTGATGGAAATTTTTATATTTATATTTCAAAATGTTCAGAGAATCTCCAAGGGTTAAATTGATATAGAGAAAAGGGGGCTAGCATGGGAATTATGATATAGACCATGGTATTTGGAGCCAAATATCCTGGATTTGAATCCTGGCTCTGTTATCTGCATCTGATAATGGACAAGTCGCTTCCCTTAGCCTCAGTTCTTTTATCTGAAAAGTGAAAGGGTTAATTTAGATTATATCCAAGAACTGTATGAGATGTGAGATCCCTTTCAAATCTGAGTTTCTGTGACACAGTGAACAAGTATTCATCTTTAATGTTCAGGCAAGAAAGCACAATTTATTATTGTTATCCTAATAAATAATATAGATTGCCTCATAGCTAGCTCTCTGCTTCCAGTCTCTCTTCCTTCCTCTCTCTCTTCCATCCTACCTTGCATATTCTTCATATAACTTCCATATTAACATCATTTTAATGTTCAAATATTATCATTTCATCAACATGCTCAAAAACTTCAATGATTCAACATTTCCTATAGAATAAAACTTTTTTTTTTATTCTGGGACTCCATTCTAGGAGCATAGGGCCACAACCAGTAGGCAATGGGTCACACAGTCGCTCAGGGTCACCCAGCTGGGAAGTGTCTGAGCCCGGATTTGAACCTAGGACCTTTCGTCTCTAGGCCTGGCTCTCAATCCACTGAGCTAGCCCAGCTGCCCCTACTTTAGGTTGTAGTTTCTTTTGCAGTTGTAGTTTTTTACAGGGTGGGGTTGCTAGCCCCACGCCCAACCCTCCTCCTTTTTCATCCGGGCTAGGGACCGTCCTTGGCCCAGGAGTGGTAAGGGTGGGCGATAGGGGTCAAGTGACTTGCCCAAGGTCACACAGCTGGAAGTGTCCGAGGCTGGACTTGAACCTAGGACCTCCAGTCTCTAGGCCTGGCTCTCAATCCACTGAGCCACCCAGCTGCCCCAGAATAAAACTTAGACTCCTCAAATTAGTATTTTATGACCCAGCAAATCTGACCCCAATCTACCTTTCCTACTTTAGCATTTTCCCCTTTTATAAGCCCTTTAGCCAAATTATCCACCAGACATTCCCTATGTATTGTCCATTTTGATTCTTCCTCATACAAGGAATGTTCTTCCACTTCCTCTTGGCCTATATACACACTTGTTTGAAATTTCTTGTCTTCCATGAAGCTTTGTTGACTACTCTATCCCATAGGGGCCTTACCCTCTTCTGAGTTATTAGGGTATGCATTGCTTGTACCAGTCAGCTCAGCTTAATGGTTGGAATGTTTGACTTGAGGTCCTGAAGACCTAAATTCAAGTTCAATCTCAAATATTAGGCAAGTCACAACTTCTCTAAGTCTCAATTTCCCCCATCTATAGATAAGAATAATAAAAAAAAACCAATTTCACAGAGTTATTATGAGGATCAAATGAGGTAACATATATTAAATGTCTTATAAAACTTAAAAAATAATAAAAGTAATTAATATTTTGATCTTAATATTATTGTATATCCTTCTTCCACCAGTACAGAGCACAACTAGTCCATAAATCTCATACAGTGCATTTATTTTTCAAGTCCTCCCATAAATCTTTCGCAAAGGAAATGTCATATATGGTAGAAAATTCATTTGATAGTTTAATGTTTCAAGGTTATTTGGTATATAACTGCTATGTTACAGCTCACATCATTATTGACTAAGTTTTCCTATGTATATGATTTTGTGGTATCACCTGATTTAACAATTTTGGCACAGTCCCTAGGACTTCCTTAAGCTCCAGAAACAATTTGTCTCCCATTTGCACGGGCTAATACTCCAGGAAATTCTTATATTTTGGGAATAGCATCATCTGATATAATACTCCTCTTTTGATAAGAGGAATTTAGAGAATTCAGAATTATCAGCCACAGACATTTTAGGCTAACAAAATTTCTTAATTAATAAAATCTGACCTCATAACTTAGAAAATAGCTTTTGGAAATGAAAATAACCATGGGAAGCAGAGCTTTTCAGAGCTATGGACTTGTTCTCAAAACTGTAGCCATTCACTTTCTAATTTAACTTTCTCTTCTGTTCCCAAACTTAAAAAAAAAAAATCTTACAGTGTCTCCCTTCCTTCAGAGTCAGAAACAGTGGGACTCCAGGTTTCAGATAGTCCCTGCAGCCACTGGAAGCTTTGGTGATGCATGGCTGTAAGCTGTTTTTGCTTTCAGAGGTTTAGAAACCTTAGTATTTTTGTATTTAGGCACTTGCTGAAAAGTCCCTCTGTTCTGACCTGCTCCCTCTAGGCCCTGAGTGTTTAATTAGGTGTTTACCCAAACACCTTCACTAACAACCTTATCTGGAAATGCCTTCTGCTAATCCCCCCAAGGCTCAGTAAGAACTACCTAACTTTCCAGCCTCCTTGCCAGCTGCTATTCTTCAATCTTTCTATTCAGAACAGGAAATGATGGAGAAAAATGAATCAAGGCCATTCTTCCCCCTTCTGGCCTGGTCTAACCCTATGGTATTTTCCTCCTAATCAGTATAGAATTTATTTCATTACCAAAGTGACTAGTTGCTTTCAAGGAAGTCTCTCTGACTCCATCCCCATTTCAAAGGGGAGTCTGAATTTTATATCAATCTTTACAAAACCTGGCCCAGTTGAACATAATCTAAGACCTGGTTACTGTAACGAAGGAAACTTTACCATTCTGTTTTAAAGCTGACAAACCAGAATAACAGAATGAATGGTAGATGGCAAAGTACAGGCTCTAAATTTAGGAAAAAGCCTAAAGTGATGTTAGCTGTGTGACTACTGAGAAAAATCTGTGACCTTTTCAGGGGAAACTTTAAAGCCTCTGTTTACTCATCTGTAAAAATTTGAAATATAACCCTTGAAGTATCAATGATCCATTTCAGCCATAAGGCACAAAAGAAATAGTGCATTGAAAAGACCGATATGTATACTTGCATTTGCCTTAAAAGGTTTTATTATTTATAAGAGATATGTCACATAGATGTATGTATTTATTTGAATATATAGATATGGAACACCATTCTTTCCACTATATCACAGTTTCACAAGGAAATAAATATTTTTTCTAATAAAACAAACATCAATATTAATTTTCCCTTAGCTATACTCTTTCTCAGCTTGACATGGGGAAGGCATATGATAATATGATGACTTTAATGATATGGTCATTTGATTACAATAGGCTATGCAAAGTTTTAAAGCATCATAATTGGAAACTGGAAGTTACTTTAGAGAGCATCTAATATAATTTCTTATTTTAGAGATTAGGAAACTGAAGCCAAGATATGTTAAGTGGCTCACTCAAAGTCACATGAATAGTATGGAGGAAAATCAAAATTTAAATCCATATCTTTTGATGTAGAACTCTCTTGTTTCACAATGTTACCTCTTAATTTATCACTGAAAATATTTTAGAAGTTCCTCAACATTTTACTATCGTTTTCTATATTTCCCACTCATCAAGTTCTAAAGCTTAATTGTTTTTTTTATTTTTTTATTAATATTCGTTTTTAATCTGTTTACATACTTTATGCCCCTACTTTCCCCTTCACCCCCCCCTCCCCCCACCCATGGCCAACGCACATTTCCACTGGTTGTAACAAGTGTCCTTGTTCAGGGTCTATTTCCCATTGATGTCCTCCTCAGTCCATGCATTCAAGCAATTGTTTATCTTATATGTTTCCTCTCCTGCAGTCCTTCCTCTGAATGTGGGTAGCATCTTTACCATAAATCCCTCAGAGCTGTCTTGTGTCATTGCAGTGCTGCTGGTACAGAAGCCCATTACATTCGATTTTACCACAGTATATCAGTCTCTGTGTACAGAGTTCTTCTGGCTCTGCTCCTTTCGCTCTGCATCACTTCCTGGAGGTCTCTCCAATTTGCATGGAATTCCTCCAGTTTATTATTCCTTTTAGCACAATAGTATTCCATCACCCGCATATACCACAATTTGTTCAGCCATTCCCCAATTGAAGGACATCTCTAAAGCTTAATTGTAATGCTAATAATAGTTCTATAAACTTTTAAGGTTTTCCATAAACTTTTTTACAAGCGTTTGATGGGTTAAAACAGTATAAATATTACTATTTCTCTACCAACTCAAGAATATTAAAGAGAAGAGAAATGTTTTGCCCATGGTTGAATACCTAATATATATCAGAGCCAGGATTTGAAACCAGATCTCTTGGCTATTAACCTATCTAAATCCATACTACCCCTGGAGTTAGCATCCCTTACTACTCAAATAGCACAACATGTCAAAAGCCACTAGTGAGTAAGCCTTTACAAGACTATTTTAATTTTAAAGTAAATGTAATGCGCTGATGTCAAAATGGTTTCTGATTGTTCCATTTTTTATGATAAAAATGCAATGTGTCATTCAAACTTCATTAAGAGAACTAAATATAGGTCAATTATATTCCTATTTCCAAAGATTTTCTTCATCACAGAAAGATCTCTCTCACAAAATTGATTCCATTCATGCATGAAAATATATATCTTACTTGTATTTATGACATCCTTTTCCACCTCAAAAATATCCATTTCCTTATCACTACACAGGAAGCATTGCTCACTACTAAAATACGTAATGAATAAATTCTTCAAATCCTTGTGACTTGTGGTAAATGAAAATTAATGAAGGTTACAACAGATGAATAGTCAATTGCCTTCGGTGGCATGGTCTCTTCTGTATTCATATCTTTCTTCTCTAAGAGCTAAATTCTTGCCTATATGAGGAAACAAATCTAAATCTTAGAAAATATATAACCATATCCCACAAGATACAAGGACACATCTCCAAAGCAGGGTCTTTCTCCTATATCTGTTCAAGTAGGGGATTAATTGGATAGATCAATCAACCCACTTAAAGTACTTAATAAGCTGTTACATTCATCAGATGAGAATACATATAGATTATTCACTGTGTGAATAAAGAATGGACACCTTTCTGAGATTGTCAGAAAGTACGTTCATTTTGGCTAAGTGATTCAGTCTGAATCACTCTGAAGACTGTGTAAAACCATCGATACAGTAGAATCACAGATTCAAGAAAGTGGTGAGCCAAGAGAGAATGTTCCAGACACACCTCTGAGAGTGGCAAATGAAAATTAGGTAAAAAAGAGTCAAGGCAAAAGAAGAAAGAGAATTAACAGGAAAAAAAAACAAGAAGGAGGTAAATGCAAAATCAGTCATCATAACTGTGAATGTGAATGGAGTATACTAACCCATAAAATGGAAATGGATAATAGAATGTATTAGAAACAAGAATCCAAAATACATGATTAAAAGAAACACACTTGAAACAGAAAACACACATACAGTAAAAATAAGCAGGTTCTGTTATGATTCATCTCAAATAAAAAATGCAGGGTATCAGACAGAGCAAAAACAAAAATAGACCTGATTGAAAGGGATAATCAGAGACACCACTCCTTACTAAATGGAACTATAGACAATGAAGTGATGATATTAAATACATAAGCACCAAATAGCATATCATCCAAATTCTTAAAAGAGAAGTTAAATTATTTATAAGAAGAAACAAACAGTAAAACTATATCAGTGGAGGACCTTAACCTTCCTCTCTCAAGAATAGATGAATCTAACCATTAAATTAATGAGAAATCAATAATAAGAAAGATGTCAGGGGGCAGATGGGTAGCTCAGTGGATTGAGAGCCAGGCCTAGAGATGGGAGGTCCTAGGTTCAAATCTGGCCTCAGACACTTCCCAGCTGTATGACCCTGGGCAAGTCATTTGACCCCCATTGCCTACCCTTACCACTCTTCTGCCTTGGAGCCAATACACAGTATTGACTCCAAGACGGAAGGTAAGGGTTTAAAAAAAAAAAGAAAGATGTCAAGGATCTGAATAGAACTTTAGAAAAGTTAGATTTGATTGATTTCTGAAGAAAAATGAATGGGAATAGAAAGAAGAATATATATTTTAGATGCATATAGCACCTTCACAAAAATTGATACATAAAAAATTAATGCATAAAAATCTCACAACCAATTATAGAAAAGTAGAAATATTAATGCATTTATTCCATACCATAAAACAATAAAATAATATTTAATAAAGGTCTATGGAAAGAAAGATGAAAAGTTAAATGAAAATCAAACAATGTAATCCTAAATGATGAATCAATAATTTCATTAAGGAGCATAACAATTAAGATATAAAGCTATCACTCTTTGCAGATGATATCATGGTTTACTTAAAGAATCTGACAGAATCAACTTAAAAATTTGTTTAAATAATCAACAACTTTCAAAGAGTTTCAGAATATTAAATAAATCCATATAAATCATCAGAAATATTACCAAGAAAACCCTGCAGGAAGAGATAATGAGAGAAAGTCCATTTAACATAATGACAGCTAATACAAAATACTTTGGAATCCACCTGCCACAACAAACACAGGGGCCTGATAAGCACAATTACAAAACACATGTCACACAAAGAAAGCCAAGTCTAAACAATTGGAGAACTATAAAGCCAAGTCTAAACAATTGGAGAACTATAAATTGCTTATGGTTAGACCAAGCAAATATAAGAAAAATGACAATTCTAACCAATTCTATTTATTTATTTCATGTCATACCAAAGTACCAAAAATTATTTTATGGAGCTAGAAAAAATAATAACAGAATTCATCTGGAAGAACATCAAGAACATGAAGGGAATAAATGAAAAAATATGAAGGAAGATAGTCCAGCAGTACCATATTTCAAATTATATGACAAAGAGGTAATTATCAAAACAATCTGGTACTGGCTAAGAAATAGGGTGGTGGATCAGTAGAAGAGGGTCCACAATGCGAAGGAGCAAATGACTATAGTAATCTAGCATTTGATAACACAAAATTCCAAGCTTCTGAAAAAAGAACTCACAATTTTACAAAAAAAATTTGCTGAAAAAACTGAAAAGCAGTTTGGCAGAAACTAGATATAGACCAACATTTCACACCATAGACCCAGAGGAGATTAGACTGAGTACACAAATTAGACATAAAGGGTGATAGCATAAGTAAATTAAGAAATAATTGATAATTTTACCTGTAACATCTACAAATGAGTGAAGACTTTATGACAATAAAAGACAACAAAAGACAAAGAGAATCACAGGAAGAAAGATAGATCATTTTGACTGCACAACATTGAAAACATTTTACACAAACGAAGCTAATGCCACCAAAAATCAGAATTAAAACAGGAAACTCAGAGGAAAAATTTTACAGAAAGTTTCTCTCATAAAGACTTCATTTCTTGAATATATAGGAAACATCCAACTTTGAAAAGAAAATTAAGAAGAAGATGGGCCATTTCCCAGTTAATAAATGCTTTAAGGAGATAACTCTGAAGTATTACCTCACCCATATCAGATTGGCTAGTATAACTGGAAAAGAAAATGACAAATATTGGAGGGGATATGGAAAAATTGGGACACTGATTCTTGGTGGAAGCATGAATGAGTACAACCATTCTGGAGAACAGTTTGGAATTATACCCAAAGGACTATAAAACTGTTGTATACCCTTTGTCTCAGTAATATGACTACTGGGTCTTTATACCAAAGAAGTCAAAGAAAGGGGGAAAGGATATATTTGTGCAAAAGTAATTATAACAGTCTTTTTTTGTCTTGGCAAAGTATTGGAAATCAAAGGTATGCATATCAATTGAGGAGTAGCTAAATAAGTTGTGGTATATGATTGTGATGGAATAATATAGTACCATAAAAAATTATATAATCCACCACCATAGAAGGAACTGACAGAGTCTGAATGTGGATTGAAGTATGTCCTTCTTCACTTAATTTCCTTCATGACTTTTTCTCTAGTATAAATAATGTGTCTTCTTTCATAGCATGATGAGCATGGAAGTATGTATTGCCTGATAGCACATGTACAACATATATCATATCAACTGTTCTGTCAGGGATTATGGGGGAGAGAAAGGAGGAAGAGAAAGGGGATCACAAAATGTCATAAAATGATTTTGAAAACACCTATATGTAATCTGGAAAAATATATGATTTTTTTAAATTAAAAAAAACAGTGGCAATGAATATCAACTTTATCTCTGGTATTGAATGATGCTTTGTCTATGATTCGAGGAAGAGTGTAATCTTGTTAATTATGTTCCTATGATGATGTGCCCAAGATATCATCAAAGATGGGGAGAAGGAAGAAGATATGTACTGAACAGACACCCAGAAATATTAAAAGGAAAAGAAAATAACCTCTCTACTGTTGCATTGATTCTCTCTAGTGGGAGGTAAGTGTGAGAAATATACAGGAGGCAAAGAGAAAACAAAGATGTAGTTAGACCATTCTTCTGGAGAGCATGAGGAAAGCAGGGGAATTGGAGTGGGAAGAGGGTGGATCTTGTTCTTTTCTTCTCAATTAGATTGTGAAGCACTGCACTTGCGGTGAGGAAGATATGGATTCAAATCTTGCCTTAGACAATTATTAACTATATAAACCTAGGCAACTCACTTAATTTCTCTTTGTCACAAGACCCTTATCATTAAAGTGAGAGGGTTGACCTCAACGGCCTCCAAAATCCTTTCTAGCACTAAAGCTATGAACTAATTTCCTATGACTTCTTTTGTTCTCTTCTTTCCAGCCCCAATTCCATTTGCCATATTGAGGGGCCTCTGGAAGGCTCTCACTATCAACTAGTTAAATTAATAATTGATTGGATGAAAATTAGGAATCCAATCCAATCTCTATAATCTAACTCAATTCTACTCCAAATAAATGGAATAGAATAAAATGGAATACCACCTCATCCTATCCCATCCCTTCTCATACCTTCCAATCCAATCTAAGTCAATCTAATACTGTACTATACTATACTATTCTATATGTTATATTATACTATACTATAATATGCAATATAATTCAAACAAAATTCAACCCTACTGAACTCAATGCAACAAAACCCAATCCAACACAAAAGAAAACAACATTAAACTACAATATACTACACTACAATCTGACAAGCATTTATCAAGTGCCAACATTATGCCAGGACTGTTCTAATTGCTAAAAGTGGGAAATAGTGTCCATCCTCAAGGATTTTACATACCAAGTTTGGCTACAGCAGCTGCCCTCTTCCCATTTCAGGCCCCTCTGCTCCCTTTTATTGCTCTCCATAGTATACCTTCCCTGAATGGTGTCCCCTAATTAGAACCTTCTGGGTCTCCATTATTTCTCCTTTCTAATGGAAAAGTGTCCTTTTGGGGTGTGGGAGTAGGGCTAGAGTTACTACAGTTATAGAATAAATAATATACTGCCAAACTTGAGTATTGTCTAGTTTTAGTGAAATGTTTTTTATCTCATCTATCCATTTGATTCTCTGTTATGACAGCTGACTCACTGGGTAGAGATCCTAGTTCTGGAGCTAAAATGGACCTCAGAAACTCTAATCCAATTTTTTATATTTTATAGAGGGAAATACGATGGCTAGGAGAGGTGGAAGGGTTTGTTTACAGTCACAAAAGTAGTAAGTGGTTAGGGTGGGATGTGATCTGAGGTATTTTTGCAATAAACTCATTTCTTTTCCCACTGCACCAAGGGTATATATTCAGAAATAAAAGTGATATGAAAACAAACAAAAAAATAAGATAGGTTCAGAAAAACTTGAGAAGAATTAAATGAACTCCTGCAATGTGAAGTAAGCAAAACCAGGCAAACATTGTGCACAGTAATAGCAATATTGCAAGGATGATCAACTATGATAGACATAGATAGCTATGCTGATCAAAACAATGAACCAAGATGATCCCAAATGAAAAATTTTATCCCCCAAGGAACTCTGAATATAGATTAAAAGATATTTTTATTCTTTATTTTTTGCCATATTTTGTTTGTGTTTTCTTTTCCAACATGGCTAATATGGAAATGCATTTTTCATAGCTTCATATGTATAATAAGAAAAAAGAAGGCTTATGAGCTATAGAAAACCTCCATTTAAACATCAAGGTTGCACATAAACTTGAAAAGGAGCAATCATAGTACCTGACTTGGCTGTGCAAGTAGAAATTTAAAGAATAAATCCAAGTTTATATATGCTACATATAATTTTTCACAACAACAGTTTCCACCTACGTATTCATTGTCTGATTAGCTTGAATTGTTTGAAATTCCATTGTAGCATCCTGTTGGCCTATTTACCCCTGTTTGAAGTACATCAATCAATAAGTCAATCAACAAGTATTTGGCATTTATTGGCACTCCAGTCTTGCATCCGAAGATTAAGGTGGACCTGCTTTTGGATGTGCTTACTGAAGGGATTAGTTCTTCCCCATACACCACTTCAAATGAACCACAAATTCCTCTGACTTCTTCCTATGGGTCGTTATGACACATTTAAGTGGCCCCTGAGCAAACTCTACTCTTCACATCTGTTATTACTATTGGCTTCAAAATGTAAGGATGATTTTTTTTATCTCTAGGAGATGACAGGAATGGAGGAATGCCCTTTGCCTCCTTAGTCTATAAGCTTTAAATTCAAATCCATCTAGGGAAACTTGTATCTGAAATGGAGCACCCTCCTCATTTTGTCTTCTTCCCTTTGTTATATGGCCTGGTGAGATGTCAAAAGGCAGCTGGCATCTTCCCTCTCTGAGATACTGAAGCAGCAGGATAGCAGCTACCACAGTTCCTTTTTGAGGAGACAGGCAGCCACAGAGCAATAAACCCAGAGCAAACTTCAAAGGCAAGTAAAGTCAGGGTTTGGTGAAGATTGCCAGCCCCTGTGGTCTTAGTCTGGTGGTGCCTGGGCAGTTGCTGTGCTAGACCTGAATAGCTAATGCCCTCTGTAACATCATCAAACTAAAAGCACAGATATTTCTTTTCATATCCTTACTCATTTTCTCCTCATTTATCTTTTATTTTTCTGTTAAGTGCTTCTTTCTATGAATTTTCCCCCATTCTATCACATTTCTTTGCAATGAAGTTAGAACAAAATCCATCTCCTAGGAGTACCAAAGATACAATATTTTTTCCTTCTAGATTATGTTCATAAATGGAGGAAAAAGTACTCTGGTTTTGCAATGTAATGAAAACTCCCATGTAACAGAATATGATATTAGAACTGTTGAGAGAATCTCAGGATAAAAATCAAGTACAATGAATAATCGTACTGGCTTCCCATGAGCAAAAACACACCTTATTCTGCTGCATTCTGATTAAACTTACAAATGCTTAGAGCAGGAACTCATAAATTTGCATTCACTTCTGTTACACCTTTGCTCTGACCTTCTTAAAAATATTGCCTCAGAGACAACAAGACAATTTAGTCATTTTGGACTCAGAGAAAAGGAAAAAAAGAATTATGCTTGCAGATAACTGAAGATCTAACTTAGGGTTGTTTTAAAGGATGTTGAAGATGCAAGGTATTATAACTAAACTGCATTATAAAAATTACATTAGATTATATCATATTATATTTCACATCACATCATATCATATACTATCATATCACATTTGTACTTAGAGTGTTACAGCTACCAGATAAGACAAACACTAAGACAGAATGGAACAAAGGAATGATAAAGTAATGGGAACAAGGGAAATAACCTGACAACAACATCTGTAACTAATATAAATGCTGTGACAAATAAAAACAGGGATCAACATGGTTTAGTAGAAAAATAATGACTGAGGATAAGAGAAATATAGTGACAAAAGTAGATAATCAAAATGTGGGAGACCTTGAAATTTATAGGACCAAAACCAGTACTGAGTTCAGAGATACAGATATCACCCTGAGGAGTCACAATGCAATGCTAAATTATGTTAATAACAGAAAGATTGCTTCAAAATAAAAGAAATAGGAGTCCTAGAAAAATGCTTAATGCAAGATTCAGTTAAGAGTGCTACACAACAGTCTTGATTGAGTATGAAGAAGCATCTACAAGTTTAAAAAGAAAAGTGGCAAATACAAACTCCTCCCTACCCACTAAAGATGGTTTTTGTAAAAGGCTCAAAGTCTTCAAGGTCTGCTTAAGGTCTTCGAACATTAGAACAGTTTTGGGAAGAAAATAGAAGTAGAAAATAAGGAGGAAAGGGAAATAGAAAGGAAGAAGAAAAGTAGATGAATGTGAAAAAGTTGGAAGAATATGAAAAAAGAAGAAATTAATTGCCCCTAAAACAAATGCAACTAAGAAATTAAAAAAAAAAACTGAAGGGGGGGAATTTCATGGCAAGCATCTTTAAAAAGGCCCAATTTCTCAGATATATAGAAATTGAGTCAATTTTATAGGAATGCAAAGAATACCCCAGTTGACAAATGATCAAAAGGTATGAACAGACAATTATCACATGAAGTTGAAATTTAGCATATGAAATATGCTTGAAATCACTATTATTTAGAGCAATGTAAATTAAAACAATGCTGAGGTACCACCTCACACCTATCAGGCTAATATGACAATAAAAGAAAATGACAAATTTTGGAAGGAATGTGGGAAAATGGACACTTATACACTGTTGGTGGAACTCTGAACTGATACAACTGTTCTGGAGAGCTTTGGCACTATGCTCAAAGGTTCATAAAACTGTGCATACCCTTTTACCTAGCAATACCACTACTAGGCTTGTATTCCACGGAAATCAAAAATAGGAGAAAAGGACCTGCTTATACAAAAATGTTTAATAGCAGCTCTTTTTGTGGTGGCAAAAACAAAGAAAGTGAAGGGATGTCATTCAATTAGGGAAAGGCTGAACAATTCATGATATGGGACTGTAAGGAATAATATTGAGCCATAAGATATGACAAACAAGATGATCCCCCCAAAACCTGGAAAGACCTATGTGAGATGATGCAAATAAAGTTAGCAAAACCGAAACACTGGAGACAAAAACAGCAATAATTATAATAATCAACTGTAAATAACTTTTTCTATTTTTCAGCAATGCAAGAATCCAAGACAACTCTAAGAGACTCATGGCAGAAATGGCAATCAACTGCCATGGAAGAAACTGATAGAGTCTGAATGAAGATTGAAGCACACTTATTCTTCATTATATTTCCCCCATGAATTTTTCTGTAATATAAGCAATATATGTCTTCTTTCACACAGGACAAACATGGATATATGTATTGTATAGCAACACATGTACAATCTATATCATTGTCTTGGGGCAACAGAGGTGAAAGGGAGAGGAAGAGAATGGACTGAAAAATTCAGAAAGCAATTATTATAAATTATATTGACTTCTGGAAAAAATTAAAACCAATTTTAAGACATCAAAAAATTAATAGCTACATTTGAAAAATAGTATTGATCATACACAATAGTAGTTTCCAAAAAGGGTACTATTGTTTTCGAGGGTGGAAATGTCATGCTGAAACCCTTACAAATGTGGTATCACCTCAAGAATTGGGTAGGTAGGAGCTGGAGAAGATGAGTTACATCTAATCTTCCCCACAACAGCCAATCATGGGGCTTGTGTCCAACTCAAAACCAACTACTCATATAAGCCCAATTAGAATGATGTCTAAAATGAATTTGACTTTGATTTCTTCTGCTATGTCCCCTTCCTTTTCCTCATTAACCTTTCCCTTTCTGAGTCAGGCATTTATCCTTCAGAGAAATTCTAACCTACACTCATGACAATTGAACAACAGCAGCCATGCAGGTTTCATAGGGAAAGTCTCATTTCTCCTTCCCATGATATTAATTCCCTGCTTCCATTATTGCTTTTTTGCCTGGAGGACAAGCTCTGTGCTCTGAGACCATGAGTGGTAAGAGCCTCGTTCTCTGTATATTTCACATATAAATAATATCAGTCTCCTTGATTATATTGTCGTTATTGACACCAGAATTTAGTTTGACCAAGAGAGTCATAAAACCCCCTGGTTCAATTAAAAGTTGGAATGGCTGACCTCTGAAGTCCTTTCCAACCTTGATATTCTGTGATTCCAAAATTGTCCTATAATGACCATGTAGACATAGCCAGCATCAAATAAAAGATCTCTGAATTTACTCATATTCTTTAGATGCTTTCCAGGAAATCAGTAAAATGATGGCTCATGGAATAGGTTTTTAGTACTTGATGGGTATTGTTACATCTGGTTGGGCCAAATACGTATGTCAGAGGCTGAGCTGTTTTGTCCAGTGAAACACTAACTCAATTTTACTCAACTACATTCATAAGCTAAACAGCTGGGCAGCAGCTTGGCTTCTTGGCCCAAGCATAGGACTGGGAACCAATAATTTTAAATTCTAATCCCAATTCGACCACCCATTTGATCTGATAATGTGAAGTATCTTACCAATGCCATTTTGACTGCATTCATACAAGCTTAGAATCTAGTGTGTTAATAGGGGAACACAAATTCTTCCTCTAGCAATGTCAATGGAATTTATCAGTTGTTTCTGGACAGAAGCTAATCACCACAGTTATATTATTCTAATGACAAAAACAACCCAAGAAGTTATACAAATTGTTTTGGAGTCATAATAACATGTTCCTATTAGAATCAAGCTGGGGAGAAGGTGGGAATAAAATCATCTTAACAAATTTTCTGTTTTTCATCTTATTTTGGCTACATTAGGTTTAATTATAAATTTTTTTAATTTATGAAAAATTTTAGAGATAGTTTCTCAGATAGATTCCCCATATCTAAAATATATAGAGAATCTTGCCAATTATAAGAATATGAGTCATGCTTCTATTGATAAATGGGCAAAAGATATGAACCATCAGTTTTTGGATAAAGAAATTAAAGCTATGTAGAGCTATATGAAAAAATACTCTAGATTATTATTGATTAGAGAAATGTAAATTAAAATACCTCTGACATATCTTCTCACATCTATCAGATTGCCTCAGGTGACAAATGGCAAAATGGCATATGCTAGCGGGGATGTGGAAAAATGGGGACACTAAAACACTGCTGATGGAACTGCTATTTTGGAGAGCAATCTAGAATTATGCTCAAAGAGTTATAAAACTGTACGTACCTTTTTAGCTAGCAATTCAGTTACTAGTTTTATTTCCTAAGGTGATCAGGAGGAAAAGAAAAGAAATTGTATTTTTTTAAAATATTTATAGCAGCTTTCTTTTTGGTGGCAAAGAACTAGAAACTGAGGGGATACCCATCAATTGGTGAATGGCTAAACAAATTGTGGCATATGATTGTGATGAAATAGTACTGTGCCATAAGAAATGATAAGCAGGTTAACTTTAAAAAACCATGGAAAGACCAATATGAAATTATGGAGAGGGAAATGAGCAAAAACAAGAGAACATGATAAACATACAGCAAGAGAATTAGTGTTTGATGAATGGCTTGTATATATCCATCTCCTGAGAAAGAACTGATAAGTAGAAATAGGTAAGACAGAGTTTAATATATAGATATATCTTTTTGTCAAATGATGATTTCTAGAAGGGGAAGAGAGGAGGAAAAGTAAGAGATACCTGGAAATTTTAATGTAAAAAACAAATAAAGAAATAAATAATTTTTAAAAGTCATTTTTACCTTTCAAAAAACATACCTTTATCTTAAGGTAGCAAGCTGTCTTCCTACATTGGTGTTTGAATGAGAAAGGCTAATATCTTTAATAGGGGAAAGGAAAAAAGACCAGTAAGCATTTATATATCACCCTTTCTTTCAGGAACTATGAACTTCATAAACATAATGCCTTTCAATGTTCACAATTAACTTATGATGTAGGTGTTGTTATTATTCCCATTTTACAGTTGAATAAACTGAAGTAGACAAAGGTTAAGTGAGTTGACCAGGTTCACCCAGGTAATATGTGTCTGAGGTCAGATGTGAACTCAGTTCTTCCTTACTCCAAATTATAAACATAATAAAGGGTTAAATTCAGGAAATGTTGTGATCATTCAGATTGTTATTGTGGACAGAAAATATGAACCAGCTACCAAGCATGTTAAAAGTAACTTTTTATAGACAAATTGAGATTCTAATGGAGTAAAAAAAATAATTGTAAAATATTTGACATAGCAATGGCATATAGTAAATGCAATAATTAATCCTTTATTATTATTATTTATATGCATACATATTTGGAAAAGGAGACGGACCCATCTCATAATGACAGTGAGGTTAACCAATTAACTGTTTGTGTATTCAATTGTTTCCAATAAAATGTCAAGATAATCAGGGTAAGTCCCCTGTTAGATGGATGTTTTTGGATGACTTTTAGAAAATCAAGGACAAGATTCTTACAGGATGAGGGACCATAATCTGTATCACTAGTGAGAGTCCATAGAAGTATTGAAGTATATGGGGGCAGCTGGGTGGCTCAAAAGATGGAAAGTCGGGCATAGATATGGGAGATCCTGGGTTCAAATCTGTCTTCAGACATTTCCTAACTGTGTGACCCTAGACAAGTCACTTAACCCCCATTGCCTAACCCTTACCACTCTTCTGTCTTAGAACCAATGCACAATACTGTTTCCAAGACAGAAGATAAGGGTTTAAAAATATTTCAGTATAGATGAAATACCATGAAAATATCTCTTAAGTTGTCTAACATTATAGGCACAACCCAAATCTTTGTAATGTCTTTTCATTTAAATGTCAAAATGATTTAAATGATGAAAACATAGCTTTTTACAACTGGAAGGGACTTTATGGATCATTGAACCCAACTCTCTCATTTTTCTCCTGAAGAAAATGATGCCCAAAGGGATTATAATTTGTCCATTGTCATTTAAGTGGTCAGTAGTTGAGTTGTAATTGAAACTCTGGCCCTTTGTCTTTCCATTGAGTTCTCTTTCCATCTAGCTAGAGCTCTTTACTTCATAGTTATACAATAGATGATGCTGGGCAAGTACTCAGTCTGCCTGACACACAGTTTCTTCATTTGTAAAGTAAAAATTGGCCTAGTTCATGTCTAATATCCTTTCTAAATCTAAAATTCTAATTTTATTAAGCTGTTTGTTTTCTATATCTTTACACAATCATTTTTATGTGTAAAGAAGTAATGTATTTCTGAAGGTCTTGTGAAAAGTTCAATGTTTTTCATATTGAATTTTTATGTTTCATGTTTCAGCATTTTTATAGATAGCTAGATAGCAAAGTGGATAGTGCTATAGGTCTGGAGTCAGGAAGAGCTGACTTCAGGCACAATCTGGCTGGGAAAGTCACTTTGTTTTGTTCCAGTTTCTTCATTTGTAAAATGGGGATAATAATTGCACTTACCTCCCAGGATCATTATATCAGATAACATTTTTTTTTTAAATTTTAAACCCTTAACTTCTGTGTATTGACTTATAGGTGGAAGATTGGTAAGGGTAGGCAATGGGGGTCAAGTGACTTGCCCAGGGTCACACAGCTGGGAAGTGTCTGAGCCCGGATTTGAACCTAGGACCTCCTGTCTCTAGGTCTGGCTCTCAATCCACTGAGCTACCCAGCTGCCCCTCAGATAACATTTTAATGCACTTAGCATAGTGACTGGACCATCATAGGTGCTTAACACATGTTTATTCCCTTCCTTTTACCCAAAGTCTTAATGGCTTTAATTTTCTCTAATAAAATTCCACTGAATTCATTCGAAAAAGGGAAAGGCATGTATTGATAACACAAAACATTCTCTTTGTCTGTAGAGGAAACTCCCTTCCACTGACAAACTAATGATCATACTATGATTTCCTATAACAACAATAAACCTCTATAGCAAAAGTCCCTAACTTAGATTACTTTGTAATGAAAACAGTTTTCAGTTAGTAATATGTATACATTTTTATATTTTTAATATTTCTAAGAACAGATACTAACTATAAGATTGCAAATGTTTTCTTTTGATTCCTTCATAAAAGATTATTAATAAAGGCCCTCAGAGAATCTGTTTTTAAAAAATAGAAATGACTTATTTGTAATTAACATAGCAGTATTTCATATACAAATTGATTCTCACAATAGTCAGAACAGAAGAGTTATTTATTAAATATTGCTTTAGTAAAATAAACAGCTTTGGGCACTGTTTAGTGGAAAAGTAATTGAATTTGATTACTAAACTCAGAATCGTAGGACCTGAGTTTGAAACCCAGATCTCTTGCTTGCTATCTATATGCCTTCAGAAAGACACTTAAACCTCTTTGGGTATCCTTGTTAATAAAATGAGCAGAGCAATTCATTGAACCTTTCTAGGCTTCACTTTCTTCTTCTATCAAATAAAAATGTTGAGATAGATGAACTCTAAGTTTTCTTCCAACTATAAAATTCTTTTCTAAAGAATTTAAACATTTCTCTAGAGTGTTTAAAGGAGCCTGAAAAGAGTAAATAATTTAATTTTCCTATGCTATTTTGTGTATTGTATATACACTAATAATGAAAATTGGATTTTCTAAACAAAGATAAACTTTTTCATAGCCTTGGACAAAATTGCCTTAAATTGTTATGGTAGTTCAGTCATTTCAGGTGTATCCAACTCATTTTGACTCCATTTGGAAATTTATTGGCAAAGATCTTGGAGTGGTCTGTCATTTCCTTCTCCAGGTCATTTACAGATGAAGAAATTGAGGCTAAAAGGAAACTGAGGCAAATAGGATTGAGTGATTTCCCTGGGTTCACACAACTAGTAATTCTCTGAAGCCAGATTTGAGCTGAAATCTTCCTTACTCCAGGCCCAGGATTTTATCCACTGTGGCTCCTAGCTGCTTACAAGTAACAAGTAACCAAATTTTATTACATTCGTGACAGCCCTTTGGCACATTCAGGTCTAGACTCTGCCTAGATTTGTAGGGATTAAAATTTATTGGTTTGACTAAAATATATGAACATTATAAGTAATATGGTAGTCGTTGATTTAAAGTATTATTGCTCAAAGTTGAAATTACTTTTAATAGTTTTTATTTACAAAAGAAGTGGAAAGAGTGAAAGTAGAGAAATATAGAAAGGTAGAAAAGACATTTAGCCTATCTATCTAAATATTGCTCCAGTCCTCAACTCATCCAGAACTTGTTGACCTTCATCCTGGATTAAACTCTCTCCAGAAGACAGGAAAGGAAAGCTAGCTATTCACTCACCCTCCAAGAGGTAGGTCAAAATGACTCAAGCTGAAGATGACTCCTGAGGCCAACTTTCTTCATAAAGCCTACTTACTTCTCAAAACTGACTCTCACAGCCACAGAAATTCAGGGCCTTTTATGGTGGCTTCTTGTCCCTTCCCCTCTTTACAGGGGTCAATCACAGCTTCCAAATTGCCTAGACACTGCCCCAAAGGGCAGTGTATGTGAAATACACTTCTTACCTTCTGGAGGGATAGATTCTCATCAAAAGGGTTCACAGATTCCTGACTGATTGAGTTTCTGAGGGTGTGAATTCTCTAAGTGGTTTGTGAGCTCCTCCATCTAGTTCAAGCTTTTGTTGATTCAATCAAAAGGTAGACAAAGGAGAGTTCACCTGTCTTCACAATCTAGTGAGGTACTAAGTAGGGGTACTTAAGTCATTGTTAACAAAAGTGTTAACTCAAAATAGACAGAAAGGATTCCCTTTCAGAAGTGTGAACTCAGAATAAACAAAGAGAACCAAGAAGTGGAATCCACTTCTCACCTTCTGGAGGGGTAAATTCACAGACTTATCCAAACACTACTCACAAATCTCATACATTTTTCTGAGTCTCTTTTAACCAGCCTAAATTAATCACATAATATCATTTATGTAGGGGGGAGGAAGGAGATTTGCACCTGTGATTTCATTGGCAGAGGAAATCCCTCTGTACCAATAAAACTTAAAATTTTAGATTTGTTCATGGCATTTAAAGATTTAATCACTTTTCCTGAGCCAATACTTTGCAGAGGCAGAATCTGAACTGTGATCTAAATGAAATCATGGTTTTTAAGCCTTTTGTCCCCAGCTACTGGAATCACCTCTCTCCTCACCTCTCTTTCCTGGATTCCCTATCTTCCTTTACGAATCAGGTCACATCCCACCTTTTGCAAAATGCCGTTCTTGGTCTCCCTCAACACCCTCTTCCTCTCATAGATAGCACATTATCTCTGAAATTGCCTTCATTTACACTGAATATATCTTGTTTATACATAGTACTTTGTCTTTTTTTCTACCCCCATTAAAATATGATTTCCTTGAGAATAAGAATCATGTTTTTTTGCCTTGCTTGGTATCTCTAGGGCTTAGCATTCTGCCTAGAATATAGCTAACATTTTTAAAAACCTTTACCTTCTTAGAATCGATATTAAATATCTGTTCCAAGGTGGAAGAGCAGTAAAGGCTAGATAATAGGGTTTAAATGACTTGTCCAGAGTCCGACATCTAGGAAGTGTCTAAGGCCAGATTTAAACTCTGGATGTCCCGTTTCTAGGCTTAATTCCTATCTACTGAGTCACCTAGCTGCTCCATTTATTAAACTCTTAATAAATGATTGCTAAATGATGCAAAGTCAAGTGAGTAGAACCAAGAAAACATTGCACACAGTAGCACCAATAAAGTACAATGATCAACTGTGAATAATTTAACTGTCAGCAATGCAAGAATCCAAGACAACTCCAAGGAATTCATGATGAAAAATGATATCTGCCACCATAGAAGGAATTTAGAGAGTCTGAATGCAGATTGAAGTATGTCATTTTTCACTTTATTTCCTCTATTCATTTTCCTCTAGCATAAGAGATATGTCTTTTTTCACAACATGATGAATATGGAAATAAGAACTAGATAATAACACATGTACAGCCTATATCATATTATTTGCCATCTGGGGAGGAAAAAAGAGGTGGGAGAGAAAGAGAAAACACAGATCACAAAATGTCAGAAAACAATATAAATTGTATCCATATGTAATCTGGAAAAATAAAATTAGAAAAACAATAAAGAGAAGTTAGCACAAATAAATAAATATTTGCTGACTTAATGACTGACTTACTGACTAACAGAGCCAGAAGGACCAGAATCCAAACATCTCATTTTTTTTTTTCTGATAATGAAGGATCACTGGTATCACTACCCATTCAGGTGTTCAGATGGCATAATAGATAGAATGTTGGACCTGGAAACAGAAAATCTCAAGATGAAACCTGCCTCAAATACTTACTATCTGCAGGACACTGGGCAAGTCACTTAACGTCTGTTTGCCTTGGTTTCTTCAACTGTAAAATGGGTATAATAATAGTTTCTAAGTCCTAAGATTGTTATGAAGATAAAATAAAATAAGGAAAGTTCTTAACACAATGCCTGGCACATAGTAGGTACAATTTAAAGGTTTATTCCCTTCTCCCCACCAAGGTGTGCTTCCTAATGAAGTATCAAAAGACATGCTTAAAACAAAAAACAAGATGTATGAAGAGATAAGAATCAAGAAGCCACAAACACTGTCAATAACTATTCCCAAAATATGAATTACCAGACTTCCATGGGAATGTAGGTTGTAAGAACTGTCAACTCTTTTTTTTTAAACCCTTGTACTTCGGTGTATTGTCTCATAGGTGGAAGATTCGTAAGGGTGGGCAATGGGGGTCAAGTGACTTGCCCAGGGTCACACAGCTGGGAAGTGGCTGAGGCCGGGTTTGAACCTAGGACCTCCTGTCTCTAGGCCTGACTCCTGTCAACTCTTATAAGATACTTAAGGAGAAGAATCATGGTTCAGTGGAAAGAATATTGAGTTTGAATTCAGAAAACTGGAGTTTAAATCATAGCTCTGTTAAATTACTATTTGTGACTTTAGACACCTCACTTAAATTCTTTGGGCCTTAATTTCCTCATGTATAAAATGAGATTTTTAACTATATTGTACCTAAGTTCCTCTTTAGCTCTGGATTCTGTGAAATTGCTGAGTAATTGCATCTAGGAGTCTATGGGCTGAACTCTTGGTCTGAAAATTACTCTATCAGTAAAGCAAGGTATCTTTCATTTGTGGCTTCTAGTGCAGGAAGTATTACTAGGAATATGACCATAGTCACTGCTTCCTGGCACAGGATGGGGAAAATCACCTATAAGTGGTAGTTGAAGTTAAATGTAGCTACAAGGTAGTTTTCTGCATCTGTATTACCTTGTTTCTCCTTTCTTTTTCAGGACTGAACCCAAAAATTCCCCTGTCCATCTCTGTCTCCAGAGTTCATTTTCAGCTTCCCACTTGGAAGGAATAGTGTAAATAGTCTCTTCTAACCCAGACTCATGCTGTGGTAAATATTATCTCCTGCTTTATGCTCCACAGATCTCTGGAGAATTTAGTTCGCAAGGAAAATATTTTCCTCTTGCATTTGCAAAATTACATTGTATGTCATGCATAAAGCCAGAAGATAGGTTTACTAATAACATGCTAAACTCATATGTCACCTACACCATGTTGAAAGTAGCTGTCTAGGTGGCAGAGTAGATACAGTATCAAGAAGTAAGGCAGATTCATTTTTTTGAATTCAAATTTAGCCTCAGACACTTACTAGCTACGTAACCCCAGGCAAGTAATTTAATGGTTTGCCTCAGTTTCCTGTAAATGAGCTAGAGAAGGAAATGGTAAACCACTGCAGTATCTTTGCCAAAGAAATATAAATGGAGTTATGAAGAATTGGACCCAACTGAAAAATATCAAATGCTGTTTTTCATACATACACATACAACCATATGAAAGATTTCTCCTAATCACTAATAATAAGAATCCAAATAAAAATAACATTGAGTTTTTAACTCAGATAGGAGATTTCTAGTAAATGTTTTAAAACACAACACCCTTTTAAGTTTAATCTACATTTTTAATATTTATTCCATCACTTTTTATTCTAGACAATCAAAGAAACAAAAAAAAATAGGCCCTAATTTGTAGCATTTGTCCATTTCTGAGGTATAAATCCTCCTACGGAAAATTTGACAATTCAGGAGAACCAAAGGAGCCAGCTAGAGAATGTTACTTATCTCACATCCAGAAAATTGACAAAAGATATCCAAATAAAAACAGTAAATATTGAAGTCTTTGGAGAAAAATGGGGTACATCAATTCATTGTTAGTGACACTGTAAAATGGTACAACCATTTTGGAAACCAATTTGAAATTATGCAAATCAAGAGGCTAAAATATCCATATCTTTTAACTAATAGATTTGACTGCCAAGTATATACCCCAAAAGAGTTTAGTGGTGAAAATAAAGCTGCACATACACTAAAATATTTATAGCAGCAATTTTTTGTAATAGGCAAAAAATTGGAAACTATACATGGTCATCAATTGGGAAATGGCTAAACAAATTGTGGAATTCAATGGAAATTTTCTGATTGAATATAAATGTGTTACAAACATGATGAATACAAGAAGCATGAAGACATATGAATGAATGCAAAGCAATATAAGCAGAAGCAGAAAAACAATATGTGCAATGATTATAATAATAGAAATGGAAAGACACTTGAAAACAAGTGAATTATAATGAACAATTTGTCCTCAAAGAAGGGATATGAGAAGACACTTCCCTCTATTCTTCCTCAGAATTGGAATGATCAAAATATTGCAGAATATGCAGAATACGCAAAATATGCAGAATATTACATATACCATAAGCCTTCTCCTTTTTCATGACAGGAACTTATTTTATGCAAATCCAACACATGTGAATTCAGGTATACATAAATGGTAATAAAAAATAAAGACAAAAAAAAATGTAAAATAAAAAATCTTAATCGTACATTAAATTTGCACCATTTTCCCAAGAGGCCTAAAGTCTAGCAGACGTTCATCTAATCATGCTTATTTTCATTCTCCAAAGAATTAGCTTGAGGCATTACACTGTTTTGTACCAAACATTAGCTCCTGCAACAATCCTTGCCCAGAATTCTTGCTTGAAACATTTCCACATCAGAACAGTAATTCTCTTTGTTATATTAATACTCTTTAGTTAATAATGGCTCCAAAATACAATTATTAATGATTCTGATAGAAAAGTTACAAAGTGCCCAAGTATCTTTATATAAGAAATATTTATTTGAGGATTTAGGAGATTGAGAGCCAGGCTCAGGGATACAATGACCTGGGTTCAATATGGTCTACAGTTCCTAGCTTTGTGACCCTGGTACAGTCACCCATTGCCTAGCCCTTATCACTCTTCTATCTTGAAACCAATGCTCAATATTGATTCTAAGGCAGAAGGCAAAGTTTAAAAAATATTAAACATGAGGTTTGCTCTTACATGTGACTTTCAACTTTTATGAAGAGTCTTGGAATGGATTGATTATATTAAATAAGATCCTACTGTATTGATCAAATACCCTGAATTTTTTTTCCTTTTACTTAATTTTTGTTTTAAGGAACAGCTTTCTCGGGGGAGGGGGAAAAAGGGAGGGGGAAATTCAAAAGTAAATATTGGTTATATAAAAACAAAAGATATCAATAAAAATCTTAAAGACAAAAAGTCATTCATCTTTTTAGCCTCTATAGCACATATTTCTGTACTAGTCATATGGCATTTGTCACAACCTGGCTCATATTGCAGTGAAGTGTATATGGCATATCTGCCTTTCTATTTTGTAAACTTGTAGAGGGTACAGACAGGGTCTTATCCCTCTCTGAACCTAGGACAGTGTTTTACACATAGTAGGTGCTCAATAAATAAAAACTAGTTTGGTATCAGGTTTATTTTAATTTGTTTGAATATGGAATAAATTATAATAAATATGTTTATACAAGAGAAACAAATTCTCACATTATCAATGACCAAAAATCTATGTCTCATTTCCTCTAAACTTTCCCCCTCCCCAGAAGGCAGGTAATATGACATAGGATGGACATATAAATTATCATATAATATTTCTTTTCCTGTTGTGCAACAAGATATCACTTACACTAGAGAAAATTCATGGAGGAAATAGAGTGAAGAATAGTATGTTTCAATATGCATTCCGACTTTGTTCCTTTGGTGGTGGTGGATGTCTTTTTCTATCATGAATCCCTTGGAGTTGTCCTCATATAGCTTGAACAGGGTCACATACCTGCAAATTTGGTACTTGAGGTAGCTTTCAAACATAGGTGTTCCTAATGCTAAATCAAGTGCTCTACTTTTGCTAAATGATAATGACTTGCTAAGGATCATATAGCTATTAAATGTTAGAAGTGACTTAAATCCAGGTCTTGAATGATTTCAACCAAGTTCAATGCTTGTTACTTTTAAACAAAACCTACTATTATAAAGAAACCCCTTAATATAGTATAGATCATAGGATTTAAATTTGAAAGGGCTTTAAAGATTACCTAGTTAAACTTCCTCATTTTTCAGAAGATGAAACAAATTAAGTCAGTAGAAGTGACATTTCTTAGGTTCAACAGGTTATAATCCAGGTCTACTGATTGCAAATCCATCCTTCTTTTTATTACAGTAGGTTGCCTTTCATATGATATGTTATTGTTAATACTGACTGTGATAAACTATTATGGTTAAAACAACAGGAATTTAATTGCCGGTTTTAAATATTTAAAATCATATTTTCTATACCAGAAAAACATTTATGGTTGAATTTTGTCTACTCAAATAGACATACACAGCAATGAATGTGCAATTTATTCTTGTGGACAAAAAGATTTTATGCTATTTCTTTCTTGTTGACAGAATGATCTGAGCAAAATTATATTCTGTTGACAAAAATGTGATGAAATGTATTTGGTTGAAAGAATAAAGTGAGGGGGCTTGACAAAAAGGCATTTTGACCACTGAAGTCTTATGTGGAGGCCTTAATTATATGTCTCTGTATGTAATCTGCAAAAATTGGAACTAAAGCTCTTAAAAGTAAGTGGCATCATACTGCACTTTAGAAGTCCTGCTTGCACTTTGCAAATATTGGCTTAGATACTCTTACCAGAAGGAAAAACATGTTTTTCTTATCCTTTACAGAACATATAAAGGCAGAGACATGGCTATTGACTGATACAGATCATCTGGGTTGGCTCATTCATGTGCACCCTTCATTGCAGACTCAGAGATAGTAATAAGACAATGGATTCTTCAATTTCCATTATAAATCCTTGAAGAAAAAAAGTTGCTTCTTAAAAATGTGAAGTATGGGAGAAATGCCTACACCTCCTTTAACCACTTTAAAATAAAAACTGCTGAAAGCCTGTGGTATATATGACTTCATGTTATTCATTAGATGACAATTATCTAGTCAGAGTAGAGTTAGGGACAGTGGTATATAACAGAAGTACAACTGGACTTGAGGTTCAAAATATTGGTTAGAATCCTAGTCCTTTTTATTTAATCACTGTGTGACTTTAAGCAAGTCACCACTTCTTTAGGTCTCAGTTTTCTTATCTGTAAAATAAAGGGTTTGGACAAGCTGATCACCAAGCCCATCTCCATTTCTAATATTATGATCTTATCATCTCTGTGACCTTAGGAAAGTCATTGAGACTCTGTAGACCTCAATTAACATGATCTGTAAAATGAGGTGATGGAACTACGTGGTCTCTGACCTCTTCTAGCTCTAAACACAGTGATCTTACAAGCATAATACAAAGCAGAAAAATGGACAGTGCCAAAAATATCCTGCATTAATATGATGTGTTCTGTGTTTAGTATTGAAAAATAGAAAGAATATTTTATTTAGATAACATAATCAAGAAAATCCTTTGGAAAAATTCCCCTTTGTTTATAAATTGTTTATAAATTGCTCAGATCTCTCTCAACTCTTCTTTCCCATAGAGATCTCATATCATCCCTCTCTTTATCATCTTTGGCAAGCATTTTGAACACTCTCCTTGCTATATTCATTCACTCCTCATTCCATTAGAATTAGATTTTGATGATTCTACTGAAATTGTTTACTCACTAATTAAATATTTTATATTGTGGTAGGCAACTATTTTATATCTTGCTATCCCATTTTACTAATGTCATTGCACTAGTCCACATAAGCCTTACCATATTTTTTTAACTTTTAATGTATATGTTATGTAGATTTTAAAATTAATATCCAATAATCCAAGTATTATATCTAATAAGATTTATTGATTAACTTGAAGCAAAAGGGAAAACTAAAAAGGCTAGAATCCAGAGGGAACTCACCCAAGCTACTCACGTGGAAGTGAAGGAGAAGTAGACCCCAAAACTATATACAAACAACTTAAAGATGCACATACATGTAAGGGAAAAGGGAATTTGGGGATGGGGAAAGAATTCTGGGAGATGCAGTCTAAAGGTACAAAATTTCTAACTAATACAGTTACCTTATAGTACAGTGATTCCCAAAGTGGGCACCACCGCCCCCTGGTGGGTGCTGCAGCAATCCAAGGGGAGCAGTGATGGCTACAGGTTTTAACTTTTTTTGTATTACATTCTATTCTGAGTTCGAAAAATAGTTTCATAATTTCAAAGTTCAATGTTTCTAATTTACATCTTTCTTTACTATATTTTGTGAAAAAGGTAGAAACATTAATACATATATCTTTCCTATTAATTGCTATTAAAATTTAAAAAATTAATTTTCAGGGGGCTCTAAGTAATATTTTTTCTGGAAAGGGGGCAGTAGGCTAAAAAAGTTTGGGAACCACTGTTATAGTATATAATTTCTTATCAGGTGATATTTGCATATACTCAGTTCTTTACTATCACAAAATCAGCTCCTATGATTATTTTAGTTTGTAGAAGAAATTTTACCTTCTTGATATCATGTCTAACAGTGAAAACTATGAGTCAAAGAGAATAGATAATTTGTCTACAATTTCCATGTAAAACTTCTTAAAATTCCAAACAACTTTCAAAAATAGCTGAGTTTATTCACAGCTATAAAACCAATAGTAAGCCTATATACCTTTACAATCCTTGGAATACTGGAATTCTAATCTTTTGTCATCTTTGTCAATTGATTAGATATGGAGTGAGTGATAGGATTAATCTCAACTAAGGTCCCTCCTCCATTAACATGGGTGAGGAAAGGACAGAAAAGTTAGGGTTTGCTTAGATGTGGGGAAAGATTTGAGATTTGCCTTCCTTGATTTGGCTTCCTTGTGACCTCAATCTTCTTGTTCAAGTAGGAACATAAAAGTTCCTTTGACTGAACAAGTGTTAATAGGATAAAATTTATTCTTTTGAAACTGTTCATACTCTGACAACTTATTTATTTGGGAAAGGCTTTTGGCTATATAAACATAAATACACACATATATATGTATATATGTAAAACAGATAGATGATATATAAATGTTTAAGTATATATATAGGTGTTTGTGTATATATAAATGTATTTTAACTTTCTTCATCCCTTGGATTTACAGCCAACTATGTGAATGAGTAAAGGAAGAAATAAATATTTATTAAGTGGTACCATTGTCAAACACTATTCTTAGCACTTAAGGTATAAAAATAAAAGGAAATGCAATTAGCCCTTAAGGAACTCACATTATCATTCTAGAGAACATACATATGAGAGAAGATTCACTCTGAAAAGGGATATGGTTTGGAAAGTTACTACTTTAGTGACTGAGGTGACAAAGAGTAGAATGACACACCCCATCTCTGAACAATGGAAGATACTCTCTTATCATGATTGCAGAATTAGAAAGAGTGGGGCATATTTGTTATGATATCTGGAAAGACTGGCCAGGAGATACTAAGAGAGTAAAGAGTGAAATGTAGGATGGATAGGATGGATCGGATTTGCCTGAAATACTGGGAAAAGTTGTTACTAATTAGGACAATACAATGGCAGAACAAAAGTTATAGAGAAGATAGGGTTAAGTTATTTTTTTCCACTAAAAATATTTTCTTTCTTATCCTGACCTCATTAATTTTATTTCTTAAAAGCATTTTATTTTCATTTTGTTAAAAGTAGATATTTTATATTTGCAGTCACATTTATCCATTGTTTGATTAAGAATTTTTCCCCTGGCCATAATTGCAATAGGCATCTGAACTTGTCTTCTAATTTTATTTGATATTAAAATATTTTTATTTTATTGTGTAAATGGTGGTCTAAGTCAATTTTGTTTTTGCCAAACAGCTTTTTGTTTTTGCTGAGCAATTCTTGACAGGTCAAGAATTTCCACAAACATTTATGTTTTGAGGTATAAGGAACACTGGCTTATTGAATTTAATTATATATGACTCTTGCTTAACTAGTCCATTGCACTAGTCAATTTTCAATTTTAATAAAGTACTAAATACTCTTTGGCAGTTAGGTAGCACAGTGGATAGAGTACAAGGCCTAGAGACAGGAGGACTAAAGTTCAAATCTCACCCCAGACACTTACTAGCTGTATTAACACTAGGCAAGTCACTTAACCCTCTTTGCCTAAGTTCCATATATGCAAAATGAGCTAGAGAAGGAAATGACAAGTTACTCCAATATCTTTGGCAAGAAAACACTAAATGGAATGATGAAGTGTCTGACACAACTAAATCAACAAAAGAAGAACAATATAATTTTGATGGCAAGCAGTTTATAATATAATCCATGATCTCAAAGAGCTATTTCCCATTTATTTTAACTTTTTTTTGCATTATTTCTCTTGTGATTCTGTACTTTTTGTACCTACAAATTAATTATTTATAAAAATCATCTGGCTCTATAAAGTATACCCTTGGTACTCTGATTGATATATCATGAAAGCAGTAAATTAATTTAGGCAGTATCATTTTAATTACTTTGATGTGAATCAGCCCTGAACAATTAATATCCCTTCAATTGCTTGTCTTTCTTTACTTCTTTATGGAGTATTTGATCATTGAATTTATAAAAGTTTTGAATGGGTCTTGGTAGGTTTATCTCATAATAATTTCTATATTTTGTGGTTATTTTGAATATAATTTCCCTTTCTATTTCTTTTTAATCTTGTTATTGATATATATCAGTACTAATGATTTTGGTGGATTTATTTTGTTTTCTGCTATCTCAATGGAGCCATTGTCTCAATTAGTTTCTTTGCTGTTCCTCTGTGGTTTTCTAAATAAACTCTCATTTTATATGCAAATGAAGATAATTTGTCCCTTCTTTTACAATGCTTATCATTTTATCTCTTTTTCTTTTGTAATTATTATTGCAAACATTCATATAAATATCCTTAATTTATCTTAGAACTTATTAGGAATGATTTTTATTATATAATTATATAACTCATTAGAATTGCATCACTTGTTAGAAAATAATTTTAGATTTTGGTTTTAGATTCATATATTTTATCAAGTGAAAAATAAAATATACATATTTTATGAAGTGAAAAATGTTATCAAATTTGAAGATTTGTATATGTGTTTGTATATATGCATATAAATGTATATACATATATACCAATTGTTAAGGATTTAGATTAAATAAGTTTTGTAGTATAAGTAACATAAATATAATATAGATAAGTTTTGTACTTTGCAATAGACTTTTTCTGTGTTTAATGATATAATCATATGACTGTATTAATATGACTTATTGGTATATGAAACATTGGGAGTCCAATTTCCAGCTATGAGCAGTTTGGACTATGCAGTGAAATAAAATTCTTCAGATTGGCTTCAGAGGAGGAAAGAATAATAACTCAGGAGATTTTTATTGAGCTGGAAACAAATGTGAAAATAAAACTTTCAATTAGACAATCTCTTGCTCTCTTCCATGATGGTTTTCAAATAAGGACTACTGTATACTCATAAAATGTGATAAACTAGATACATTTTATCATCTATCTAATGATGCTTCTTTTTCATTCCTTTCTATTTTTTCTTGTTATTAAATGAACCAATATTACAAGAGAGGAGTTCCCTAGTTGACTAGTGAATTCAAGAAATCTCTGAGATTCCATCTATAATAAGATTTGGTAGAGAGTCTAGTAGAACAATAGTGACTGACAAGAGAAGGTAGAAAGACAAAAGCAATATAGCTTTAGAGATAATGACAAAAACATAATTATTCACTGTGAAATATTGAAAGCCACTCATTGTTGGAGCCCTGGAAATTATTACACCAAAGGGGATATCATAAAAGTGCTGCATATGAAGAGAATAAAGAACTTCTAGGGTCAAGAATCAAGAGTCATCCCTTGACAATACATGTTCCTACACATGTGCCTTTCTATCATTCCAGATTAAATTTGAGCTTACTCTCCACAGAGACTTTCTGCAAGGATAGAATGTATCCTCAGATTGGGGGTGGATGAGGTAATGTAGTGAAACTACTGTACTTGATATTACCTTAGTAAATATGTTCATTTTCTTAGAAACTATTTGATTTCATCTAGTTGATATGGAGATATAGATCATATTCATGAGTTACAGTATCAGAAGTCCTTAGAGGTTCACCCTGAATACTAGAGGAAAAGTACAATTTTCAGATGGTAGAGTAAACCAGAGTAACTCCAAATCACAAGAATCCTCTTGACCAAGATTAAAATATCGCCACTAAATGAATACAGAAGTGAAAGAACCAAGAAGGAGACAGTGAAACAACTTTCAAGAAAAGAAAAACCCAAAAGGTGGGCAGAGAACATCTGGGGCACTGGGGTGAGAGGAAAGCAGAGCCTGTAAGAAACTTCAGCAAGTAGAGAACAGCAAGTCAAGAGCAAGCCACACACCCCAACCTCACATCTACTGTCCCAGGTTTGGAACCTAATCTCAAGTCAACATGCAGATCCTAAGATCCTACCTAAGCAAATAGTGGTCTAAGGAAAACCCACACCCCATGAAATTTCAAACATGTGGAGAAGTGTGGAGTACCAGCCTAGGCCAGTCTGGGCTGAAATGAGCTGATGCATGTGGGCCCAGAGCCAAGCTACGAATACCAGTCTGGGCTTGGGATGAGGACATAGTTCAGACTTTGGGGTCAGGGGACAGTTCAGAGGGGGCCCCATCATTTTGCCTAAAGCTTAGGGCAGAGAAAAAATGCTATCCACATTGATAGAAATAACTGTGGGAGTAGAAACACAGAAGAAAAACAAATGACATTATTTGTTTATATGGATATATGATTTTCGGTTTTGGTTTTAAAAGATTGCTCTATTGCAAAAATGAATAATATGAAAATAGGTATAAGGGATAACATTGATATGACCTGGTGGAAGTGCTTATTTGATGGGGGAGAGGAGAGGGGAGAGAAATAAAATTAAATATGTAAACATGGAAAAATATTTTTAAAATAAAAAAATTAAAAGAAAGTTCCATTTTCTTCATGGGAACTTAACTCCCCAGGGCCATTTGAGGGAAATGAGCCCAATGGGGGATGCTAACTAAAGGAAGATCTTACTTTGTCCTTATTCTTTTTTTGTCTGTGCCCCCATTCTTAAGAGCATAAAATAATGAAAGAAGCAATTTATAATGGTAGCAGTGTGATGTATAGGGAATTATTATATACTTAGTCATGAGGTCCAGTTCTATCCCCTGTTCTTACCTCAATTATTCAATAATCACAAGGCCAGTTATTCTTTTAACTTCCAGCTTCTAAGGCCAATTATTCTATAATCTCTAATGCCAAAAATTCTATATCTGGAGCTCTTTCATTCTACCACTTTGGCTATCTCTTGAGGACACATGCTTCCCCACTCCTGGAATGGAATGGAGTTCTGAAAAGAAAAACCTTGTTTTGAAGCAGGATGTTTTCTGACACGAAAATTGCTTCCGGATAAAATCCATGAAATCTTTGTCTTTTACCCTATATATGCCCCAATCTAAAATATTATTATTCCATTCTACAATGGGTCCCCATTCTCACTGAGAGTTTAAAAACTACTAACTTGCTCATTTATGGACCAGGATGGGGTATATCTTCAACTCCTGTCTATCTCTTAACTTCCCTATCTCAGTTTATGCAACTCATCACTGTATTATTATCTCTGTCACAAAAAGGTATTGAATCATTTATATAGAATCACATGATTTAGTTAAGAGAGTATTAATACAGATCTTTCTCTTTTACTCTTTCCTTAAGTTCCCCATAAATCTTTTGTCTCTTATGTTCTTTTTGTTCTTCTTTGTTCTTTCTTTTGCCCCTCAGTAAAAGGCTTTGATTTCCATAGGAATCAAGAAGTTATATCTTGATCTTATATCATAGAACTTATCTCACCTATGTTTTTAGTCTCCATTCACAGGGCTACTGAAACTCTTTTGCCCTAGCTTACTTTTGCTCTTCTCTTCCCTTTATCCATTTGTTCTTCTTTCCCTTTTATTGATTAGGCAGAAATGGTACATTTTTTCTCTTCTGTTGTTTCTATGTGGTGGTGGAGAGGTGAGTGGGAAGGGATTGAGTTTTGAGAGTAGAGTGTTCTGATTTACTACAGCAGGGTAAATAAGTAGGGACATCCACCACCAAGCTCAATAGCACAAGCCTAAGAGATTATATTGACTACAGATAGCTAGTGGCATTCTTTATTGGGTTACAGATCAAAGATGCTTAGTAGGAGCTTTAAGAATTTATTTTCCTCAATTTTTTTTCATGGAGCATTTTACCCTAGACCGCCTCTTTGGCTACAAGTCTTTTCTTATTTCCCACTAGGTACAATGTATCTGGCATTTTTTCTGATTTTGAGGGGTTTAAAAGTTTTGAGATAAAAAACCTTTTGGGCATTGTCAACCACACAACCTCTTCTGAGACATCAAAAACTTTTTTATTCAAAAAGATATAACAGAAATAACTATGGATAGGAAATTACCAGAAAGGAACTCAGAGATTCTGTAGTTGAAAACTTCATTTTGCAGATGAAGAAACTGAGGTCCAGAGAGATTTAGTATCCTTCCAACCTAATGTCACACAGGTAGTATGAGAATTTATTTTTCATATACTTTATTAATTCCCATATATTAGGAAGAATTACTGTTTAATTCCTCTCTCTGGGATCTGGGTAAAAGATCAATCTAGTATGCTACTTTTTGTATTTTTTTTCCTTAAGAATCCCAAAGAATGCCCTCCTTTTTATAGAATTTAATTAATAAATAAAGGAGACAAAGGTACTCTTCCTGTGGATGTGAAGGGCCTTATGGGCCACCTCTTAATCAGTTATCACCAATTAAAGATGTCTTGGGATCTTCAAGAGAGGGACGGAATAATAAGATTCTAAAAATCTATTTCTTAGACTGCCCAACCCAGCTCAGCTTATCATAGGAGATAACCATGGGCACCTGTATCACTTCATTGGTTATGATGCTGGCCTAACCAATAAACCAGATATGGTCAATTAACTAACATTCTTACCCCCAAACCAGACTCTTGAGATCATTTTAATCATAACATTAGTAATAGAACTGATATTTCCCAAAGAAATTCTCCTCAGCTTAGCCCTTTAGTACATTCAAGCATAACTCATTTTTAAAAGTTTTGGTAGGTCAGGATTAAAAAAATAAACAACATCTATAATGTATTGCAAGATTGTTATCCCAGATTCCAGTGCAACCTGATTGATCTTCTGACCTCTAGAATTAAAAGTAATCTTCAATAAACAAACCTGAGCTTCCTTCTAGCTGACTTTCTTTGATTTTATCCTGCTTTATGATTATGAAAGAACAAGACAGTGGCAATATAATCCTAGATTTTGTTCCATTTTAGTTTTCTATTTTAACATATAATACAATGCATGGAAACCTGGAAATTTCGTTTTTCAAGCTTAATGTTTTCCAATCTTGAAAGAGAGTGAAATGGGTTCATATTTGTTTCCAAGTTTGCTTTCATCAGACTTGCTTCACCTCTCCCTGGAGTAAAGTGACTGCTTACAAAAACCATTTTATTCACTCACCAAAGGTCAACACAATTGCCAGAGAATTGCATTGGGGAAAAAAAAGAAAAACTCCTCCTAGAACATAAAAGATCAAGAAGCTATGGTCTAATCTCTTTTTTTAGCAAGACCACGGCATCCTTGATTGCCTGAATTTTACAGGATGAACTGCTCACTCTATTTGAACATGAAAGGAAAAGTAGCAGAAATACATAATAGGTCCTATGAATGGTGCTGTTAGCAAGCTCTAAAACGGCTCTTTGCTTTCAGAAATCAGAAATTTTAGGGAAGACCTACCTATGGTCCACTATCTCCACAAATATTATTCTCTAAAGCCCTATTTACTGATGATTGAATTTGGCAAGTAAACTATTCAAAATGCAGAATTTCATATTCTCATTTTTTTAAATTTCAATCCTGCTGATTTTCATATAGTAATATATAACCTTCATATGTTAAATAGCCCTAGTTCAAGTTTTGTGAACCATTTAATGAACTCCAAACTAGCATTTGTTTAAAGAAAGAAAAAAAGTAGAATATGGTCACATAAATAAGTTGCCAATGGTCTGAATGAAAACAAAATAAACAGGAAATGAACTTGTGAAAGGTATTTTAGAATTTTGTTGAAAGGATCAAAGATTTAAAGAAGGAAAAATGAGGTTAAGTTCAATCTAATAATTATGTTAATTAAAAATAGCATTTATATAAAACCTGAAATTTTTCAAAGAGCTTTATACATATTCACTCACTGCATCCTCACAAGAACCTTGTAAAGTAGATTCTATTATTATACTCATTTTACAGATGAAGAAAATAAGACAATAAGACTAAGTGACTTGCCCAAAGTTGTACAGTTCGTAAATGTCTGAAGCAGAATTTATACCCATCTTCCTAACTCCAAGACCCATGCTCTTTCCAAAGTTTCATATAACTCTTATTTTAAGATGTATCAATTCAGACATAGAGTGGTTAGGTGATTTGCCCAAGGTTGCACAGCTAGTAATTATTTAAGATAGAGTTGGAACCTAATTCTAAGTGCAATGGCCTTTCTATCACACCATAATGTCTCTTTATTTTTTGCCATTTGCAGAAACGTCCAGAGTTTCTACACATGCACCATGACATTCATTCCTGTGATATTTAACAATGGAAGGTTAATTAGAGTAGCTTGAAAAGAAGAGAAAGGAAACAGCTATGACAAGGAAAGACTCTGCAACCTGAAAAAGGAAGAAAAATAAATTCAGGGAAGACAAGACTCCACTCATTCGAATATCACTAATGACCTCCTAATTATACATTTCAAAGGCCTTTTTGAAGCATACCATTCTTCACTTTTTTTCCTCTAGTGTAAGCAATATGTATCTTCTTTCATAACATGACAAACATGGAAATATATGTTGGATAATAAAAATAAATTTTCAATAGTTCTTTTTCTCCTTGGCCCTTTTATTCCAATAACTCTCTTCCTCTTCCTAGATCTACTTATGAATCCATCCATCAATTAATCAATGAAACTCTTTTATTAAGAACTTACTGTGTGCTAAATGCTAGGTATATGAATAGAAAAGTGAGACACTCCATGCTTTCAAATAACTCATATCCTAAGGAGGAGAGACAACATTTATCAGAGGGATCTGCTTCTTAGTGTTTAGAAATAAGGCAGTGGTAAGGGCTAATCATCTAGATGTAAAGTATCTTAATCTGATTACAGGATAGAGGGGAGAGAAAGCTGGTGTGTGAGCATGTCTTCATTATTTTCATTCTTATTGACAAAAATATCAATTTCTAACACTGAAGCATTTGATGGAGCTTTGGCCATGAGGGCTGTCTCTTCTGGGTCTTCAGTAGATGTTGCTACTGGGGAGGCGGGGATTGTAACACTAGAAAAGGTCATTGAGAGTCATGTCTCCATTAGAACTGCCTGCTGGAATGATGACTGTGTGGGCCAGGCTGAAGGCAGGGTTTGTATGTGGAATTTTGATTTACCATTACCAATGTCTGAGGAGTGTGTTAGGAAATAAATAGCTAGTTAAGAAAATGATGATATAGGTAAGCGATTTGTGGATTAAGCCTTAAAAAAAATGCTCTATAGCAAATATGAATAATATGGAAATAGCTATCAAGTGATAACATTTGTACGACCCAGTGGAATTGCTTGTTGGCTCTGGGAGCAGGGAGGGAAGAAGAGAGGGAAAGAAAATGAGTCATGAAAACATGGGAAAATATTTTAAAATAATTTTAAAAAAAGAAAATGATGTCTGAAAACAAGTGGGTTTCTGGACCTTAGTTTAGAACTGTAGGAATGATGGGTTATTAGCTGAGACTAAAGTATCTCTAATAGGTAAAGATATTTGTTTGGATTCTTTAAAATCTAATCAAAAAGGTTGTAAAATAAAAAGAAATAGTAGAAAACTTACTATGCCTTATTATATTCATTGGTTGACTTTCTCAAAGACTTAAACAGACTTGTGAGTTCATCAGTTAAATAATTACTTTCCAACAATGTAGATCACAGCCTTTCCATACACACTCATCTCATGAGACTTTTGTCCCTATTTTTCTAACAGTGTGCCAAAAGGGATCGCAAAGCATTCCTCTCATGCTCCTAATATTAAAAGAGCAGAGCATTCTGGCCATTGTCATATGTTGTTATTGTCATGTGATCAGGCCATATCTATTCCTATCATACAATTCTTTCAATCTCATTTTTCTTTGGTATTCCTCATTCATTGACTATATCCACTATCAATCTTTTCTTTTAATTACTTCTTTTCAGTTACATGTAGAAACAATTTTTGACAATTGTTTTCTGGCATTTAAGGATTCAGATTTTCCACCTTCCTTTTCTTCTCTCCCTCTCCAAGGCAATAAATAGTCTGATTTGGATTATATCGGTGGATTTATACAAAACATATTTCCATATTGCTCAGGCCATGAGAGAAAATACATATCACACATACAATAAAAAACTCATGGAGGAAATAAATAGAAGATGGCATGCTTTGATCTTCAATCAGACTCCAGCAGTTCCTTTTCTGGATGTGGATAGCATTTTTCATCTTGGGTACTGTCTAAATATCTTTAGGTCTTGATTTGTTGATAATAGTTTAGTCCTTCACAGTTGATTGTCACATAATATTTCTGTTACTCTGTGCATTGCTCTCCTGGTCCAACTCACTTCACTTTACATCATTTCATAAAAGTCTTTCCAGGTTTTTCTGAACTCATCCTATTCAACATTTCTTAACATGCAATAGATTGCATTACAACTACATACCACAACTTGTTCATCCATTCCCCAAGTAATGGATGGCTCTTTGCCACTCCAAAAGAGCTGCTAAAAATATTTTGGTACATATACGTTCTTTTCTCTTATCTCCCATCTCTATGGGATATAGCCCCAATAAATGGTATTGCTGGAACAAAGGGTATGCATAGTCTGAATCTGGTTCCATATTGCTCTCCAAAAATGTTGTATCAGTTCACAGTTCCACCAAAAGTATGCTAGTGTTCTAATTTTCCCACATCCCTTTTAACATTTATTGTTTTCTTTTGGGGGGATTTTAGCCAACTTGATAGATGTGAGGTGGTGTCTCAAAGTTGTTTTAATTTAAAAATCTCTAACCAATAGGGATTTGGAAACTTTTTTTTTTCATATGAGTGTAGATAATTTTAATTTCTTCCTCTGAGAATTGGCTGTTCATATCCTTTGACCATTTTTCAATTGTGGAATATTTTGTATTCTTATAAATTTTACTAAATTTTCTCTATATATTTGAGAAATAAAGCCTTTGGTAGAGACATTTATAATTTTCCCAAAATTTGTTGTTTCCCTTTTAATTGTGTTTACATTGGTTTTGTCCATTTAAAAAAGTTACAAGTTAATATAGTCAAAATTGTCTACTTCATTTTCCATAATTTTCTCTATGTTGTTTGGTCATAAAAATTTTTCCTTATCCATAAATCTGAGAAGTAAAATTTTCCATGTTCCGCTAATTTATTTATGGTATGCCCTTTTATTTATTTTTTTTTAATTTTTTTTATTTTAAACCCTTAACTTCTGTGTATTGACTTATAGGTGGAAGAGTGGTAAGGGTAGGCAATGGGGGTCAAGTGACTTGCCCAGGGTCACACAGCTGGGAAGTGTCTGAGGTCAGATTTGAACCTAGGACCTCCCCTCTCTAGGCTTGGCTCTCAATCCACTGAGCTACCCAGCTGCCCCTGTGCCCTTTTATTTTTGAAACAACTATCCATTTTGAGTTTATTCTGGTTTATGGTGTGAGATGTTGGCCTGTGCCTGTTCTCTGCCATACTGTTTTCCAGTTTTTATTAAATGAGTTCCTACTCCAAAAGCTTAAATCTTGGGTTTCATCAAACACTAAGTTTCTAAGAACATTAATTACTTTGTGTTGACTACGTAACCTATTCCATTGATCCACCACTCTTTTTATTAGCCAGTACCAGATTATTTTTATGATTACCACTTTATAGTTTGGTTATAAATATGGTATAGCTAGTCCTTCTTTCATATTTTTATTAATTTCCTTGATATTCTTGACCTTTTGCTCTTCCAGATGAATTATTTTTTCTAGCTCTATGAAAAAATTTGGGGGGGGGTATTCTGATTGGTATGGAATTGAACAGCTAAAGTAATTTAGCAGGATTGTCACTATTGGTTCAGTCTATCTATGAATAACTAATATTTTCCCTGTTGTTTTAGGTCTGACTTTATTTGTATGAAGGATGTTTTGCAATTATGTTCATTTAGTTGTTTGGTTTGTTTTGGTAGGTATGCCACCTGATATTTTATATTGTCTAGAGTTATTTTGAATGGAATTTCTTTTTCTGGGCTACTAGACTTTACTGATGGAAAATAGAAATGCTAGTGATTTGTATTTATTTTCTGTACTGCAACTTTGAAAAAGTTGTTAATTATTTCTATTAGGTTTTGTTTGATTCTCTAGATATGTCACCATATCATTTGCAAAATATGAAAAATTTGTTCTTGAATTACCTATTCTAATTCCTTCAATTCCTTCTTCTGCTCTTAATTGCTATGGCTAGCTTTTCTAGCACAATTTTAAATAATCATAACAATAATGGGCATCTTTACTTCACTCCAATCTTAATGGGAAAAGTTTTAGCTTATCTCTTTTACAAATTATTCCTTCTGAAGGTTCTAGATAGATGACACAACACTTTAAGGAAAGTTCCATTCATTCCCATATTTTCTAATGTTTTTCATAAGGAATGGGTATTGTATTTTGTCAATTTTTTTCTGTAGCTTTTAAAATAATCATATTTTTATTTGGTTCTTATTGATATGGTCAATTATGCTGATGGTTTTCCTAATATTGAACCATCTTTCCAGTCCTGGTATAAAATGCACCTGATCATAATGCACGATCCTTTTAATATAATGTTGTAATTCTCCTTGCTTGTATTTTATTTCAAATACAAAGTTTGATAGTGAGACTGGTCTATAGTTTTCTTGGTTTAGGTATCAGTGCCATATTTCTGTCATAAAAAAGAGTTTGGAAAAATTCCCTCTTCCCCTGTTTTTCTAAGTAGTTTGCATAATACTGGAATTAGTTGTTCTTTTGATGTCTGGTGGAATTCACTTGTGAATGCATCCGTCCTTAAGGCTTTTTACTTATGTAATTCTTTGGTATTTTTTCAATTTCTTTTTCTGAGATGGAGTTAAGTATTCTATTTCCTCTTTTGTTAGATCTGGATAGTTTATATTTTTTTGTAAATATTCATCTATTTCACTTAGATCTCAGATTTATGGGCATAAAGTTGGGCAAAATAACTTCCAATAATGGCTTTAATTACTTCTTCATTGATTGTGATTTCACCTTTATTATTTATCATACTAATAATTTGGTTTATGCCTTTCTGTTTTTTAATCAAGTTAACCAAGTGTTTGTCTATTTTATTTATTTCTTAATAAAACTAATCCCTTGTCTTATTTATTAGTTCAATGGTTTTCTTACATTCGTGTTATTAATGTTATTAATCTCTCCTTCGATATTTAGGATTTTCAATTTGGTTTTTAATTGGAGATTTTTTATTTATTATTTTCACTAGTTTTTTAGCTACATAGCTAATTCATTGATCTATTCTTTCTCTATTTTATTGATATAAACATAAGAGATAAAAATTTTCCCCTAAGTATGACTTTGACTTAATCTCATAAATTTTGGTTGCTGTCTCCTTATTGTCATTTTCATTATAAAATTGTTGGTTTTATCAATGATTTGTTCTTCAACCCATTCATTTTTTTAAACCCTTACCTTCCATCTTGGAGTCAATACTGTGTATTGGCTCCAAGGCAGAAGAGTGGTAAGGGTAGGCAATGGGGGTCAAGTGACTTGCCCAGGGTCACACAGCTGGGAAGTGTCTGAGGTCAGATTTGAACCTAGGACCTCCCATATCTAGGCCTGGCTCTCAATCCACTGAGCTACCCAGCTGCCCCCTAACCCATTCAATTTTTAGGAGAATATTATTTAATTTCCAATTAATTTTTAGTCTTTCTTTCTTCTGCCCTTTGTTGAATGTAATTTTATTTAATTGTTTTCTGAAAAGGATCCATTTGATAATTCTACTTTTCTAGATTTGTTTGTGAGATTTTTATGTCCTCTTACATGGTCATCCTTCTATACTGTCCACAAGAATAGCATGAAATACTTTGTTAAAAAGCATTGTTAAAATATAGATGAACTTTATCAACACCATGGCCCTAATCTACTAATCTATTAAGCTTATCAAAAAAGAAATTAGATTTTCCTGGCATGACCTGTTCTTGCTCAGATCATGCTGGTTCTTCAGGATTATCATTTATTTGTCTAGATGTTCAATAATTACCTGTGATAATCGGTCTATTGGTAGATCATATTGATAGAAATTATTCCATGTCTGACTGCTAATTTATTTGCTTATATAAAGAAAAATTTCTATATGCCGAACAACTTGCTTGGTCAGCTACAATTAAGGTTATTAATGTAAAATGAGTTAACTATCAAACCAAGCAAGCTTCAGCTGATCTACTTATGGGAGGTTAGCAAACAGAGTATTTGTGGATAATTATAATAATGCTTTTTCTTTTTCTTCTTTTTCTTTTCTTTTTAATTTAGTATGTAATGGCCTTCTTGGAAGAAGAAAATAAAAGATACCAGAAAAAATTAGGTGGTATAAATTAGGTAATATCAATAAATATTTTAAGTGTTATTTCAATAACCAAGAAAAGAAGTTATAAGGACTTGAACTAGGTTTGTATCCATAACTTTATTTACTAACTTACTGAAGTATAGTCTTTTATAAGTGATAAATATATTCCCCTTTTTGCCCCCAAACCTTGACTTCCAAGAAAGAATTGTCAAGCCATAATGGACACTTGAAATACACAGGTCCTCTATTCCTCCTAACCCCATGAATACAGGAATTTAAAAAATTTGTCTATGAATAAGGCAGTAAGGTGGGAAAAGTATTTTCTCTGTTTAGCTATGCTTCTAACATATTTCTTAGTAATCATTTTATTCTGTGTGCCATCATTTTAAACTTATTTGGTATTCACTATAATTGACTCAATCATAATAAATTCATTTGACATTTTGTGGGAATGTAACATGAATATTTCCACCCAAGTTCCACTGATAATTCTATAGCTTTTAGGATCAATTCTGACCAATATTGTGATTTTTCCTAATTTGTACTTCCTGCTGAAATAACTATATATTTCTTTATTGATAGGAAAAAAATAAGTAGAAGCATCCTTGGATTTTTTTCCAAGATCCTTTTAACATTTAGTGTGTTTTCATGCAAGTTTGTCATTGTCATCTGCATGTTATTTCTTTCTTCCCATAATCCATACCACCAACTGGGGGGCATCAACCATATTTTACATTACAGTAGTCATTCTGCTCTCTCTGTTTTGCATCCTGGATAAAATATTTAGGAGTAATTTTTGACAGTTCACATTAGTGATTGGTATTATTATTGATATAAAGAATAATAATAGAGCATTGAAATAGGATTTTTTAGTTGAAATCATCACTTTAGAGATGGGTAAAATTACTCCCATCAGGCATATAACACAGTTAAAGGCTTTGCCCAAGATATTGAGCCTTTGGTATAGTACGGTATAATTTTTTCTTCTTCTGCATTTCTGTCACTAAAATTAATATTAGATTCCATCTTCACTCACATTATTCACAAAAAAGATGTTAGCCAAATATGTGTATATAGATAGAAAGATATACACACATGTGTGTGAACATCTATATGTATATCAATTTATAGGTATATACATATATCCATTATGCATAATTGTATGCATCTATATTCTACATGTGTGTTTACACACATACACATATTACACAGAATAAATAGTGCCTATGTAAATAAGTATTTGCATTATTATTTGGAGGAGTTAAGTATTTTGCTATGTATCAGTAAAAATATTATTCTAGACAAAGGAACATTCCCTGGTAAGGAGCTAAATGAAGACTTACATGTTAAAATATAAATGGTGGGTGATAGTATTTTAAATATTTTAATTGAATAGAATAGATTATTCTCAAGACCAGATGGTGTTGCTTTTAAGATGTTAATATGTATTACTGTACATCTAGATGGAGTACAAGGTAAAGAGAAAAAGAAATGCGGAGAGATTGGCATTTCAGCTGGATCTAGTGCCCTAATACTAGGAGAGATGGAAAGGTAAAGGGAGTGAATTTCCCCCCCAAAAAAGACACCTATTTTGGAAAAATAAAAACAATATAAAAATTATAACAAAGTTCGTTTGGAAGAACAAAAGATCAAGAATATGAAGGGAACTATTAAAAAAAGAAGGATGGGGCCTAGCAGTACCAGATCTTAAATGGTACTATAAAATGGTGATCGTCAAAACAATATAGTACTGGCTAAGCAACAGAAGGGAGAATCAATGGAAAAGATTTGGGGAAAATGACCTCAGCAAGCTAGTGTATTATAAACCCAAAGATCTTAGCTTTTGGGACAAGAACCCACTATTTGACAAAAACTACTGGGAAAATTGGAAAACAATATGGGAGAGAATAGATTTAGATCAATATCTCACACCTTATAACAAGATAAATTCAGAATGGGTAAATGATTTAAATCTTTATAAAGAGGGAAATTATAAGTAAATTAGGTGAACATTAAATATTATACCTGTCAGATCTATGGGAAAGGAAAGAATCTAAGACCAAGCAAGAGACAGAAAATATTACAAAATGCAAAATGAGTAATTTTGATTACATTAAATTAAAAAGTTTTGTACAAATAAAAACCAATGGAACCAAAATTAGAAGGGAAGTAACAAATTGGGGGAAAATTTTTATGACAAAAACCTCTGGCAAAAGTCTAATTTCTCAAATTTATACAGACCTAAGTTCTTATATCATATCCCACAACAATTTCCAAATAGATACATATCCAGAGAATTAAAATTTATACCAATAAAACTTAGAAGAGAAGATGATCATATACCTTTAACATCTTGGTTAGGGGATGAATTCTTTACTATGAAAATGAAAAGAGGCAATTATTATATGTAAAACAGATCATTATGATTCATGTAATTGAAAAGGTTTTGCACAGACAAAACACCTAGGTTGAAAAGAAAGTGATCCACTGAGAAAAAAAGCATTGAATAATTTTATCTGCTACATAGAGACACAAAATCTGTGTTAAGGATTTAAAATCAAAGATATGTACATATCTAACAGAAATATATAAGACCAAAAGCCATTCCCCAATAGAGAAGTGGTCAAAGGATATGAACAGCTCTCAAAAGAATTGTTAGCTATTAACTATAAACAATCATATCCAAATCATAACTAAAATACAAATCAAAAGAACTACAAGTTTTTATCTTTTAAATCCAGTAATTTAACAAAGATTAAATAAAACATAGGAAGTGTCAGTGCTGGTTGAGTTTTGAATGGGCACAAATAATCTGGAAAGAAATTTGGAATTATGCAAATGAAGTGACCAAGATGTCCAAACCTTTTGGCACAAAGGTTCTTCCACCGCTAGAAGGAGGAGAAATGCCTTTTCTAAAAAGATTGGCTAGGGTGATTATGGAAAATATCGATCATGCCAGAACAAAACATATTGACATATTCTAAAAGAAAAAGACAGAAAAATAATTCAATTCTTGAAGCAACAATATATAAATGGAGGAATCTTATTCTATTAATTTTTGGGAGTAGATCACTCTTGTCTTAGAGCTAGGGTGTAAAACCCCATTACATTGTATTCATTAACTAAGCATCTTATCTGATATCCACTGGGCAACATAAAATATGAAGCTATTTTCAGTGAAATTTCCTAATTTTGTAGTAACAAAAATTCTGAATTTATACTTATGTGAATCATCCTTGATCAGTATCTAAAATAATTCCTTCTTTAAAAAGTTATACTTTTTAAAAGATATGAAATAGTTTTATAGATATAAGTGCTGAAAAAAAATTCATTATATAGAAAATCCTTAAAGCAAGCCAAAAGTATGAAGCCTAGACCTTTGGACATATGGACTACCAAATCAGAGCTTTATGTAAGCTCTTGCGGTCTTGGTCATTTTGTCTTTCTTTGTATGTGTAATGTTTTTAATTGAATTGAATTGTGTCTACACACCACATAAATCAATGATTATTTGGAATTCATTTTGGAGGCCACCAATACCAGGAATTGATCTGAAATTCCCACTCCAAGGGAATTTCTTATCATGGAAATTGCATTTTGTCCCCGAATGTTTCATTAAAATTTCTGAGCTTAAGTTCTAAATTCATATAATTATAGGATAATTAGTCTTTAATATTTAGCATAATATCAAGTTATATACTTTAAAAAACTACATTACATCAGGTAATTAAGACTCCCTACTGGGAGTTTAATAAAAACAAAAACAAAAAAAATATTTTTTCTCCTCATGCAAAATACCTATTATAAAATGCAATAATGCCATTATTACTCAGAGTTTAAAAGGAAATTACTTTTATTTAAAATTCAAAAAGCAATACATGAGAACTCCATTCTTTTATACTTCCATACAAGGGAATATTTTTCCACTCACTTTGTGACACAAATAACACACTGATAGAGGAGACACAGGGAGAAGCATTTAATATTCACATATTTTATTTCAATTAATTCTTTTTTAATTATTGTTTTCAATCAACAAAAATCTGCCTTCTCTTCCTTCCACAACCCACCCCACCACCATATTGAGAAAGAAAGAACAATTGCAAACATGCATAGTTTAGCAAAATCCCACATGTTCTTTAAAAAATTTTTTTCAAACAGTACTCTATCACCTCTCTCTCAGGAAATATGCGGTATACAGGATATTCAGAGAAGACTAGTATCTCTGGGATGAGAGCTTGCCAAGTCCTCTACAAGGCTTCTTTCTTCCATTGGCATCTCCCTACCTCCTAGCTCTCACTTGTGGCTTCAAGAAGCTGCAGCATGCATAGTGACCACATTCTAATAAACCATCTCAGGCTAAACCAGATTGAAGATAAACAGGCCTCCAACCCATTGGTGAGTTAGAAGGGGTGTCTACTCTGGGCATGTGAAGACTTCCCCCAGAAGAAGGGATGAAGGAGAACAATTTGTTCCAATGGCCATGAAGGTGGCTAAAGCAGGTACTATGGAACACTTCGAACTTGATTATACATAGAAAAGAAGCCAAAGCTATCCACTTCATCCCAAGTCATCATCAGTCATCTTGCCTTTTTTTCTTGCCACTGAATTTCAAAAACTTTGAAAGAGCTGATGACTTTGTGTAACTCTGCCTCACTTAAATATAATCTGTGAGTCAAAAAACATCACCATGGTGATGTCACTTTGGTCCTCTTTTAATATGAAGAGACTTCAACTACCACCACCCTCAAGAGGTATGTAGAAAGTTTAATCATTAGTCTTCTGGAATCAAGGTGGGTCATTGTTTTGGTCATCTCTCATTTGATTTTCCCAATGAGTCTATGGCTTTTGGTTACAATGGGCAAATTAGGAATTAGGAATTAGTCAGAGGCTGCTGAAGTCTGATGGATATAAATTACAGGCAAGTTAAGACATCAAAAGCTAGTTGGAAGTCATTTTTATTCCCTCTGTTCCCTGCGACATCTTGGTAGTACAGGAGATAGTGTTGGACTTAGAATCCGGAAGACTCCTTTGAACCCTGCCTTAGCCACTTAATAGTTATATGACCTGGGCAAGTTCTTTAACTTCTCTCAGCTTCAGTTTCCTTATCACAAAATAAGGATAGTAAAAGCACCTAACTTTTAGGGTCATTCTGAGGAACTGATGAAATAATGTATGAAAACCACTTGGAAAAATCTTAAAATATTATTAATATGTTATACATATATATATGACAATTAACATAATAGTCTTAATGGTCAAAGGATATTAACAGGCACTATCAAGATGAAGAAATTAAAATTAGCTTTTAGTCATACAAAAAAAATCCCAAATAACAATTAATTTCAAGAAATACAAGAGGTAACATCTCACCTATCAGACTGGCTAACCTGACAAAAAAAGAAGAATGGTAATTGTCGCAGGAGATGTGGAAAAATTGGAACATTGCTGAGGAAGCTGTGAATTGGCACAATAATTCTGGAGAACAATCTGAAATAAAGTACCATGAAACTGTGCATACCTCTATGATCCACCAATGCCACTACTAGTTCTATAGCACAAAGAGATCAAAGATAGGGGGAAAGGACATATTTGTACAAAAATATTTATAGCAGTTCTTTTTGTGGTGGCAAAGAACTGGAAATGGAATGTCTATAAATTGGAGAATGGATAAACAAGATGTGATATATGATTGTAATGGAATACTATTGTGCCAGAAGAAATGATGAACAAGATAATCACAAAAAGGCCTAGAAAGACTTATAAGAAGTAATGCAAAGTTAAGTGAGCAGAATCTGGAAAATGCTATATACAGTAACAATAGTTTATAATGATCAGCTGTGAATAATTTAACTATTATCAAGAAGGCAAGGATCCAGGACAACTCCTAGGGACTCATAACAACAAAAAAAAGTTATTTACCACCAAAGAAGGAAATAGGTTCTAAAACAGATGGAAGAATGCCATTCTTCATTTTATTTACTTCATAAATTTTTCTCTAATGAATGCAATATATATCTTATTTCATAACATGATAAACATGGGAATATGGATTATATATCATATGAACAACCTATATCATTTTATCTGCCTTCTTGGGGAGGAAGGAGGGATGGGAGGAATGGATATGGACTGCAAAATGTTAGAAAAATATTAAAATTGGATTGACATATAATTTAAAAAACATTATTCTAGAAATATACATTTACATAATAAGCTTACTTTATTATTATTGAAAATTCAGTCTGTGTAAAACATTTTATTCTCATTGCTCATCTTTCTACTTCCTTATCTTACTTCCTTTGAGCATGCAAGGATAGAAGAAAGACAGGGAAGTAAAGGAAGAGACACTAAGATTTTCCCAGTCATGATGTTTCTACATCCTTCAAATTAAAGCTTGGGTCTCTCTTCAGTGTTCATTTGCCCATTCTCCTCTAGCTTAAAATAATGACAGCAACAGATGTGAGTCATAGAAAACTTAAGTGCTTCTTGAGGATAGGGTAGATGAATCACAAATGGATTATATCAACTAGACCAGAGTCCATTGCAGTTAGCAGTTCCCTAATAATCACTGCTAACTTCCCTATTGTAATGTACACCACACTATTGCCCACCAACCCTCTCCTTGCATACCATAGGCTGTTCCTTCAGAATGGCATTTATAGCAGCCTAAGTAAAAGAAAAGTTTGAGACAAACTTCAGGTGCTAATGCTATTTAATATATAGTTTTTAGCTATGATTTTTCCCCAATTCTTGAATGCAAAACCCTAAAGTAAGAAAAAGCATCTATACCTTAAAAGTGACAAGAGATGTTTGTTTGTTTTTAAACTTTATTGGAAGCAGGAAGCAGAGGGCCCAGAGCAGAGAGAATATTTTGTGCTAAAATGAATATAGAGTGCATATAGAGAGCATAAATGAATGCATATCCCTGGATTTTGTCCTATTTTTGAACATAGTATGAGGAAAATTAATAACTGTGGGCAATTGAGTAAGAGTTTTTTTGTAACTTATCTGAGGACATCTTTTCGTACTGAGTGTTGAGGCCACAATAGCTTTTATCCTTTCCTAGACACCAGGAAATATCTGGGATTTATATCTTCAGTGCCTTCAGAGCTAATTGAGGCCAATCCAGAACCATCATCCTAATAATAAATCCTCTAACAATACTGAATATAGCAAGCTAAGTGACTTGTCCAAGAAAATCATACTATTAAATGGTAGAGAAAAGATTCAAATCTGGGTCCTCTGATTCCAAATCTAGTTTCTTTTACATAATTTCTTACTATCCTCAGAAACACTGAGATCTGAGATGGTAGATACATTAAAAATATTCTGCCTTGAAGGGATTTATATTTAAATATTCAGTTTGATTAAAAAAAGAAGGTTCCAAGTTTGAAGAAAAGTTTTCATTAGTATTTATTGCTGAGGACTATTTCCACTGAAGTTAGAAAAACTTTTCTATGATTTTATATAGACCTTTTCTGTTCTTGCCATTGTTCTCATAAGTGACCTTCTCTGCGCTTAGGTTAATCACCTCTTTCATTTAGATCGTTTCAAATTTTAAAAGAAGATATAACAGAGACTATCATGAAATTACCCAAAGAAAAAGATGGTTCAAAGCTATATGCAAAATCAGAAAAGTTTACAAAATATTTTTTATGTCTAAGAAAAACACTGAAGAATTAAAATTAAAAGAATAAGGGAATAGGAGGTACATGAAGGTAATCGAAGTTCTTATCAACTTGTTTCATTTTGGAATAAACATAGAATCAAAGAAAAACGATTACATGGTTAATAGTAGAAACAGAATGAATTTGCCTTCTGATAGGTCTGTCTGCCTGCCTCACGTCTCTCTCCATTCTAATTTCAGCTTCCATTAAGCCATCAAAGAGATTTTCCCAATGTGTAGATCTGATCATGTATAGCTTCCTAACAACTTCATAATAAGAAACAGAATTCATTTTTTTTGGCTTTCAAAGTCTTTCATAATCTAGTCCCCATTTTCATTTCCAGTCTTTTCCCCTTACTCATTATCGCATAAACTTTTACCCAATGTCACTGGCCTCCTTGCTCTTACATGAACAAGATACCCTTCCTAAAACACCAGACATTCTCCCTGACTGTAAGCCAAAGTTGGAATTCTATCCCTCTTCATCTACCCTATCAGGTTCTCTGACTTGTTTTTATTTTCAATGAAAATCCTATCTTCTATAGGAAACCTTTTGTAAACCATCTTAACTACAGTGCCTTCCCCTTTAATTTATTTCCTATTTATTTTTTTGTTTGTTTTTTAATAGGTCTGATGTCTACAAGAGATGGTCTTGACTTGCATAATAATTGTATTTAAGTGATGCAGAGTTATATAAAGTTGTCAGTCTTACTTTACCAGAGTCATCAAAATCCAGTGGCAAGACAAAATTCAAGACAACTGCTGATGACCCAAGATGATCAAAATTGAAGTACTCTATAGCATCTACTTTAGCTATCTTCATGGTTATTGGAACAAATTGTTTTCATACGACCATTCTACTGGGAAAAGTCTTCACATGCTTGGGATGGGTGCCTTCCTAATTCACTGCTGCATTTATGGCCTATAGGTAACTCTCAATTTGGTTTATCCCATATATTAAGATGGTTTATTGGGGTGTGACTGCCATGCATGCTATACTTCCTTGGAGCCATAGGTGAGAGTGGTCACTAAAAGTGGATGAGCAGCCCTGAAAAGAGTTCTGCAAGCCCTTACACCAGCAGTATTAATCCTCTTTGAGTACTCAGACACCCCCGTTATTCTATATAAAGCTTGTTTGTACGTACAAAATATATACAAAAGAATTGTGAAATGCTAAGATTATCACTCAAAATCATGAATAATGACATATTAATAATATTTTCTAAACACTTCTTTATTCTTTTACACATGCCCTTGTTGTAAAATTCTGGTATGTTGTTTCTGACATTAGGTCCTCATCTCTCTCACTTGAGCATAAGAAATTTGTGGAAAGAAAAAACATTAAAATTGTCTCCTTAGGTATTTCATCAGTCTCAAGGAAATGGTAAAGGAATGGTACAGACTATTAAGTACGTCAAAAAGCAGAATGTTATATAGGAAAATGGTCAACAAGACTTGCCTAACTTTATTGCTTAATATCACTCTGTGTTGTAATAAGTAGTCATTCTTTCTGAACTCCTAGAGGGGTAATATCTCAAAACTTGCCTCAACAGCCTCTATAAAAATAATGCTGAAGAATTATAAAACAAGCAAAACATATTATGAAGCCTCTATGGGTATGTATGCTCTTTACTTTTTTCTTACCATAAGCTAGTGCTAAGAATTGTGAATTTTACCTCACCTTGGTTTTTTGTCAATCAAATTGAGGTTGTATGGTCTCTGTTATATAATGACTAGATTAAAAATTCTCCTGCTTGGCACTATCATACTGGGTAACTCTGAAAGCATTCTTCCCAAGATAAGTTGATAATAGTAGAATCAGTAGGAGCATCTCCTTCAGAACCATTTGGCATTGGATGTTTTTTACTATACATACTGAGTTTTCAACCAACCCACAATGTGATGGCAACTATCTTTCTTTGACCACTTTAACTACTACAATAGAGACACTTGATATTCTCTATTGCCTGGTCCTGAGCATATTTAGGATTGTTCTAGAAATTAGTATGAAAAAAGAGAAGATAGGTTGTGTGCATGTTTCCTCTCTTTCCATCAAATTAGGAGTTCATTGATGGTAGGAAATGTTTTCACCTTTCTTTGTGCCTCCAGCCCTTAATACAGTACTTGGCACATAGTAGGCACCTAACAAATGTTTATTGACTTGACTTTACATTTTTACCTACTGAAAAGTCAGTCAGCCAACTAGTATTTTTTAAAGCCCCCACTATTTTCCAGTCACTGTGCTAAGAACTGAAATTATATACATGCACTTGAAATTGCTAGTACCATTCTAAAGCAGCACATTGCTATCTAAAAGATGATAAGGAAGGCAGAGGATATTAGGTGTGAGGAGCAATAAGAATGATTTTGTGTTCTTTTGATTGTCTATCAGTATTTTGTTCCCTTAAAAGCTTTGGTAAGGCAAAGATGACATGGGGTTTTGCACACTGTAGTTTCTATAAAATAAAGTTTAATTAATATTCAAAGTACTTATGGCAAAGTGATGAGAGATTTTATGAGGCCCTCACTTTTCATAAACACTCCCGCCCATACAAAAGAAAAATATCAAATAAAGTAATGGAAACAATAATAGAGTAATGCATCTCTTCACAAAATGAATACAGCAGAAAAATACAGCAGGTAATTCTAATGTGTGTATGTGTATGTAAAAGTTCTGTATGTACATGTATATGTATATATATATATATGATATATACATGTGTGTATATCCCTGTAATGGTCTGAGAATTTTTAATAAATTGTCTAGACCTCACACTTAGAGTAACAAGAATAAATTTTAAATTGAGGCATTCTAAACACTACTTGATCTTACCACTCTCTGTCCCCTTTCCTATTGATGCGATGATAATGGTACCATCACGATTACAAAGTTCCATATATTATAGAGAGTTTGAATTTTTTTCTTTTTCCATTGGTAGTAATGGCCAAAAACATAATTACCAAATGGTCATACCATTTAGCTAAGTTAATCCTCAGTAAATAGACTCAATCTGTTACCAGATTTGCAGTCTTTCATCCTTGCAAAACGTATACTCCACTAGCACAGCCATCAAGAATGCAAAGTCAACTCCATCCACAATGAGGCATCAGAGTAGGACTCTATGGAGAAAAACATGACATTCCAGGAATAGAGAATAAACAAAAATATATAATGAATACCACTTTTGCCAATAGAGAAGTAATCAAGAATATACGAGCAAATTTGTTTTTAAAAAAAAGAATTGAAAACCATTATCAACCATATGAAAAAATAAACACAAATGTTTCCATTTTTGATGATCAAGATGTCAAAAATTGATAAAAATGGAAATAATGTTGGAGAGATCATAAGAAGACAGGCACACTAAAACACTTGGGAAAGCAATGCATTGATTTTATGCTTCTGAAGAACAAATTGGAATTATGGGGGAAAAGTTATCAGACTGTTTCAATCCATTGAACAGCCACGACAAAGAGGCCAAAGAGGGAAAGAATTGTTACATATATATCAAAATACTCATAGCAGCATAAATCTAGAAATTAAAATGTGGCTCATTAGTTGGATAATGGCAAAACAGATTATGACATATAAATGAAAGCAGCACTATTGTACTTGAGAGGAGACTTTGAGGAATTCAGAAAAATGTAGGAAGACTTATATGAACTGATACAGATGCACAAAAATTTAACCAGAATGACATATACAATGATGCCAATAAAGCAAATAGGAATAAAATTAAAAGGCAGATAAGATCAGATCAAATATGAAGGCAAGTTTTGGTTATAAAAGACAAATAATGAAACACAGTACCTCCTTTTGTTAGAGAGGTGGGAACTATGGTCGTGAAATATTCCATATTCTGTCAGATTTATTCACTATATCATTTGGCTTTCTGTTTTTTTGTAATAAACAAGAGCTGTTGAAGGCATATGTTAGGATATTCCTTTGCCATGAAAAAGGCTTTTTAAAATAAAAAAAAAAGTTTTAAAACCAAAATGCACCAGGTTTATACCTTTATTAACTACAGAATTGTTAATAAAGAAATAAACCATTGTATAAATCTTCCCAGTTATTTTACATCTTTCCAGGAAAAAGCAAAACTCAATTAGCAGAAACTCTCCACTGGACATACCTTCCAAATGCAGATATTATAACAAGTCCTAACACGTCAACATAAAAATTGTATTCATTGATCTGCTTAATCTTCTTATTACCAATTACTCATTGCAATAAAATTTGATTCCTCAAAGATCATTACATGTTCCACAATTAAAATGCTAGCCACCAACAGTTAAATTATCTTTCTTATTAACATACAACTTAAAAGCCTGTTCTATATTTATGTAACTTATATACACCATTAAACTAAGTTATTAATACAAGTAAAGATTAGATTATCAATTTTACAATGTGCGCTACTATTTTTTTCCTTTGTGCCATGAATATGCAGTACCCGTGTAGGTACACATGAATATTCAACTCATATTCATTACCCTGGAAAGAAATTTAGTGGCTCTTCTTCAAAAGGCCAAAAGAAATGTTACAGTTGGTACATGGAAAACAATTTTAGGGAAATAGCAATCCTAAAGGGCACTATATTTGAAGTCAAATGATTAAAGTTCAAGTCCTATTTCTATGACATGATAACTAGGTATATTCCCTCAGGCAAGTCATATCATTTCTCTGTGTATCAGTTTTCTCATCTGTGAAGTACAGATAATAATATATGTTGTACCTTCTTCATAACGTTGTTGTAAGGGTTAAAAGAGATAATATAGATCAGTGATTCCCAAAGCGGGGGCCACTGCCCCCTGGTGGGTGCTACAGCAATCCAGGGGAGCAGTGATGGCCACAGGTGCATTTATCTTTCCTATTGCTTGCTATTAAAATTTTAAAAAATATTAATTTCCGGGGGGCTAAGTAATATTTTTTCTGGAAAGGGGGCGGTAAGCCAAAAAAGTTTGGGAACCACTGATATAGATCAATCATTTTGTAAAGCACTATTTAATTTGATATTATCATTAGTTGAGGGGGACAGGAGTAGACTAAGAGTGCAAGCTTTTGAAGTGGGGTTGAGTTTCAGTGGAAACTAGATAAACCAGGAAACAATAATAATAAATCGAATAATACCTTATGGCAGCTTTAAAAAAAGCAGCAACCCTTTACCAAAAAGGAACAAGAGGATTGAGACATTTCTTAAAACACAGGATCAAAAGATCAAAAATATACAGAAATACTTTTGGAATAAATATACATTATTATACCAAGTAATTTAAAAGCTGGTAATAGATACACATACTGAATTTGCATTAAGTAACCAGAAATCATTTGTTTCTGGGTAGAACTTATAAAAAGCATAAAATCCAGAAGATAATCATAAGTTCTTCATGACCAAAGGGCAATATGCACATGAACTCAAACAAAGAAACATTGAACAAATGAATTCGACATGTGAACTTCTTTGTAGAAATGGAGAGGTTTATTCAGGAATATGCCATGAGCAGCAGAAACTACCTAAGAGTTATTTCTTAAAAAGCCTAGACTTCATGATCAGCATAGATTATGCAAAGAGATGGCAGCAATGTAGGATGTATCACTGCAGATCTTTAAAAAAAATCTAGTACCTTTTAACAATACATAAGAGGTGATTATGGCTCAGGGATTAGAGCACAGGACCTTGAGTCAGGAAGACATGAGTTCAAATTCAGTGTCAGAACTTTCTAGCTGTGTGACCCTGGGTAAATCACTTAACCTCTGTCTGACAGAAGGATGAAATGTCAAACCACTCAAGTATCCTTGCCAGAAAAACTTCAATAGTTATAGTTCACAAGGTCATGAAGAGTCAGACACGATTGAACAATTGAACAACAACTAAGCAATATGTGACCCAGAGGCTACAATTATGTATCAGAAATTAAATGTCTTTCATTAACTGATAGAGGACAAATCCCCATATTGCAAATACAAACCTTAAAATATTATAGAGTAGAAAATTCAAATAATAAAGGGAATGAAACTAGAATACTTTTATAAACCAAAGTGTTTCCCAAAATTTAGCAATATAAAAATGATCCATGTAAACTTAAGAATATTGATTTTAATTGGTCACTATAAAAATATTCATAATCTCCTGGGTATATTAAATGAAATGATTTCAAAACTAAGAGAGCTATCAGAGACAAAAAAAATCATGTGGGAATAGAAAAAAGAAGATATTATCCCTATAGTCTAGTCTGCCACTGGGATTCTATTATGGATGCTGGCAGAGCATGAACTTATACTTTTATTTAGCTGCCATAATCTCCTCCTACACAGTAGTTCAAAGAACATTAAATATAAAATAAGAATAGGATAATAACTTTTCCATGGACCATTTTTATCTGAATTCCATTGAAAAAAAGATGAGAATAAACTCAGCATAAGCATAATAATATTAATAATAATAATAGCTAATAGCAGTATAGTGACCTGTCCCAAAAATGTTCCTATCTGAACTTCAACAAAAAATATATGACTCACAAATAATAATAATGATCAAATAAGAGAATATAAGAATAATAGCAACAAAAGAAAAAACTACTACCACAACAATAACTACAATGAGTCTGCTTTCCTAGCTCTAAATTCCCTAATACTGTGTATCTTCCTCTTCATCCTGGCCATTATTCATCTTGCTGTTGATACTCTATTATCCAAACTGGATCTCCAGAAACCAGTTCCAGGAACAGTTGCTCAGCTTTGACATCTCTGAGACCAAGCATCTTTAGCATGCCCTTCCACAATGCACATGCTCCATCCTTCTTCCCATGTCTATATCTTATTCCGATAACTGTAATCAAATCAACACATTATTTTTAGGGAGTATTTAAATAGACTGTCCTACTCTACAATCCTGTGACTTCTTAGACCAAAACATTACATCCAAATCATAATTATCTTATATATTTTATCTCTGTCTATTAGAATTCAAGTTCCTTAAAAGCAAGAACTATCTCAGTTTTGTATTCACATCCCCAGCTCTTGGCACAATGCAACTTAACTCTTAGTAAAGTCTGTTTTTAAAACCCTTACCTTCCATTTTGGAGTCAATACTGTGTATTGGCTCCAAGGCAGAAGAGCGGTTAAGGCTAGGCAATGGGGGTCAAGTGACTTGCCCAGGGTCACACAGCTGGGAAGTGTCTGAGGTCAGATTTGAACCTAGGACCTCCCTTCTCAAGGCCTGGCTCTCAATCCACTGAGCTACACAGCTGCCCCCAGTAAAGTCTTAAAAGACATGTTTTATTCTTTCAATAGGAGTTTTTATTTATGTCGAATTTTAGTGTTTATGAATGAAGTGGTTTGCACTCTTTCTGTTACACATTACATGATGATGGAGAAACCAGAGAAGCATTTCAGAGACATAATTGACATCAGATCTTCAAATATCTAGTGACTGACTTTAGAAGCATCACTATCCAGAATGATAGTCAGGACAGGATGAAAGTGAGATGATTTCCCTTTTTCCCCATGAGACTTGGAAAGTAGGGTATAATTGACCATTTTCTTAAAATGGCAATTGGGTATCTGGGAAAAACAACGTTTAGAAGACTGAGTGGGCAAATTTGAATTTTCAGACACTGCAAGAAATAAGGATTGTTTCTCTCTGAATTTCTAGTAAGTGCCTATTTACCAAACTGCTCAGAATTCTAGCATTTACACTTTTAATATCATGAAGTTGGGTGGAACCTTAGAAACCATCTGCCTTTGGGCCAGTAAACTATGGCTCAAAGTCCAAATTCACCCTGCTGCCTATTTTTTGTATATATGGATTTCATATATACTATGCTAAGAATGATTTTCACAAATTTTCATAAAGTTATAATGTACAGACCGTCCTTAATTCAAATTGTACAAAAACAGGCAACAGGCTGAATTTGGGCAATGGGTTATAGTTTTCCAATCCCTAAATCAACTCTCTTATTTTACAGCTGTGGAAATTGAGTCTTGGAGAGACTATGTGATTTGTCCAAGGTCTCAAATCAAGTGACAACTGCAAAAGTTGAAGTCAAGTCCTCTGACTTCAATACCAATTTTATTTCCAGTATATTAAGTCATTTTCATTTTCAATGTAGTAAAGAGTATAGAAAAGTTAAGATTTTAAAATTTGCCTTAGTAGAGGCCATGTAGCTCTGGACATCTAGCCTTATGTTTTCCTGATTTTTTGTGCTATTTTTTAAAAAATGTAATCTAATGTCTAACTGAGTAATGCTTTTAGATCATGAAAAATATGGAAAAGAATAGGGATTTGGGGGCAGGGGTAAAGGGCAGACTCCTGAAACAGCTATGAATTTTATAGTTGTTCCTAAGGCTAAGGCACTAAAAGTTGAGGCTAGGAGCCATGACCACCTAGGTAAATCCTATGTCTACCATATGCTTAATACTTAAACAGCTACACCATGCTTATTCCTATAATATCACAAAACTAGCACCTTAGTAATGATATTGATAGTTCTCCCAGACATAGTAACTCAATGGTATGCTATTGCAAAATGTATTAATTCATTTGCTACAATTGTAAATACTTCTAAAAATGAGAATAAATAATTTTACAAATAGGCAAAGGATAGAATATTCTGAAAGAGGGGATTTCCTTCTTGGGAAAACCAGGTTTCAGAATGGAATATTCACAAAAATTAACATTGGCCCACATAAAAGTAGGACAAAACTTTTGAAAAAGCTGGTGGCAAGTCAGAATGTTAATAAAATTGAAGACCTAAAATGAGACTAAGTAATGACATACTGAATAATGCATGGATCACAGAACATTCCTAGCAAATGACTCTTTGAAGATGTTTCCCAGATCCCTCTAAGTATCCAGCCTTTGGCTCTCTTTTGAGCCCTAATATGATAATATTCTCTACCTACTGGACACTTTGAAATGGATATTCTTTAGGTACTTCAAATACAATATATGTAAAAACAAAGCTTAAAATATTTTCCTTAAAAGCTATTCCTCTTTCAACTTTCCCTATTTCTATTGACTACACTACTATTTTTCCAAATTTCTTCGGAGGTGGCTAACCATTATAGTCTAGAACAGGGGTTGTTAGCCTTTTTTGTGTCATGGACCCCTTTTGGCAGTATGGTGGAAGCTATGGATCTCTTCTCAGAATCATGTTTTTAAACAAAAAACATAAAATTACAAAAGAAGCTAACTATATTGGAATACAAGTCTCAACATAATTCTAAAATAAGTTCATGAACTCCATTTTAAGCACCCTTGGTTAAACACTACTGTCTTTGAATATTACAGTCCTTTTGAACATGGCACAGCCTCATTTCTTCACTCATCTCTAAGTCACCATTCCTTAGGTTGTGCTGGCATTGTACCTCTCTCCCAGGCTCTACTTTCAATTCCAAACCTTGGTTGAACAAGGACTGGATTCTTTTGGGGAATAGATATCCCCTCTCCTGGAATAAATGCCCTTTGCATTGCTTTTCCTCCCATCAGACTGTGGAGATGATATGCCCCACTCTTCCCATATGTATACACATTTGTCTGTGTGTGTGTGTGTGTGTGATGAAAATAAAATATATAAAATGAAAAAATGAACAAGCCACTGAGGATAAATACAAAAAAGTGGTACGGTTGTATAAAAATGTCAGGATTGCTAAACTTTAGATATATGTAAATATAAAACATGTATATTATAATTTTATATATCTTACACAAAAAAGATATATCTTTTTAAATATGTTAACATATATCAATAACACACACACATACAAATACTCACTGTTAATAGCTTTTTTCTTCCATGTTGTTTTTGTGTCATCAAAATTTTATTATTGTTAAATGTACATCATTTTGAGCTGTTTGCTCCACTCAAAATTATCCTTCCTGTCATCTTAAAATCTGCCCTCTTTAAATTTAGTATATGCCAGATGATGTACAGTATCTGTCTCCTTATAAAACACAAGCTCTATTATGTGGTCATTTCTTCCCAAATTTCTGGTTCTTTTTATTCCCTCAACTACTTCCTCTTTGTCAGGCTCTGACTAAGCAAGTCTCAGGTACTTCATCCACTTTGTATAAGATAAAATTAACAGTGAGGCCAGGCAAAAATGTCTCACAGGGCAGGCTCTACCCTCCTGAAGCCCATAATATAATGCTAGAGAGTTAAGTATAAAAATCAGAATGTGATAATATCATGGATATATAAACTATATAGAGTTCACAAGATAGAAAGATCACTTCTGAAGGATAAGGAAAGGTTTCAAGGATTAGGCATTTGATATGTAGCCTCTTTGAAAATATTATATAAGGAGATGCTCTCTAATTTCCTTATTTACTATTGTTTACTCCTCTTTTGGGCAGTAAGATAGCATAATAATTCTCTGAAATCATAGATTTTTTTCAAGTGGCCTATGTTAGTAAGGCAACTAAGTACTGTTTTATTCAAGTTTTGAAACATGACTAACAAAAGAAAAATAAAGAAAAGAGCTCAATTGTTGAAGAGATCAAAGTTCTTTGAATTATGAGAGAGCCTTAAAAGCAAATCTTGACATTTTCCAAATGTGTCAGAGTGATCATACTTCTATACAACAATGCCGATACTCTGTTTCAAACTATACTAGAATATCTGGATTATTTTTTATTTACATATAATATCACATTCTAAGGGAAATCTAAGAGACCTGAGAAAGCCTATTCTAGTATTATCATAATTTAGAAAGTACCTAGTAATCCCTTCTAAAGTTTTCAGAATTATAAAATGTAAGATTTTTTTGTGAAAACTGAAGTTGATTCTGCAACCTTGTACCCTACCAATGAAAAAGAGCATCCCTGTGAGACCCATTGCAATAGTTCCCATGTCCCTAGCACAAGTTACTCTTGAATTCATCCTAGGCCCCTGAAACACAACTCACTCTCAACCTCCTTTCAATTAAAAAAGAGTAATAAGAAGCATTCATTGTCTAATATATGCCAGGCATTATGATAAATTATAGGACACTAACACAAAAATTAAATAGTACTTGACCTCAAAAAGCTTTCATTCCTCTATGCACAAAGAGCTTTAAAAGACTGCCTGCTCTTTGATGTAGAAATACCACTACTAGGTTTTACCCCAAAGAAATAAGAAAAAAGACATACAAAAATATTTACATCTGCACTCTTTGTGGTGGCAAAAAATTGGAAAATGGGGTAATGCCCTTATATTAGGGAATGCCTGAACAAATTGTGGTATCTAATGGTGATAGAATACTACTGTGCTAAAAGTATCAATAAACTGGAGGAATTCCATGTGAACTGGGATCTACTCCATTTTGATCTCCAATTGAAGCAGATTGAAAGGAGCAGAACCAGAAAAACATTGTACACAGAGTCTGACACACTGTGGCATCAAATGTAAAGGACTTCTCTACTAGTAACAAGGCAATGATCCAAGACAATCCAGAAGGACTTATGAGAAAGAACGCTACCAACATTCAGAGAAAGAACTATGTGAGCAGAAACACAGAAAAACATATGATTGATCACATGGTTCAATGGCTATATGACTGGAGATTTTGACTTTAAATGATCACTCTACTGCAAATATTAAGAATATGAAAATAGGTTTTGAACAATGATACATGTAAAACCCAGTGAAATTGCTCATCAGCTCAGGGAGGGGGAAGGGAAGAGGACAAGGAAAGAGCATGAATCATGTAACCATGGAAAAATATTCTAAATAAATTAACTAATTAATTTTTTAAAGTTTTCATTCCTAATGTGGATATAGCATGAATATATTTGGGTTTTGCAAAACAAGCAGAAAGTAGATGAAAGGCAACCTTGGAAGGAAAAGTTCTAGTAGCTAAGGAAAAGAGGAAAGAGGACTATGTTCAAGCTAAATCTTGAGGGGAAATAGGGATTACAAGAGTCGAAATCAGTGATTCCCAAAGTGGGTGCTACCACCCCCTGGTGGGTGCTGTAACGATCCAGGAGAGTGGTGATGGCCACACTTTTTTTGTAATTGCATTCTATTCTGAGTTCAATAAATAATTTCATAATTTCCAGGGGGGCACTAAGTAATATTTTTTTTGGAAAGGGGGCAGTAGGCCAAAAAAGTTTAGGAACCACTGGTCTAGAATTTAGGAGAGATAAATGGACAGGGAAATAACACAGTTAGATGGTAGGATATTATATGTGAACAAGTAGACCAGTAGGGGTAAACCTTTGTTTGTGTTTGAGCCTAGAAGAAATCAAGAGCCCTTGAAGTTATGGTTATGTTTGTGCTTTAGAAAAGTCACTTTTGGGGAATGTGTGGAGGATTGTTTTGAATGGAAAGAGAAAAAGATTGAGAGACCAAATTAATGAAGATCTTTTTACTTAAGTGCTAAAAGCATTGATATATGTTAAAAAGATCACAAGGACAGAAATCAAAACACCTAAGTTCAGATCTTAAAGATGTCTTACCTAGTACCACAGCCTGATAAAAATTACTTATCTGCCCAAAGTCTCAATTCCACATCTGTCAATAAGTAATAATTTCGGCCTACTTCACAGAGCTATACTATGGCTCAAATAAGTTATATTAAAGCATATTGAAAAGTTTTAAGTTCTATGAAAGCTTAAGATATTATTGGAAAGTGGATAGGAGAGTAACATGCAAACGCAAATTCCAAAAGAGGGAATAAGTGGGAATCAGCCAGCAATGCTGATTAAGTGCTTTTATTAGGCACTGAAGAAAAGAGAGATAAAAAGGAAATAGTAGTCATGTGGGGTCTGTACAAGAGCATACAAAGAGTTAAGAAGATATAAGCAGCAAAAGTAAGAATGCATTATGTACAGTAAGAATAATAGATTACATTTATATAACTCATGTTTATAATATGCTTTAAGTTATTTTTCCCATAACATAAAGTGTTTTTTGCAAAACAGCCCTGGAAAGTACTGTATTATCCTCATTTTACAGAGGAATGGACTAAATCTCAGAGGGGGGGACCTCACATTACATAGCCAATAAAAATTGGAACCTGTATTATAAATATCACTTAACATAAAAGGATGGAAAATACCTGGGGTAAAAAAAACCCTTGCTAAGCAATAATAAGTATGTGTGTATATACAGACACACAGATATATACATATGTGTACATGTACATCTCAAGTAACAACAAATGTGTATATAATACAAATACACACACATTTCAACTTTAATATGTTAGTAAAAGAAAGCTTGAAAATATACATGTATGTATGTACATATTTGTGTAGGCATGTTATTTATACTACATAGAGTATGTTTATACACAAAATGCAACTGTTAGTTGTTGATTTCTATGGTGCTAATTGGCCCAGAAAAAAGAGCGCTGAGACTGGTGTCAGGAATTCTTAAGTTCAAACCCAAGCTCAAATACTTAGTGGTTGTAGAACCCTAAGAAAGTCACTTAAATTCTCTGCCTCAATTTCCTCATCTGTAAAGGGGGTAAATATTAGCACCATCATTGCAAAGTTGTTGTGAGGATGAGCTGAGATAATATCTGTAGGTGGCTAGTTGGCACAATGGGTAGAAGACTGGGCTTAGAGTCAGAAAGACCTGAATTTAAATCTAGCCTCGGATATTCTTTACCTGAGTGACTCTGGAAAAGTAACTTAATCTCTTCTTTAGTTTCTTCAGCTGTAAAATGGAGATAATATAATAGTTCCTTCCTCCCTGGATTCTTGCGTGGATCGAATGAGATAATATTTGTAAAGCACTTAATACAGTGTCTATCATATAGTAGGCACTATACACACACACACACACACACACACATACACACAAATGTGTGTTATTTACTCTCTTTTACTAACAAATACAAATAAAAGAAAACTTGACTATAAATGTATATATGCATTTGTTGTATGTACATTATATTATATGTACATGTTTGTGAGTATGCTAGTTATCATGACCATTATTATTAATTTCTTAGAGGACAATTTTGTTGTGGTGGTCTACAACATGATTTCACTACTTATGAACTTCTAGTGTATTTATAGTGATCAAAACTGGATAGAACTAATTTGACAGAAACTAAAAGAAAATGAAGGCTTTTCAACAATTTCAAACAAAGAAGATTTGCAAAAATGTCAGTGATGATGATGATAAATGCATGAGGAACTGGGGCAGTAAGAATAGTAATAGCAAATGAAAAAGCCTTTTAGTGAGTACAGGACCCATTAATGACCTTGTGAAGTAGGGAAGAGTACCTCTTCTGCGGTACAGACATAAAAGGAGACCCAAGTCAGGGACCATATTCCCAAGAGGAAAAATATTAAGACCAAATTGCATATCATGACTAAGGGCATTTATGCCAGAAATTTTTTTAACCCTTACATTCTATCTTAGAATCAATAATGTGTATGGGTTCCAAGACAGAAGAGTGGTAAGGGCTGGGCAATGGGGGTTAAGTGACTTGCCCAGGGTCACACAGCTAGGAAGTGTCCGAGACCATATTTGAACTCAGAACTTCCCATCTCTTGGCCTAGCTCTCAATCCACTGAACCACCCAGCTGCCTCCATGTCAGGTATTGCTAGGCCCCACCCTTCACTTTTTTTTTTCATTGCTTCCCTTGATATTCTTGATCTTTTGTTCTTGCAAATGAAATTTGTTATGTTTTCTTCTAATTCAGTAAAGAAGTTTCTGGGTAGTTTGATAGGTATGGCACTGAAAAAGTAAATTAATTTGGGTAAAATTGTCATTTTTATTATGTTAGCTCTTTCTACCCATGAGTAATTAAAGTTTTTCCAATTGTTTAGATCTAATTTTAATTGTGTGGAAAGTGTTCTGTAGTTAGGTTCATATAATCCCTGGGTTTGTCCTGGCAAATATATTCTTAAATATTTTATATTATCTAGGGTGATATTGAATGGAATTTCTCTTTCTAACTCTTGCTGCTGATATATGTTGGAAATATGTAGAAATGCTGATGATTTAAGTGGGTTTATTTTGTATCCTGCTACTTTGCTAAAGTTGTTGATTATTTCTACAAGCTTCTTAGTTGATTCTCTAGGATTCCTTAAGTAGATCAATATATCATCTGCAAACAGTAATAATTTGGTATCCTCATTGCCTGTTTTAATACCTTCAATTTCTTTTTTTCATCTCTAATTGCTATTGCTAATGTTTCTAGTACTATATTAAATAGTAGAGGTGAAAATGGGCATCCTTGTTACACTCCTGACCTTATTGGGAAGGCTTCTAATTTATTCCCATTGCAGATGATGCTTGCTGATGGTTTTAAATATATGCTGTTTATTATTTTTAGGAAAGACCCTTCTATTCCTAGACTTTCTAGTGTTTTCAATAGGAATGAGTGTTATAGTTTATCAAAGTCTTTTCTGCATCTGTTGAGATAATCATGTGATTTTTGTTGGTTTGCTTGTTAATATGGTCAATTATATGGATGGTTTTCCTAACCATCCTTACATTTCTGGTACAATTCTCACTTGATCATAATGAATAATCCTCATGATTACTTGCTGGAGTCTTTTTGTTAGTATTCTATTTAAGATTTTTGCATCAATGTTCATTAAGGAGATTGGTCTGCAGTTTTCTTTCTCTGTTTTTGATCTGCCTGGCTTTGGAATCAGTACCATATTTGTACTAAAAAGGAATTTGGTATAAATCCTTCTTTGTTTATTTTGTCAAATAGTTTGTGCAGTATTGGGATTTATTGTTCTTTAAATGTTTGATAAAATTCATTTGCGAATCCATTTGGTCCTGGGAATTTTTTCTTCAGGAGTTCTTTGAGGGCTTGTTCAATTTCTTTTTCTTATATGAGATTATTTAAGTATTCTATTTCTTCTGTTAATTTAGGCTATTCATATTTTTATAAATATTCATCCATATCACCTAGATTGCTATATTTATTGCCATATAATTGGGTAAAATAGTTTTTAATGATTACCATAATTTCCTCTTCATTAGAGATGAGGTCTCTCTTTTCATCTTTGATACTATTGATTTGGTTTTCTTCTTTCTTTTTTTGGATTAGATTAACCAGTACTTTATTTTATTTGTTTTTTTCAAAGAACCAGCTTGTAGTCTTATTTATTAAATCAATACTTTGTTCAATTTCAATTTTATTAATTTCTCCTTTAATTTTTAGGATCTCTAATTTAGTTTTCATCTACAGATTTTTAATTTGTTCACTTTCTAGTTTTTTAATTTTCATGCTCAATTCACTGACCTCTGCATTCCCTAATTTGTTAATATATTAACTCAAGGATATAAATTTCCCCCTGAGTACTGCTTTGGCTGCATCCCATAGATTTTGGTAGGATGTCTTATCGTTGTCATTCTCTTCAGTGAAATTATTAATTGTTTCTATGATTTTCTCTTTAACTAACTGATTTTGGAAAATCATATTATTTAATTTCCAATTAATTTTTGATATGCCTCTCCATGTACCCTTACTAATTATTACTTTTATTGAATTATGATCTGAAAAGGTTGCATTTATTGTTTCTGCCCTTTTGCACTTGGTTACTATGTTTATGCCCTAGTACATGGTCAATCTTTGTGAATGTACCATGTGCTGCTGAAAAGAAGGTGTATTCATGTTTGACCCTATTTATTTTTCTCTATATATACATTAACTCTATTTTTTCTAAGATTTCATTCTAATCTCTTACCTCTTTCTTATTTATTTTTTGGTTTGATTTATCTAGATCTGAAAGAGGAAGGTTCAGTTCTCCCACTAGTATAGTTTTACTATCTAATTTCTCCTTAAGTTCCAGTAGTTTCTCCTTTAGAAATTTGGATGCTATAATATTTGGTGCATATGTTTTGAGTACTGATATTTCCTCATTTTCTATACTGCCTTTTATGAGGATGTAATTACTTTCCCTAACTCTTTTAATCAGATCTATTTTTACTTTGGTTTTGTCAGATATCATGATTGCGACTCCTCCCTTCTTTTACTCAGTTGACGTCCAATAGATTTTGCTCTAGCCTCTTACCTTTACCCTGTATGGGTCTACCTGCCTCATGTGTGTTTCTTGTAGACAACATAGGGTAGGATTTTGGTTTATGACCCACTATGCTATTTCCTTCCGTTTTATGGGTGAGTTTACCTCATTCACATTCAGAGTTATGATTACCACCACTGTATTCTTCATCATTTTGATTTCCTTTCCTAATTCTACCCTTCCTTCTATCACTATTTCCTTCTACACCAATGTTTTGCTTTTTATCAGTACCCCTAATCCTCACCCTTATTTAACTTCCCTACCCAAACCCTCCCTTTTTATTCCCCTTAAACTTTTCTGTAGGGTCTCTTGAATTCCTTCCCCCTTTTCCTTCCCTACCTTTTGGTATTCCCTGCCCACACTCTCCCCCAATGTTTTCCCTTCTCAACTTCCCTTTGGGTAAGATAGAATTTGAAACCCTCAATGGATCTAGATGCTCTTTCATCTCAGAGTTGATTCCACTGAGAGTAAGGTTTAAGTATTGTCTCTTCCTCTCCTTCTAAGAAAAGTATTCTTCCCCTCCCTCTCCCATGTGCCTTTTTTTGTAGCATAATTTATCCTATTTTTCTTATTCCTTCAAGTTTTCTTGGTACCTTCTTCTTTCTCCCCCTTTCCTTATTTACATATCGTATTAAACCACTTTACCCCAACCAATACTATGATAGTTAATACAGTTTTTGAAAGTTAACAATATCATTTTTCCATATAGGATTATAAACAATTTGACCTTACTGAGGCCCTTACAAGAAAAAAAAAATTTCCCTCTCTTTCTTGTTTACCTTTTCATGTATTTTTTGAGTTTTGTATTTAGACACCAAATTTTCTGTTTAGTTCTATTCTTTTCTTAACAAGTACTTGGAAATCTTTTATTTTGTTAAATGCCCATACTTTTCTCTGGAAGTATATAGTCAGTTTTGATGGGTAAATGATCCTTGGTTGTAGGCCCATTTCTCTTGCCTTTTTGAATATCATATTATAAGCTTTGCAGTCTTGTAGTGTGGAGGCTGCCAGATCCTGTGTAATCCTGATTGGTGCTCCTTGATATCTGAATTGTCTCTTTCTCCTTTCTTGCAGTATTTTCTTCTTAGCTTAGAAGCTCTTGAATTTGGTAATTACATTCCTTGGGGTTGTCTTTTGAAGTGTAGAGGGTAATCTATGGACTCTCTCAATGTCTATTTGGCCCTCTTGTTCAAGAATATCAGGGAAGTTTTCTTGGAGAGTTTCTTGTACTATGAAGTCAAGATTTCTGTTTATTTCCAGGTTCTCAAGTAGGCCTATGATTCTCAAATTGTCTGTCCTGGACCTGTTTTCCAAGTCAACCATCTTCTCAATGAGATATTTCATGTTTCCTTCTAATCTGTCATTCTTTTGACTTTGCTTTATTAATTCTTGCTATTGTGTGAGAGCATTAGCTTATACTTGTCCAATTCTTATTTTCAAAGTCTGGTTTTCAGATATGATGTTTTGATTTTCCTTTTTGGTTTGGTCTATCCTACCTTTCATGGCTTCCAGTAGGTCAATTCTGATCTTCAGTTTGCTTATAGTTTCATTTGATTTCTGGGCTTCTTTTTTCAAGTGGGAGATTCTATCTTTTAAACCGCAATTTTCTTTTTTAACTTTTTCCTACTTTTCTTGTCAAGTGTGTTATATCTTTCTCACTTGGCTCATCTCAAATCTAAGCTCCTCAAGAGCTTATGACCAATTTCCATTTTTTTGGAAGCTTTGGATGTGTTTGCTTGTTTGTCATCCTCTGCTGTCTCCTCTGTAGTCTGGAGTTCTTCTCTGTAGAAATTATTGAGGATCAAGGTTCTTTTCTTGTTTTTTTTTTTTTGGTTGTTGCAGATTACAATTCCTGGGTGTTGGTGACCATTTCTGTGCTAGTTCTTTCTTCCCTTCCCGGTCAGAAGTCTGAGTGAGGAGAGCAGGCTTTCTGTGTAATGAGTGACAGAGTGGTGTTCACCTGAGGATATTTTTCAGGCTTCACTTCATCTGCTGTGTGCAGCCCCTCTCTGTCCTATCTCTGAACCCAATCCCTGCATTCCTCAGTCTCCTGCAGTCCCAAGTCTTCCTGATCTCTAGGGTAAATCTGTTGTGTCCTCAGCCAACCCCCCACCTCCCCAACCCCCAAGAACCTAGCAATTGCTGTGTGCTCATTCTGACTACGGTGCTGTAGGTGGAGTGATGGAGGGGTGATCATTGCATGCATTTGTAGGAGTAATTTTACCCATTCCTAGTGTGGAAATGACCAAGCCCTACCTAACTTCAAGGCTGCTCCCTACAGATGAGCTCCATCACTAATCTGATATTGGTTTTTGTCCTTTTGAGGTGCTTTATATCAGTATGTGGTGAGGGGAGGAAGTCCCTTACATTTACTCTATGGCCATTTTAGCCAGAGGTCAATATATCTAGTTTTATTTGAGTGAAAAGATTTCTGTAGTTATGTTCATATAATTTCTGTGTTCATCTTGGCAAATAGATTCCCAAATACTTTATTTTCTATAGAGTGATTTTAAATGGAGTTTTTCTTTCTAATTCTTGCTGCTGAGTTTTGTTGAAAATATATAGAAAAGCCTGATGATTTGTGTGGGTTTATTTTGTATCTTTCAACTTTGCTAGTTATTAATCATTCCACTAGATTTTTGGTTATTTTCTTAGATTTTCCAAATATACCATCATATCATCTGCAAAGAGTGTCAGTTTAGTTTCCTTATTGCCTTCTTTAATTCCTTCAATTCCTTTTTTCTTCTCTAATTGCTACCACTAGCATTTCTAGTACAATATTAAATAATAGTGGTGATAATGGGCATCTTTGCATCACTACTGCTCTTACTGAGAAAGCTTTTAACATATCACCATTGCAGATAATACATGCAGATGGTTTTTAACAAATACTGCTTATTATTTTGAGGAAAGGCCCTTTAATTCCTGTATTTTCTAGTGATTTCAGTACAAAAGGATGTTGTATTTTTTCAAAGGCTTTTTCTGCATATATTGAGAAAATCATGAGTTTTTTATTAGTTCTGTTGTTAATATGGTCAATTATGTGATGGTTTTCCTAATGTTAAACCAGTCTTGCATTCCTCGTATGAATCCCAATTTATATATTTATAATTATATATAAATTAAATATATATTTATTATATCTAAAATACTAATTTTGTTAAGTTAATTTGACTAAATTAATTATGTTTAATTAATTTAAAATATGTTTCCATGATTACATGATTCGTGTTCTTTCCCTCCCCTCCCCTTTCCCTCTCCCAGAGCCAACAAGAAATTCCACTGGATACAGTGAACAATGTATCATTGTTCAAAACCTATTTCCCCATTATTACTATTTGAAACAGAGTAATCATTTAAAGTCAACATCCCCAATTACATCCCCAATAAACCATGTGATCAAGCATATGTTTTTCTTCTATGTTTCTAATCCCACAGTTCTTTCTCTGGATGTGGAGAGTGTTCTTGATAGAGAATAATTCTTGTGATAACTTGCTGAAGTCTCTTTTTTATTTAAGACTTTTTAATATATGTTCATTAAGGAGATTGGTCTAGTTTTTTCTCTGTTTTTGGTCTTCTTGACTTGGGAATCATTGCCATATTTGTATCATAAAAAAATTGTATAAGACTCCTTCTTGCTTATTTTGTCAAATAGTTTGTATAGTATTTGGATTAGTTGTTCTTTAAAGGTTTGATAGAATTCACTTGTGAATCCATTTAGACCTTGGGATTTTTTCTTAGGGAGTTCCTTGATGGCTTGCTCAACTTCTTTTTCTGAGATGGGATTATTTAAATATCCTATTTTCTCATTTATTATAATTATTATTCTCTTTGATTATATTTAAATATTCTATTTTATTATGATTGGTATTTTATATTTTTGTAAATATTTACCATTTTCACTTAAATTGTTATATTTGTTGTCATATACTTTGGAAAAATAGCCCTTAATTATTGCCTTAATTTCCTCTTCATTACAGGTGAAATTGCCCTTTTCATTTTTGATTCTGTTATTTTGATTCTCTTCTTTCTTTTTTTAAATTAGATTAACCAACACTTTATATATTTTACTTGGTTTTTTTCAAAGAACCAGCTCCTAGTTTTATTTATTAGTTCAATAATTCTTTTACTTTCAGTTTTAGTCATTTCTCCTTTGATTTTTAGGATTTCTAAATTAATTTTTATCTGGGGTTTTTTAATTTGTTCTTTTTCTTGTTGTTGTTTTTTTTTCAATTGCATGCCCATTCATTTATCTCTTCCCTCTAATTTGTTGATATAAGCATTTAGAGATATAAATTTTCCCCTGAGTATTTATTTGGCTGTATCTTGTAGATTTTTATATGTTGTCTGCTCATTGTCATTCTCTTCAATAATATCAGTAATTGTTTCTTTGATTTGTTCTTTGACCCACCAGTTTTGAAAAATTATATCATTTAGTGTTCAATTAATTTTAAATTCGCCTTTCCATAAACCCTTATTTTTATCACATTATGATCTGAAAAAGTTACAGCTATTATTTCTGCTTTTCTGCATTTTTGTGATGTTTTTACACCCTAGTACAGCAATTCCCAAACTTTTTGGCCTAATGCCCCCTTTCCAGAAAAAATATTACTTAGCACCCCCTGTCACATACTATCACTGCCCCTTTACAGTTATTCACCACCCCCAAATGCACCCATGGCCATCACCGCCCTCCTGGATTGCTGCAGTACCCAACAGGGGGCTGTGGCACCCACTATGAAATCACTGCCCTAGTACATAGTCAGTCTTTGCATATGTACCATGTACTGCTGAAAAGAAGGGATATTCCTTTTTATCCCTATTCAATTTTCTCCAGATATCTATTAACTCTATTTTTTCTAACATTTATTTCACTTCTCTTACATCTTTCTTATATATTTTTTGGTTTTATTTGTCTAGTTCTAATAGGAGAAAGTAGAGGTCCCCCACTAGCATGGTTTTAGTATCTATTTCCTCCTTAAGCATCTTTAGTTTTTCCTTTAAAAAAACTGGATGCTATACCATTTGGAGCATATATGTTGAATACTAATATTTTTCATTATATAGCCTTTTATAAAGATGTAATTTACTTCCTTATCTCTTTTAATCAAATCTATTTTTACTTTAACTTTGTCTGAGATCATGATTGCTAGTCCTGCCATCTTTGTTTCAGTTGTAGCCCAGTAGATTCTGCTGTTGCCTCTTAACTTTACCTTGTGTGTGTCTACCTTCCTCAAGTATGTATATGTGTTTATGTGTGTGTTTTGTAAACAACACATAGTAGGATTCTGGTTTTTAATCCATTCTGCTATCTTCTACCATTTTATGGGAGAATTCACCCTATTTATATTCCCAGTCATGATTACTATTTATTTCCCTCCAACTTGATATCCTTTTTAATCCTGACCTTTCTCCTTTCATTCTTTCCCTCCCATCCAGTGTTTTGCTTTAAGTCAGTCACCCCTCTACCTCCTCCCTTATATTACTTCTTTTCCCACTATTTCCCTTCTTATTCCCCTCTTACTATAAGGCTTTTTGATCACCACACCCAATCTCTTCCTCTTTTGTATTACTCACCTTCCCCCCCCCCCAAACCCATTTGTTATTCCCCTTCAACTTCTCTACAGGGTAAGATATAATTCTGTGCTCTAGTGAATCTGGCCATTCTTCCATCTCTTAGCCAATTCCAATGAGAGTACAGTTTAAGTGTTACTCCTCCCTCTCCCCTTGTGCTTATTTCTGTGATATATTTTACCCCATTTTACTTCTTCTTTCCAATTTCTCTTAGTATTATCCTCTTTTTCACCCATACTTTTATATTTTTTTGATATATCATCCTAAATAGCTTACTGCCATACCTTCTATGTATACTTCTAACTAGTATAATTATGATAACAATTTTTAAGAGGTACAGATATCAACTTTCCATATAGGAATGTAATTCATTTGATCTTATTGAAGCCCTGATTTTTTTCTCTCTCATTTACCTTTTTTATGTTTCTCTTGAAATTTTTTTAGGCATCAAATTTTTAAGTCTGTTCTTTTTTCAGGAATGCTTGGAAATTTTCTATTTTATTAAATGACCATACTTTTCCCTGAAAATATATACTCAGTTTTGTTGAGGAGTTGATTCTTGATTATAAACCCAGTTCCCTTACTTTCTGGAGTATCATATTCCAAGCCTTCTGGTCCTTCAATGTGGAGGCTGCCAGATGCCAGGTGATCCTGACTGGAACCCCATGGTATCTGAATTGTTTCTTTCTAGCTACTTGTAATCATCTCTCTTTGGCCTGGGAGCTCTTGAACTTGGTTATAACATTCCTGAGAGTTGTCATTAAAAGATTTAATACAAGAGAAAATCTGTGGATCCTTTCAATCTCTATTTTACCCTGTTGTTCAAGAATATCAGGGCATTTTCATTGGATAATTTCCTGTAGTATGATGTCTAGGCTTCTTTTTTTTGGTCATGACTTTCGGGTAGTCTGATAATTCTTAAAATGTCTCTCTTGGATGTATTTTCCAGGTCAGTTGTTTTTTAATGAAGTATTTCTTATTTTCTTCTATTTTTTCATTCTTTTGATTTTGTTTTATTGTTTTCTTGATGTCTCATGAAGTTATTAGCTTCTAATTGTCTAATTCTAATTTTTGAAGACGAAATTTCTTCCACGACCTTTTCATCCTCCATCCAAATTGGTCCTTTCTTCTTTTTAAATTATTCTTTTCATCCATTGACTTTCTTGCCTCATTTTCCAGTTAGCTAATTCTGGCTTTAGACTCTTTATTTTTGTTTTACTTCATAAGACTCTGTTCCCAGATCACCTATTTTGCTTTATAAATTGTTGTTTTCCTTTTCCCATTTTTCTTAAACCTGTCTTATTTGTTTTTTTAATTCCGTCTTTAGCTCTTCCAAAGCCTCTGCCCAATTCCCTGCTTTTTTAAAGGTTTTTCTTGAAATTCCTTGGATCCTGTTGACTTCTGTTGGTTCTGTTGTTTGTTTTTATCCCTGTAGAAGCTTTCAAGCATTGGTTCTTTTTTTCCTCATTTTTTCCCCTCAGTAGACTGTAAACTCCCTCTGTTGGTTTACTGTAATAGGATGTTTGAGCTTTACTCCCCTCCAGGGAATCTTCAGTCTTATCTCTCCTCTGCTAGTATACTGGATTATATTCGTTGAGATAACCTACAGTGCTAATCTGCCATGAGGCCAAATCTTTGTTGTAGCCTGCTGCCATGGAAGCTGAGGGCACCCAACCAGATGTCACACACCCCCAAGGTCTTCCTCACCAGCTTGAATCTGATTGCATGTCACAACACAGGAAGTGGGGGAGGGATGTTGGGTCTCTTCTTTATACAGTGGAAATCAACTCTCTATAACCTTTTAAATTGTGTTTAGCAAGAGAGTCCTGTGGTTCCATCTTATTGTTGGGTTTGGATTTCTATCTTTTTTGAAGTGCTTTCTAAAGATTGGTATAGAACAGGGGTTCCCAAACTTTTTTGGCCTACCACTCCCTTTCCAGAAAAAATATTACTTAGCCCCCTGGAAATTAATTATTTTTAAATTTTAATAGCAATTAATAGGAAAGATAAATGCACCTGTGGCTGTGACTGCCCCCCCTGGATCACTGCAGCACCCACCAGGGGGCGGTAGCACCCACTTTGGGAATCACTGGTATAGAAAGATATTCAGAGAGGTTTCAGCTTATGTTGCTCCTAAGCCATCACCTTGAATCCAATTAACTAGATAATAATTCTGTTGTTTCTAGGGTATTAATGATAGTAAATTCTATCAATATCCTCTAAGCCTAGCACCCTGAGAAAAGTCCATTCTTCCAACTCTACTTATACCTGTGCTACTGGAGGATTACCATTTTCAAATATAAATAATGAGGTAGTTCAGATACGGGACAGTTAGTAGCTATGATTAGGGAAGAGGAAACATAATCTTGTTATCTAATTGTTTTCTTTCCTTCTCTAAAATACACAATAACACAAAGACAACCTAGGATTTTGACTTTAAGTACATATCAGATACCAAGGGAACTAAAGAAACAAAACCCTGGCAAAGGTAGATGAGAAAGAAAAGTTACTATTAGGCATAACCTTGGATGACACTAATGGTCTAATTCTTTGTAAAAAGTGAGTCAGTTGAAATGTCACCATTAGTAGAAAACTTGCAAACCAGTAACATGTAGAGAGAGTACTACCCTATCAGTTTTGTGTTTTGTTTTTCAAAAACCCAAGTCTATGGCCTAAATAGATAATGAAATCTATCCATCAAAATGAAAAATTATTCTATCTGGCATCCTTACTTTTGAAGATATGCAGGAGCTAGCAAATTGAATTTGTCTCCTTCTAAAATGTTTGCAGCATTGTTGACATAATAGACTAACCAAAAGAAAGAAAGAAAAATAACTGGATTATGTTACTATTAGCCACCACTATTCCCATCCAGCCCCACCCCTTTCTATCCACCTGGAATTAAAATATTAAAATATCTAAATTCTTCATAGGGATTTAAGAGCCTTTCCTGCTAGCTATATATAATACTAGTTTCTAATTATTTAGACAAAACAGTAAAAAGCCAGGACAACTAATGTCCAATAAACCTATTGAAATTAGAATAAAATGCAATACAATTTTATTATCCATACTGAACAAAAAAAGTAACCATCAATGTTGGACTATATTATTTAATCTGGGAAAGTAAATGAGGTCCAATTAAATATGATCTCTGACTCTTGAAACCCATATATCTCCTTCAAGGCTGATATCAATTGTTATCTCCTTTAAGAGGCTTTTTCCTTAGTTGTTAGTGCCCTGTCTAAAAATTTTTATGTATTTATTTTGCATATTTTTTACATTTAGCTTATCTGCAAATACACTATTTTCTTCCATTAGAATGTAAATTATTTTAATGAATCACTTAATAAGCATTATTAAGTACCTTCCAGGAGAGTTTCACATATATTTATATCCCATATCTTAGTAAAGTGTCTGACTCAAAGTCTACAAGCATTTCCACCCTAAATACCCACATATTTCAAATGTGGTAGTTTATTAAATGCTTTTTGTTGATAGATTGGTTTAGTTGACCTTTACTTTGTTGTTTGAGTTGGTCAACACAAATTATCTGGAACTATTTATTTGGCATTAAAAATAAATTGATGGCTTTTATGTATGCTTCAGAAGTTTTATAGTGAAGTCACTGCCAGGATCATAATGATATTAGCAACAATCATGATGCTCTGATGTTTATAAAAGACACTTTTAGTTAGCAAAGCACTTTAGCACACCTTATATCAATTGATTCTTATAATAGTCATTATATTGATTACCTCATAATATGGAAATATGACTTTTTTCTCTTTTTCACTTGGTTCTCACAAATATAATTTTGTATGCCTTTTTAGCATGTCATCTCTATGTATTTTAAGTCTCCATAAAGATCTAACAAGGTTCTATATTTAGAATAGAACAGAAGTTATCCTGAGTTCTTAAAGGCATATAGATGGTACAGTATATAGAGTACTGGCCTGAAGTTAGAAAGACTCCTCTTTAGGAGTTCAAATCTGGTTTCATACCATTACTAGCTATGTGACCCTGGTCAAATCACCTAATCCTGTCTATCTCAGTTTTCTAAACTGTACAAAATGTAGAGAAGGAAAAGGCAAGCCACTTCAGTACCTTTGCCAAGAAAATCCCAAATGGGATCACAGAGTCAGAAATGACTGAAATGACTTAATAACAACAAGAGTACTGAGAGAATATAAGCTCTGGAAAGTACTACCATTCTGGAATGGCTTCTAGTATGCTTCTGGTAAAGTCTATCTTCAAGGAATTGATTTCCATTAGTACTAAGAAGCTCATCACTAGCAGGCAATTTGCTTGTTTTTCATGACAACTCATTAATTGAAGAAAAATAGAAAATGGTCCTCATTCATGAGCAACTCACTTCTGTTTCATTTTCATTTTTTTAATTTTATAACAAATTTCCACATAAGTTTTTCAAAGGCTTATTTATAATCCATATTATCTCCCTCCCTTTTCCCTCCACCCTCTCAGAGGTCAAAAACAATTCAATCTGGGATGTGTATGCATTATCATTCAAAACATATTTCCATATCATTCAGTTTTGTAAGCTAATAATCTTATAGAACCAAAGTCCCAAAACAAATACCCAAATAAACAAGTGATTAATCATGTTTTCACCTACATTGCTACTCCAACAATTCTTTCTCCTGAGGTGGATAGCATTCTTTTTCAGAAGTCCTCGGAATTGTCCTGGATCATTGAATTGCTGTTAATAACAAAGTCTATCACATTTGATGGTTCCACAATATTGCAGTTCCTATGTATAATGATTTCCTCATTCTGCTCATTTCACTCTGCTCACTTTACTCACAGTTCAAGTAGGTCTTTCCAGCTCTTTTTGAAATCAACCTGTTCATCATTCCTTATATCATAATAGTATTCTATCACCATCAAATACCACAATTTATTCAGCCATTCCTCAGTTGAGATTCATCCCTTTAGTTTCCAATTCTTTGCCACCACAAAAAGAGCAACTATAAATATTTTTATACAAACAGGTCTTTTCTCATTTTTTTAGCTCTTTGGAATACAGACCCAATAGTGGTTCTATTATTGGAGCAAAAGGTATGCATTCTTTAATAGTTCTATGAACATAATTCTAAATTGTCTTCCAGAATAGTTGGATCAGTTGATAACTCTACCAGCCATGCATTAGTGTCCCAATTTTGTCACATTCCTTCCTACATTTATTGTTTTCCTTTACTGTCATATCAGCAAGTCTGATTGATAGGTATTAGGTGGTACTGCAAAGGTTTTAAATTTGTGTTTATCTAATCAAGAGGGATTTAGAACATTTTTTCATATGATTATTGATAGTTTTGATTTCTTCATCTGAAAACTGCCTATTTATATCCTTGGACCATTTATCAATGGGGAATGACTTGGATCCTTATAAATTTGACTTAGTTCTTTATATATTTAAGAAATGAAACTTTTATCAGAAAATCTTGTTACAATTATTTTCTCAGTTTGTTGCTTCCCTTTTGTTCTTGGTTGCATTGGTTTTGTTTGTACAAAACTTTTTAAATTTAATATAATCAAAATTATTCATTTTACATCTTGTAATGTTCTCTATCATAAATTCTTCCCTTCTCCATAGATCTGACAGGTAAACTATTCTATGTTATCCTAATTTACTTATACTATTAGCCTTTATGTTTAAATCATATGCCCATTTTGACCTTATCTTGGTATAGGATGTGAGATTCGGATCTAATTCTAATTTTTGCCATGTTATTTTCCAAGTTCCACAGCAGTTTTTGTCAAATAGTGAATTCTTATCCTAAAATCTAGAATCTTTGGGTTTATCAAACACTAGATTACTGAGATCATTTACCCCTACTCTATTCCATTGATCCACCCTACTATTTGTTAGCCAGTACCAGATTGTTTTGATGATTATTGCTTTATAGTATTGTTTAAGGTCTGGTACTATTAGGCCACCATCCTTCACATTTTTTTCTTTTGTTCTTTCAGATGAATTTTGTTATTATTTTTTCTAGTTCTATAAAATAATTTTTTCGTAGTTTGAATGGTATGGTCTGCTTCTGTTTCTACCTTGATTGTGGCCAAATAGGAGAGTAGTATAATGGGGAAAACCAGGGGAGTTAATTAAATATTATTTTGTGGGCTCAGTGGGTGTGTGGGAGACAGGAATGACAGAAGGCAGGACCAAACAAGGTAGGGAGACTGGGTTTAACTGCTAAGCTAGCAGGCAAATGGCAAGAGTTTATAACAATTATAATTAAGGAAACTATGATAAAGGATGGGAATAGGGGTTTCTACACTTTCAGACTAAGGGCAAACCACAGGGTCAGGGGAGGGACTTAGCTACTCTCATCTGAGACCTAAGCCTAACCCAGAGAATAGCAGGACTGAAGTGGGAATCCTCACAGCAGAGTCCAGAGATGTTACAGAATGCCAGGAGCCAACTCCTCCAGAACTAATGATCCAAAGTAGCCAGGTAGGGAGGGAAGTCTGCAAGCTGTCCACCAGATCACAGGCCACTTCCCTACTCAGTGTTGTTTTGCAGGATTGATGCCTTCTGCTTTCAACCTTCACCACTCTCCAGAATCCCAGGGAATCAGGGTACAACTCCATTAGCTCTAAGGTATCTCAGGGTAAGTTGCAGCTTGTCCCAAACACCATGGAATCTGTCTCAGAGAGAGAGGCCCACTTCCTGCTTCCCCATTCCATGTGGAATTCTCCAGCCCTTCCTGTTAGATCTCCTACATAGTAACTAAATAATCTTCCTCACAACAGTAGGCAGAGGGTACAAAGAATCACATGATTTTTAGACCACCCATAAACTTTAATTTGACTGTTAGTATTCTAAATCTGAGATCTTTGTTCAATTACCAGTAAATGTACATATTGCAGGAAGGCCCAAATTATATTAATCTTAAAATTCTGACTTCTAAAAAAAGGCAGGAGGCAGGGATTGAAGTTAAATGGAAGGATGGCTCCCAAGTACTTCTGGTAGGCAAAGAAAGGAGTTGCCTGAATGGGTTTTATTGTATAACCAAAGACAAGAAGGTACCTTCTTTCCTGAGATATTTGGTCACCACATATTATATTATTAAGGATAAGCATTTACAAAAAGATCATAATGAAAATAATTGCAGCTTATAGATCAACTTTAATTGCTGAAAATGAAGATTTAAAGACTTTTTTAAAGTTCTTGATAGTATCCTCCAGATTAAATCCACATATGTGCTTATACTTGGTGAATTCAACACAAAGGTTGATTAAAGGTGGAGAAAAGAAGAAAAACATAGGAAAGTATGACTCCAAAAGAAGGAACTAGAAGGGCCCAAAACATATAGATTACACAGAAGTCTAATATCGTATCATGAACGTTTTCTTCAAGAAAATATTTGCTATATGCTAGGCATGACAAATACCAAATCATACCACAAAAACATGAAATGGATGACTTTTTAGCAAAGAAAGAAAGACTTGCTATTGATATGAGCACTCTCTGAGTCATGTATTTATATATGGTCAGTACATTGATGCTTCAGAACTAAGATCAGAATTAATAAAAGCAAAATGGGAAAAACAAAAAAAAATATGACATGCAATTGAAACATCTTAAACTTGAATTATTAAAAGAAATATTTGATTACCAAAAAATGGATATGAGAAATGACAATAATGCCAGTTATAGTAAATTTGTCCAGAAATTTAGTTAATAATAATTAATTACCACAGGAAAACCAAAAGATCACAGAAAATGTCTTAAGTAGCAAACATCTGACTTAGATATCTCTCATAAGTAATGCTGAGTTAAAATGTAAGCTCATTTTTTTATCTTAGGATGAAGGATGGTGTATTTTATAAACAGTATCAACTCATTAAGCAGAGAGAAACAATAGAAAATAAAATCCATTTAAATAACCCTTGGTAAACCAACAAACTAAGTAAAGTCATTCCAAAGCCATTTGATGACGACCACTCCTGGGCCAAGGACGGTCCCTAGCCCGGATGAAAAAGGAGGAGGGTTGGGCATGGGGCTAGCAACCCCACCCTGTAAAAACTACATCTGCTAAAGAAACTGCAACCTAAAGTAGGGGCAGCTGGGTAGCTCAGTGGATTGAGAGCCAGGCCTAGAGACGAAAGGTCCTAGGTTCAAGTCCGGGCTCAGACACTTCCCAGCTGGGTGACCCTGAGCGACTGTGTGTCCCATTGCCTACTGGTTGTGGCCCTATGCTCCTAGAATGGAATCCCAGGATAAAAAAAAATAATGCTACTGCTAATGATGATGAAAGAGCACAATAGAGAAATAGAAAAGATTTGTAAAATCATTAAAACAAACCCTTTCTTTTTATCAAAATTTGTGTAACTGTAGCACTTAAACCATCAGGTCACAGTCCTCAATGAGCTTAGAGAGTTAGTAGAAATGACACTAAAGTAAATATAGGAAAAGCCACCCAGTTGGACCAGGTATATATAGATGACATTCATTCTAGTGGAAACACAATTATGAGGGCATTAAAGGATCACTACATAGGGTTTCCAAAGTAGAAAAGATACCAATGATGTGTGTATGAGATATATTTATCCAAAATATAATAAAAGTAGCAACACCACCAAGATAATATCAACATTTTAAAACCTATCAGCCTACTTTCCCTTTTATACAAAATCTTTGTATAAATTTGAGTTTGTATTATCTATATATGAATTAATGATATCTCAATAAGGGAAGAAGCAGACTTTCAAATGCCCCTTTTTATAGATGACATTGTGCTGGTTGTATCAAGCTGAGGGGTACTGAGGAGTCTCCTAAAAGTACTACCAAAACTCAGAGGAATTAGACTTTTCTATCCATACGGGAAAAGCAAAATGAATAAAGAATTTATATTGCCCAAACTTTGACATAAACGTATCTGGAAAAAATACAGAGATTGTCCATAAATGCATACGTCTGAGATAGACAATACAAATTAATAATGACAGGGGCATGGAGTTAAACAAGAGGATGAGAGCAGTTTGGATTGTCTTCTTGAAATTGAAAAAATCCTTTAATGAATTCAAATTTTTCTTGAAGGTAAAGGCCAACCTTTTTAATTCTATCAGTGATTTTGCATAACAATAATAATTGAAATACATCAGGTTCCAAAAAATTTTAAATAAAAGCTACAGAAAGGGTAATGAAGTGTTTTATGATCAATATGAACAGTCTAAAACATATAACCAAAAAGGAAATTCAAAGAAGGACAAAAAAAAAAAAGATATGCTCAAAGACTTCTATAAGAGAAAATGGGCTTATCACAGGTTGGAGAGAAGGTAACAGGTGCACAGATAATAGAAGAGAGCATCCAGGAAATAAAATCATAGAACTCTTTAGGTAATTTAGCATAGATATTCAAAAGTTACAATTACAATGCAGTGATTATTGCAAAAATTGTTGAAAGATTAATTAAATTGATGTTTTTCAAAAGGGCAGCCAGAAACTTTCAACAGACTATAAATAATTATTCAACCTATCAATAACCTGAAATTAATGAAATGATCTTTTGAAAGAAATATACCAAGATCAGAGATAGAAATACTCATTCATTAATTCATGAGTTTAACATAAATATTTATTGAAATGTATCAAGAAAACTTTCTTGAAATGATGTCATACAAAAGGTAACTTTAATTAGAGGAATTTATTATTCTAATGTAGCTATTATAAGGAACAACTATCCTAAATTTTAAAATGTTCAAATAATCTGCTTAGTAGCAAACTAATCTTCCATAATGGAGAAATGATTCAAAATATTAATGTACAAAATATAGGATCAGATGATGCCCATAATACAAATCTGGAAATAGTAAAGAATTCAAAAAAACTAGTTTAAGAATTCAGATAGATAGATAGATAGATACAGAGAGAGAAAGAGACAGACAGACAGACAGATAGATAGATAGATAGATAGATAGATAGATAGATAGATAGATAGATAGATAGATAGATAGATAGATAGACAGAGATAGAGATAAATGTAAATAGATATAGATGATGTAGATATAAATATTTCTATAGATATCAGTATAGATAGAGATTTAGAGGCTGAGACAGATATCAAATTAGAGATATGCAAAATATGGCCCCTGAGACTCATCTTACTTAGTGCCTATATCCCAGGTTAATTTTAAAGATAAAAGAATGTCTTAAAAAATCATTTGTCATAATTGTGCTACCACAATGTAGAAACTGGGTTTTCAACCACCATGGGTTGCTTCAGCTTCATTCTATTTCTCCTCATTCCCTGGTTATTTCTCAATCAGACTTTAATCTTTCTATCTGGTGTTTTGATCACAGGTCGCTGTCTAAAAGGTAAAGAACAAATTTCCCCAGGTGATATAAGATTAAAAAAAACACACACATGATCACAATAAATCAATCACCTACCCTGGTCAATCTAACTTTGCCAAGTTTATATATAAATCTTTATAATTATTTACACATTGTACCCATGATCATGCCCAGGACACATATTCTTATGCTTCATATTGTTTTGTTTTGCTTTTCCTCAGGAGGTAGAAATGGGAAGAGAGGGAAATTAAGAGGACCAAAGTGAGTTCTGTAAGGTGCAGAGAGAGATGGTAACTTAAAAATAAAGAATGTATAAAGAGAACCAAAAAAAAGGATATCATGACAACAAGAGAGGGAACCGGCATGAAACATTGTAAGGGTATAGAAAAGCTTGTTTGTACTCCACTTTAGAAAATGTTCTTTATAAATTGTCTCATTTGCTCTTTAATAATAGCCTGTGAGGTACTATAACTATTCTAATCCTTATTTCCTGAATGAGGAAACTAGGCATCAGAGAAGTTAAATGACTCACCAAAGATCACACATTAACAATGGGCAAAAATAAGGGCTCAAGCCCACATCTTCTGGTCTGCTTTTTATTTCACTAAACTATTTCCTTGGGTTATATTTGGTGCTCAATTCATAGGTGATAACCCAGCTGCCTCTATAAAAACATTGAAAATGAGAATATAGGGGCAGTTAGAAGGCACCAAGGATAAAGCTCCAAGCCTGGAGTTGGGAGAACTTGGGTTCAAATCTGGGCTCAGATTCTTCCTAGATGTGTATCACTGGCCAAGTCACTTTACCCTGTTTGCCTATTCCTTGTTCTTCTATCTTAGAGTTGTTACTAGGACAGAGAGTAAAGAGGTATTTTTTAATGAGATCACATCTATCATTTTATTGTCTCAGATGAACAAAAATTAAAGAAGTTATAAGGGTGAAAGAAAGGCTGTGTACATCCAAAGGACAGCACAGAAACAGATCAATGAAAAGCATTTCTTATTCTCACTGTGCATAAAGCAGATCCCTCTGAGTTGCTTTGAATTAGTTAGTACTAAAAGCTTTGCCCAAGAGTTTAGGAATAGTCAGCTAGCACTGGGAGCCCTTTTCTCTTAGAGAAAAGTAAGGATCCAGTCCTAGTCATATTTTCTAGCAAGAAAGAGAATTTCAGTGACATAGAAGTAAACAGTCAGTATTGGTCCAAGAACAATTTACTTATGCCTATGGAAAGTATTGTTATGAGGATCATCCTGGCAACCATTTTAGGATGTTTGAAAGCAGGGTTAAGTAATATTTCAGCTAGTAAGAAATCTAAGAAAATGATTTTTGCAGATAGTACTTAGGGTTTCAAACAGTAGTATGGCCATGGAAATGACTAGGAAAGGAAATTTAAGAGAGATATTAAAAAGAGAAGGAAGAAAAGATGGACACTTGGTTAATTCAGGGAATTATAATTAAGTTGACTGGTGTAATACCATTGTGAAAGAATCTGACTTCTATAACAAAGGGAATTATTTCTGTTCTATGTTAGAATAATGATTGACAAACATTTCCATTCCCATTCAAGAAACATAGAGTGTTTCAAGCCCTCAAAGACGATAAATGAAATGGGCTAAATGGTTGTTAAATATGGTTCATTTTAGGCATCATGTCTTTTGTATCCTTATTGTTTTCTAAAAAAAGAATTACAAGCTGTCAATGACAATACAAAAAAAAAGCTCTAACCCTTTGATTAAAAAATCCCTTCTGTCTCTTAGCCAGTACCATATCATTTTGATGACCACTGCTTTAAAGTATAGTTTAATATCTGGTACTGCTAGGCCACCTTCCTTCAATTTTTTTTCATTATTTCCCTCAATATTCTTAATCTTTTTTTCTTCCAAATGAACTTTGTTATAGGTTTTTTCTAAATCAGTAAAAAAGTTTTTTGGTAGTTTGATAGGTATAGTACTAAATAGGTAAATTAATTTGGGTAGAATGGTCATTTTTATTATGTTAGCTCATCCTACCCATGAGCAATCAATGTTTTTCCAGTTGTTTAGATTTAGTTTTAATTGTTTAGAAAGTGTTTTGTAGTTGTGTTCTTATAATTCCTGTGTTTGTTTTGGTAGATACATTCCAAGCATTTTATATTGTCTAGGATGATTTTAAATGGTGTTTCTAACTCTTGCTGCTGTGATATGTTGGAAATATATAGAAATGCTGATGATTTATGTGCATTTATTTTGTATCCTGCAACTCTGCTAAAGTTGTTGATTATTTCTACTAGCTTTTTAGTTGATTCTCTAGGATTTTTTAAGTAGACCATCACATCACCTGAAAAGAGTGATAATTTAGACTCCTCATTGTCTATTTTGATACCTTCAATTTCTTTTTCTTCCCTAATTGCTCCTGCTAGTGTTTCTAGTACAATGTTCAATAATGGAGGTGATAATGGGCATCCTCGTTTCACGCCTGATCTTATTGGGAAGGCTTCTAATTCATCCTCATAGCATATGATGCTTGTTGATGGTTTTAGATATATACTGTTTATTATTTTTAGGAAAGGTCTTTCTATTCCTATACTTTCTAATGTTTTCAATAGGAATGGGTGCTGTATTTTGTCAAAGGCTTTTTCAGCATCTATTGAGATAATCATGTGGTTTTTGTTGGTTTGCTTGTTGATATGGTCAATTATGTGAATGGTTTTCCTGACGTTGAACCATCCTTGCATTCCTTGTATAAATCCCACCTAATCATAATGAATAACCCTCATGATCACTTGCTGGAGTCTTTTTGCTAGTATTCTGTTTATGATTTTTGCATCAATACTCATTAATGAGATTGGGCTATAGTTTTCTTTCTCTGTTTTTGATCTACCTTGTTTTGGGATCAGTACCATATTTGTGTCATAAAAGGAGTTTGGTAGAAATCGTTCTTTGCTTATTATGTCAAATAGTTTATATAGTATTGGAATTAGTTGTTCTTTGAAGGTTTGATAGAATTCACTTGTGAATCCATCTGGTCATGGGGATTTTTTCTTAGAAAGTTCTTTGATGGTTTGTTCAATTTCTCTTTGCAATATGGGGTTATTTAAGTATTCTATTTCTTCTACTGTTAATGTAGGCAATTTATATTTTTGTAAATATTCATCCATATCTCATAGATTGATATATTTATCACCATATAATTGGGTAAAATAGTTTTTAATGATTGCCATAATTTCCCCTTCATTAGAGATGAGGTATCTCTTTTCATCTTTGATACTATTGATTTGGTTTTCTTCTTTATTTTTTTATTTTTTTACTAGATTAACCAGTTTTTTTGTCTATTTTATTTGTTTTTTCAAAGTACCAGCTTCTAGTCTTATTTATTAATTCAATAGTTCTATCACTTTCAGTTTCATTGATTTCTCTTTTAATTTTTATAATTTCTAACTTGGTCTTTAACTGGGAATTTTAATTTGTTCCTTTCTAGTTTTTTGATTTGCATGCCCAGTTCATTGATCTTTTCCCTCTCTAATTTGTTAAAACATGCACTCAAGGATATAAATTTCCCCCTGAGTACTGCCTTAGCTGCATCCCACAGAGTTTGGTAGGATTTCTCATCATTGTCATTCTCTTCAATGAAATTGTTGATTGTTTCTATGATTTCTTCTTTAACAAACTGGTTTTGGAGAATCATATTATTTAAGTTCCAATTAGTTTTTGATTCGCCTGTCCATGTGCCCTTAACGATTATTATTTTTTATTGCATTATGATCTGAAAAGGTTACATTTATTATTTTTGCTCTTTTGCATTTGTTTGCAATGTTTCTATGCCATAATACATGGTCAATCTTTGTGAATGTACCATATGGAGCAGAAAAAAAGGTGTATTCCTTTTGTCCCTATTTATTTTTCTCCACATACTATTAATTCTAATTTTTCTAGGATTTCATTCACCTCTCTTACCTCTTTCTTATTTATTTTTTGGTTTGATTTATTTAGATCTGAAAGAGAAATATTTAGATCTCCCATTGGTATAATTTTACTATCTATTTCCTTCTTGAGCTCTGCCAGTTTCTCCTTTAGGAATTTAGATGCTATAACATTTGGTACATACATGCTGAGTACTGTTATTTCCTCATTGTCTATACTGCCTTTTATCAGGAAGTAATTACCTACCTTGTCTCTTTTAATCAGATCTATTTTCACTTTGGTTTTATCAGAAATCATAATCACCACTCCTGCCTTCTTTTTCTCATTTGAAGCCCAAAAGACTTTGCTCCAGCCATTGACCTTAAACCTGCATATGTCCACCCGCCTCATATGTGTTTCTTGTAGACAACATATGGTAGGATTTTGGTTTCTAATCCAGTCTGCTATTTGATTCTGTTTTATCAGCGAGTTCATTCGATTCACATTCAGTTATAAATATCAGCTGTGTATTCCCCAACATTTTGGTATCCTCTCCTAGTTTTACCCCTTCTTCTTATGCTATTTCCTTTTAAACCAGTGGTTTGTTTTAAACCAGTCCCCTTTGTCCCCTCCCTTGGTTTACTTCCCTTTCCATCTCCTCCCTTATTACCTTCTTTTTATTTTTTAAGGCCTAATGAATTCCCTCCCCCCTCTCCTCCCCTCCCTCTTTTGACCTCTCCACTCCCATGATCCCCTTGGTTTATCCCTTCTGACTTTCTCTGTAGGGTTAGATTGAATTCTATATCCAAATGGATATAGCTACTCTTCCCTCTCAGGGTTAATTCTGCTGAGAGTAAGGTTTAAATATTACCTACTAATGATCTCTTCCTCTCCTTCTTATAATAGTATTCATCCCCTCCCCTTGCCATGCCCTCTTTGTGTGGTATAGAATATCCTATTTTTCTTATTCATTCAAGTTTCTCTCAGTGCCATCTACTCTTCACCCCCCTCTTCATATTCACCCCGTATCATCTTAGACCATTTAGTACTCCAACCTCTCCCTGTGAATACTTCTTCTAATTACTTTGATAGTGAAAACAGTTTTTGAAAATTACACATAACATTTCTCCATATAGGAATACAAATAATTTGATCTTATTGAAGCCCTTAAAGAGGCAAATTAAAAAATAAAAGTTTTCTTTCTTTCCCCTCTGTTTCTTATTTACCTTTTCATGTTTCTCTTGGTTCTTGTGGTTGGATATCAAACTTTCCATTTGGTCCTGGTCTTTTTATGTGCAAATACTTGGAAATCTTCTATCTTGTTGAATGCCCATACTTTCCCCTGGAAGTATATAGTCAGTTTTGATGGGTAGGTGATCCTTGGTTGTAGATCCAGGTCTCTTGCCTTTCCGAATATCATATTGCAAGTCTTGCAGTCTTTTAGTGTGGCAGCTGGCAGATCCTATGTGATCCTGATTGGTGTTCCTTGATATCTAAATTGTCTCTTTCTGGCTTCTTGGAAAATTTTTTTCTTTTGCTTGGAAGCTCTTGAATTTGGCTATTATATTCCTGGGGGTTGTCTTTTCAGGGTTTAGTGTAGAGAGTGATCTATGGATCCTTTCAATGTCTATATTGCCCTCTTGTTGTAGAACTTCAGGGCAGTTTGTTGGATAATTTCTTTTAGTATGGAGTCCAAATTTCTATTAATTTCTGCTTTTTAGGAAGACCAATGATTCTCAGATTGTCTCTTCTAGACCTGTTTTCTTGATCTGTCATTTTCTCAGTGAGATATTTCATGTTTCTTTCTATTTTATCAGTCTTTTGACTTTGCTTCTTGCTGTCTTGAGAAATCATTGGCTTCTATTTGCCCAATTCTGGTCTTTAGAGACTGGTTTTCTGATATAATCTTATTATTTTCCATTTTGATTTGATCTTTTCTGTTTTTCATGGGTTCATGCTGTTTAATTATCATTTGATTTTTGAGCATCTTTCTTCAATTAGGAGTTTCTTTCTTTTAACTTGTTAATTTCCTTTTGAGCTATTTCCCACTTTTCTTCCCAAATCTCTTCCATCTTTCTCATGATCTCAGATTTGAACTCTTCAAGAGCTTGTGACCAATTTTTATTTTAGGGAGAAGGTTTGGATTTGATTACTTGTTTGTTCTCCTCTGGTATTTGCTCTGTTTGTCTGATTTTTTTCTGTGTAAAAGTTGCAGAGTGTTAAAGATTTCTTCTTGATCTTTCTCTTTAGAGGTTCTTGTGCCTGGCTTGCCATTATTATTATGCTGTTTTTCTTTCTCAATCAGAAGTCTGGGTGAGGCAGACAGGTTTTCTGCCTATTGAGCTGTGGAACAGTTTTTACTGAAGTCACAGCACCATATGGCCCTCTCAGCTTTATCCTCATGCTCATGGTCTGTCTGAGCTCTTTAGGTTCCTAGTGTCTCAACTCTAGTTGTTCTCAGGGTCAAGCCTCCTAGTGGTTCCCTTGTTTGCTCCTCTGCCCAAGGCTCCTTTAACAGTCTCAGGGTGCTGATTCCACAATCATGCACCCCTCCATACTGGGTCCCCACCCAAGGTCCATGCCTGCACTCAAAGTCTGTGTTCAGAGTCTGAGTTCTTTACTCTCTTGGGGTCTTAAGTCTTGCTGCTCTCAGAAGCAGGCTATGGTGATCCCAGGTAGCTGTCAAGAATTTAATGAATGCCCCAAACTTGCTCTAACTCTTGTGCACTGGCTTTGGCACTGTAGGTGGTGTGTGTGGGGGAGGTTGCTCAGCTTGCATTTTTGTGAGAGCTGCTTCACCCCCTTATAGCATGGAAATGCCCTGATCCCACGTATCTTCTATGCTGTGCCCTTTTGTGAGGTTCCTTTGTTCATTTGGATTTTGTTTTTATGTCCTCTTCAGGAGTCCTCTATGTGTAGATTAGGAGAGTTTAAGCACACTGCTTCCACTCTGCCATCATCTTAACCTGGAAGCCCATTTCCTCTCTTTTAAATTCTCTTTGAAATATAGACCCTAGTAGTGGTATTACTGGATCAAAGAGTATTCAGTTTTATAGCACTTTGAGAAGAGTTCTAGAACGATTGAATCAGTTCATGACTCCATCAACAATGCATTTGTGTCCCAATTTTGCCACATCATCTCCAACTCTTCTTTACTGTTATGTTGGCCGATCTGATAGGTCTGACATGAAACCTCAGAGTTGTTTTTTTTAACATTTATTAATATTCATTTTAATATGGTTACATGATTCATGCTCCTCCTTTCCCCTTCACCCCCCCCCCTGTACTCCCTGCACCCATGGCCGATGCGCATTTCCAATAGTTTTGTCATGTGTCCTTGATCAAGACCAATTTCCAAATTGTTGGTAGTTGCATTGGTGTGGTAGTTTCGAGTCCACACCCTCAATCATGTCCACCCCGACCCATGCGTTCAAGCAGTTGTTTTTCTTATATGTTTCCTCTCCTGCAGTCCTTCCTCTGAATGTGGGTAGCATCTTTACCATAAATCCCTCAGAATTGTCCTGGGTCATTGTATTGCTGCTGGTACAGAGGTCCATTACATTCAATTTTACCACAGTATATCAGTCTCTGTGTACAGAGTTCTTCTGGCTCTGCTCCTTTTTCGCTGCGTCTGTTCCCGGAGGTCTCCCCAGTTCGCCTGGAACTCCTCCAGTTTATTATTCCTTTTAGCACAATAGTATTCCATCACCCGCATATACCACAGTTTGTTCAGCCATTCCCCAATTGAAGGACATACCCTCCTTTTCCAATTTGTTGCCACCACAAAAAGCACAGCTATGAATATTTTCGTACAAGTCTGTTTATCTATGATCTCTTTGGGGTACAAACCCAGCAATGGTATGGCTGGATCAAAGGGCAGGCATTCTTTTATAGCCCTTTGAGCATGATTCCAAATTGCCAGCCAGAATGGCTGGATCAGTTCACAGCTCCACCAGCAATGCATCAATGTCCCAATTTTGCCACATCCCCTCCAGCATTCATTACTCTCCCCTTCTTTCATTTTAGCCAATCTGCTAGGTGTGAGGTGATACCTCAGGGTTGTTTTGATTTGCATTTCTCTAATTATTAGAGATTTGGAACACTTT